>NW_026652303.1:2874889-2890520 GCF_009828535.3 Hylobates moloch | reverse complement strand
TTGAGACAAAGTCTCACTCTGTTGCCCAGGCTGGAGTGCAGTGGCACAATCATGGCTCACTGCAACCTCCACCTCCTGAGTTCAAGCGATTCTCCTGACTCAGCCTCCCAAGTAGCTGGGACTACAGGAACGCGCCACCATGCCCAGCAATTTTTGTATTTTTAGTAGAGAGGAGGTTTCACCGTGTTGGCCAGGATGGTCTCAATTACTTGACCTTGTGATCTGCCCAGGCTGGAGTGCAGTGGTGCGATCTCGGCTCACTACAACCTCCACCTCCCAGGTTCAAGCGATTGTCCTGCCTCAGCCTCCCGAGCAGCTGATATTACAGGCGTGTGCCACCACACTCAGCTAATTTTTGTATTTTTGTTTTTGTTTTTTTTTTTTGAGACAGAGTCTCGCTCTGTCGCCCAGGTTGGAGTGCAGTGGCGCAATCTTGGCTCACTGCAAGCTCCGCCTCCCGGGTTCACGCCATTCTCCTGCCTCAGCCTCTCCGAGTAGCTGGGACTACAGGCGCCCACCACCACGCCCAGCTAATTTTTTTGTATTTTTAGTAGAGACAGAGTTTCACCGTGGTCTCGATCCCCTGACCTCGTGATCCACCTGCCTCGGCCTCCCAAAGTGCTGGGATTACAAGCGTGAGCCACCGTGCCCAGCCAATTTTTGTATTTTTGTAGAGATGGGGTTTCAGGCTGGTCTGGAACTCCTGACCTCAGGTGATCCACCTGTCTTGGCCTCCCAAAGTGCTGGGATGCAGGGGTGAGCCACCACACCTGGCCTAAGACAATTGATTTCGGTAATGATTGTCAGAAGTGTAGGAAAAGATGGGCGTCCAGTTGCTTTAAGAACTTTAACATATTAATACTAATTCTATTTCTTAATATCTTGTTCATAAATGTGTTTGTGCTTAAAATCTTTAGGGGAAAACCAAACAAATATTCCTAATTGTCTTCAAACAAAGATGTATTTCTCTTTCTACTCATCATTTCTATTTTTAACAGAATTCCTGTTTCAAGTTTCTTTTTCTGGGAAGAGCTGCCACCTCCTGCCCCTTCCTAGGCCTGGCTGGCCCATCTCCTCACTATGAGAAAGCTCCCAGCTCTCCCCCTTTCAGGAGGAAGTAGGAAAACAATAGAGGGGAGACTGAAAAGGCGCATGTATCATCTGTCACAGCTTAACAAGAAGGCCATTCCTGACATTTTGTACCAATGGTTTATGTACTGCAAGTATTATAGACGGTAAATGAGGCTGAAGCCACCCAGTTTTTTATTCTTTTACTCAGGCATCTCAGAGCCATTAACAGAGTTCCACACATTACCAGTAAGATCAGCCTCTATGTCGTATCTTTCTTCCCCCTTTGTCTTCCCCGCTCTTTCTCTCTTTTTCCTTTTTTTTTTGGAGTCTCACTCTGTTGCCCAGGCTGGAGTGCAGTGGCACAATCTCAGCTCACTTCAACCTCTGCCTCCCGGGTTCAAGCGATTCTCCTGCCTCAGCCTCCCAAGTAGCTGGGATTACAGGTGCCCGCCACCACGCCGGGCTAATTTTTTTTTGTTTGTTTGTTTGTTTTGTATTTTTAGTAGAGATGGGGTTTCGCCATGTTGGCCAGGCTGGTCTCGAGCTGCTGACCTCTGATAACCTGCCTGCCTTGGCCTCCAAAAGTGCTGAGATTACAGGCATGAGCCACTATGCCCGGCCCAACCCCCTCTTTTTCTTTCTTCCCTTTCTTCCCGGTCCTTCCTCCTGCCCAAAGCTATTGCCAGAAAGATCGTGTCCCATTCCTTCTACGTTGGATTTTCAGAACATTTCTCTGTGGTGTGGGGTCTAGACTGTATGGACCCAGGGAATACTTTGTCTCCACAGTAAGAGCTTTTGTATCCAGCCTAATGCAGTGGCCGGAGACCACCATTCCCCAGATCCCTTTTCTTTGGCTGTACCTTCCTCCTCCCTAGATGTGCACAGAGAAAGAAGAGAAAAGAGATTCACTTAAGATTAGACTTCTGATACTTTTATCTATAGGCTACAGCAGGACATTTTACTATACTCTGTTCAGTGGCTTATTTGGAAGAAAGATAAAGGGCTTCTTTCATCTGCAGTGTGTTCTTCTGTACTCTCACAGTACTTTGTAAATAATTCTTGTAGCACTTAAATGAACTTCTTTTACGTGTTTTTCTCCCTCATTCTCCTTTGAGCACCAACAGGAAGGATAAAGCTCATACCCTCATCATTTCTTTCTTTCTTTCTTTTTTTTTTTTTTTTTTGAGACGGAGCTTTGTTCTTGTTACCCAGGCTGGAGTGCAATGGCACAATCTCAACTCACTGCAACCTCCGCATCCCAGGTTCAAGCAATTCCCCTGCCTCAGCCTCCCAAGTAGCTGGGATTACAGCTGCCCACCACCACACTTGGTTAATATTTTTGTGTTTTTAGTAGAGACGGAGTTTCACCATGCTGGGCCAGGCTGCTCTGGAACTCCTAACTTCAGGTGATCCACCTGCCTCAGCCTCCCAAAGTGTGGGGATTACAGGCATGAGCCACTGTGCCCGGCCCTTAACCAATATCTTTTCAGTCACGATGTTCTGTAAGGGCACTCTTTGTGCAAAGGACAATGGCTGGAAAATCAAACCCATATTTCTTCTTAGAGCTTGGGCCTTAGCAAGAACAAAATGAGCCAGCCTGAGCACATGGAAATCTACAATCTGGATGAACTAGGCCAAAAGTAGGCCTGTCTCCTTTCACCACAAACCCCCAGAGATGCCTTTCAACCTTTCATCTTGGCTTGAAGAAGTCCAGTCCAGGGGGTACCAAACCTCAGAACAGCCCTGCCCAGGCCTCCGCAGATGGGGCCTGTTAGAGCTGGCCCTGGCTTGGTTTTACCTCACCAGCCACCTAGGAAGGAAAATCAGAGGAGGGAAGCCAATGGGTCCTTTTCCCTGGAGGGAGCAGCCCAGCTGTCTCCATGCTACAGCCAAAAGGAAGAGGAGGCAGATGGGTCCCCATGTACTCATTGACTTTAACTCACTCATGCCACAGTGGATGAGAAAGCATCCTTCCTGGGAGCTGGCGAAACAGCAGCTTCCTCCTTAGGGTGGGAAGTGACGAAGAGAGAGGAGCCCCAGACTTCCTTCCACCGAAAGCCCACATGGCTGATCAGTCACTTCAACCATGCTGTCACCCTGGACTCCGTGCTTCTATTATTCTCCACATCCCATTAAATACCTCTCCTCTCCACCTGACTCAGGGTTAGGAGTTGGTCTGCACATACCTGTCCTGCTGCGTGCATCACCTAACCAGCCTCCCCAGCAGTTTTATAGCTTCTCTCCTATTTTCTTTTTCTTTTCTTTTCTTTTTTTTTAAAGACAGAATTTAGCTCTTGTTGCCCAGGCCGGAGTGCAATGGTGCAATCTCAGCTCATTGCAACCTTTGCCTCCAGGGTTCAAGCGATTCTCCTGCCTCAGCCTCCTGAGTAGCTGAGATTACAGGTGCCTGCCACCATGCCCTGCTAATTTTTGTATTTTTAGTAGAGATGGGGTTTCACCACGTTGCCCAGGCTGGTCTTGAACTCCTGACCTCAGATGATCCACCTGCGTTTGCCTCCCAAAGTGTTGGGATTACAGGCATGAGCCACTGCACCCGGCCCTGTTTTCTTTATTGATGATGGAACCATCTTTAATCTCACCACACCCTTCAGTGGTTACCACCAGCTATGTAGCGTGGAAGATTCTGCATGACCTGTCCCGGCCCCCATTTAGCCTCATCTAGCAGTGCAGCCCCACCCTCAAGGGTCTGTGTGTTTAGGTGCACGCCCTGCTCTGTCCAGCTGGTCTCAACCCTGACATCTGGCTGGCCTGAAATCTAGCCCTTTTCAACTCCTTTTAGTGTCCTTTTTGTTACCCTGTGCCTTTGTTTACCCATTTCTGGCCTCCTAGATGTTGTCTCCTTCCTTTCGCTGTGTTGAAACTCCATCCTTCAAGATTCAGCTCCACCCTCACCTTCCCTGTGAAGCCTCTCCCCTCCCTGGAACTGACCGCTTCCGCCTTTCCTGCCCTCTCTTGTGAACTGAATCTCTATCAGTCTTGCTGCCAAAACACTGTATTCTATTTATTTGTTTACACTTGGCTCTTCAACTATACAGGGAGCTTGCTAGGGGAAGGGATCATGTTTTATT
Organism: Hylobates moloch; assembly: GCF_009828535.3. NCBI lineage: Eukaryota > Metazoa > Chordata > Mammalia > Primates > Hylobatidae > Hylobates > Hylobates moloch. The sequence continues at coordinate 2,886,360 of NW_026652303.1, read as the reverse complement.
CTTTTTTTTTTTTAATTCTTATCCTGTAAAACAGCGCTTGGCACACATTCTTACATCCTCAAAATAAAAAGATGGGAGGAAGGCTTGTATAAATGAATGTTAATGTGCTTTTAAACTGTAAATTACTATGCACATGTAAGTTAATCTAGTTTCAGAGGCATCCCAATGTAATACATGAAATTTGAAAGGCAAATTTTTGGATAAACAGACTACTTTCTAGAAAGGGTAGAGGGGTTGGAGAAATGAAAAAAGATTATTTCTCAGGGCCAGGTGCAGTGGCTCACACCTGTAATCCCAGCATTTTGGGAGGCCAAGGCAGGTGGATCACCTGAGGTCAGGAGTTTGAGACCAGCGTAGCCAACATGGCGAAACCCCATCTCTACTAAAAATACAAAAATTAGCCGGGCATGATGGCACGTGCGTGCAATCTCAGCCACTCGAGGGGCCTGAGGCAGGAGAATCGCTTGAACTTGGGAGGTGGAGGTCGTAGTGAGCCAAGATCGTGCCACTGCACTCCAGCTTGGGCGACAGAGTGAGACTCTGTCTCAAAAAAAAAAAAAAAAAAAATTTTAATGTGATATCAGAAGAAGAAGGGAAGTGGAGGAGCCATTAACTAACCTATTTCTGGGCATTTCATAGAAATAAGGTAAGCTCCCAAGGGCGCTGAATTTGCCTTCTGTCTCAGTTCTTCTTTCTATAGCGTGTCCCTGCTGGGTGGTTATGTGGATCAGAGCTTCTCAAACTATCCATGGTGAGCGGCAAGTGTGTGTGTTTTCTTTCCATCTGTCACACACCAATTCTTCTGTAAAATCCAATTTAAAAAAGAATACTAGAAAAGTTAGAATAAGATGTACAAAGTACAAGCACAAATTTATTATTAGATTGATATTAAATCATTCTGTAAACTACTGTAAAAAGTTTCTGCATGCTTACTTGATGTCTGTACTTATCTGCTTGTAGATCAGCAGCAAACAGTTTGCAAATTGGCTCCTGCCCACTTCCCATACTTTGAATAGGACCAAGTCAGATCTACTTGGATATCTACTTGGATATTTTCAATAACAGATATTACAAGGAATGAAAAAGTTGATTAGAGGAGGCTACTTATGTGCAAATCTTATAATGATAGAGATCTTAAGGACATAAACTGATTAGAAAATAAATAGGGGAAATTTTAAATCACAGAAAATCATTCAAATGGTGAAAAGCCGTTTTTTGTGTGTACTCTCTGCTTCTTTCCTCGCCAAGCTAAATTCTTTGATCCTCTTGGAGAATAATTGTTTTCAGTGCAAAAGTTTTAAATTGATCCTTCATAGTTGTTAACAGTAGGGTAACCATAGGTGCTGACATCAAGCTAATAAAATTAATAAGCAGCATGACAGGCTCTAATAAGTTTCGTTGGTGTCCTTACTCTGTCATTTCGGGTGCAGAATGAACTGTTATTATCACTGAGCTTCAAACCACTCATTTTGGCTACACTACAGATGATTACAGCTGCAAATACAGGGCATGCTGCCTTAGTTTTCAGGAACTAGTCTAGGGTTAAAGTATTATATTTAAAAGATGTACTTATGATCAGTGAGGGGAACAAGTTATGACCATACAACTTTGATCTGTTTTCTAGAGTGGTCCACAAAAATGTGGACTCCTCACGATCTGTTTTCTCAGTAATTTCTGAAAACAAGCAACTTTTCAAATTTAGTTTCTCTGCCATGGACTCTGAGGTTTTTGAAACTCTTTGAGCTGGCGATGGGCCATCAGTTGTTGGATGCAGGCCATGGTTCTTTGTCTGTAACCCCAGATGAAATTCTTTAAGCCCCTTAACTCAATCTTTCTCTCACATGAAGAATTTAGTATCAGGTTTCTGCAAATGAGCAAGCTTTGCACTTGAAGTGAGAGAAAGGATTGTTCATTCTCTCTTTAAGCCCCACTGCGGAGCCTCTGAATTCAGCCAGGTGAATGTGGCTTGCACCCTCCACCCCCGCCCCGCCCCTCATCCTGCCATGCTGGTGTGGCTCATGCCCATCTACATCCTTCTGTTTTACCTTCTTAATTTTGTGTACAATATGCCCTCCAAAATGTCCAGCAAAGTCTTAAGCTGCTATTAAATACAGACATTCACTGCACGTTGAGTATTAGTCCATCCTTTTGGACCATGTGTAATTTAACAGAAATATCAATGAATATATTTCTTTATTTTGAGAGAGTGTAGGTTTTATGTGTTGTTCAAAATGTACCATTCTTTCAATCCTGGCCTCCATTTGTTTTTCTTTTTGGGGCCCTTTTTGGGCCTGTCTGTCCTATGCAGGTACTCAAGCTCTTACGATTGTTCCATTTATAACAGTAAGGAGAATAGGCCAAGCTATTTGGGGATTTTAATGCCAACTACTTTTAAATCTTTTGAATCTAGTTTCTTACTGAGGTGACTACTTTCTTAAGAAGAAAAGGTGTTACCACAAAACTTGTTTTGAAAAAAGGTTTATGAACATTGGTTTATGCATGACAATGATTTTAGTATGAAAGAACTAGAACGAAACCTAATTGGATGCAAACTGTGAAATGTGCCACTTGAGAAAGTTAATGATGAAAGCCCTGCCTATTTTGCATCGGAGGAACCAAAAGAACATGAGAGAATGAAGGTGGATTAATAAAAGGTATAAGAAACAATTATCTAATGGTTCTTGCATTTCAGCTTCTCCTTTCTCTAGCTGCATCTAAACACAACAGTGTTTGCTGTCGGACATTGGAATGCGGCTGCAGTGCTGGGATTTTCATGGTCTGCCTGGCTTTTCACAGGGTTACTTCCTCTAAATGCTGCAGATTGCCATGTTACATTTGGGAGGGAGCCATACTTCATTGTTCAGCCTAGGGCAAGGACTATATTTATTTTTTATTTTACGTTATTTCAGCTGTTTTCACTTTTTATTGTTTTCCTGCCTCCTACAGAATCCTTTTTCAAGTCTTGCTAGAGAAAGGGGAACACTCAGTTATGAACTCTTTAGCACACGAGAGGCAGAAAGCAGCTTTCCTCTTCCTCAGCAGTTCAAATAGCTTCAAAGCCATGTCAGTTTAACCCACGATGGGTCTGAATCCACAGCAGGTCTGTTTGGGAGCTGTTTCTATGTTAAAACATACAAAATCAATTGAGAGTTTTCTGTGGCTCATTAACACAGCATAGTAAGTTATATGCTTTTTTTTTTTCACTTAAAAAAATAAGTTGGTATTTGAAAAAGAATTTGGTTCTATAGTTTAACAACAGATAGTTTTGTGACTTAAAGGTTATGTTTAAAACAATTCTGTCCGTTCAGAATTTTTATTTCTGGTTTTTCACTATATGAATTAGAGTATGTTTTTATCATACAAATCAGTCAAAGAAACAGCAGACGATGTGGTTATACCAAAACTGACGTTATCGGCACTATGGTCATTGTAGCCCCATCTAGGGAAGCTCTAATATATTTAGGGAGTAGACAGAATGTATACCAAACTCTTTCTCTTTGCTAAAACTCTTCGTTCTATAAATAGGTGAGTATTAGGGCCAGTAATAAGAGAGCAACTGTGTACTCTCAGAGTTAATGAGCACATTAGTATAATAATTACTTGAAACAGATATGAAAGATTCACTGGGCATAATTAAAGACGACTTGGAAAGGACAGGAGTGTTGAAGGCATCCTTCTCATTGATCTCACAGGATTACCTTGACTGCATCAGGGACCAAACAAAACTTCCCCTGGGGACCGAAGAAAGATCAGCCCTTTTCGGAAACATACAGGATATCTACCACTTCAATAGGTAAGTTAATATCCAAAAGATCGTTCTCACATAGGAGCATTATGAAAATTTCTCAGATGAATGCAGCCTAAGAAACTCTACCTGTAACCCCTGACTCAGCTTCATCCATTTTTGTGGGCTATTGTGCCAAGAAGCTTTCTACTTAGAAGTATCCTTATTTCCTTATAAGTCTCACATGTATTCCATATTCTCTGTCTCTCCATCCTCCTGACTCAGAGAAGAAACCTATTTGCCCTGGTGGGGCAGCGACATCTTTTCTTCCGCAATATGACATGAACAGGACATCCAAGAATATGTACTTGCTTAGTCTCCAGGATCCCCAGCTACACTGAATTTTCTATAACTTTTCTTCTACCTGGGGAGTGGGCTGGACCCAGTAAACACACAATACATACTTCAGGTCATAACATATTAATTCAATTGAATTGATAATTTTAAATAATCAGTTTAATTAAAAATGTAAGTATGTAGCAGACACTAGGCTAGAAAATTAAAATAGTAAACAAGACAGAGAGTGAATGAATAAGTTATTATATCAATACTTCTTGAAAGAAAAGTTAGGGCCAGACATGGTGGCTCACACCTGTAATCCCAGCACTTTGGTAGGCCGAGGTGGACAGATCACTTGAGGTTAGGAGTTTGAGACCAGCCTGGCCAATATGGTGAAACCCCATCTCTACTAAAAATACAAAAATTAGCCAGGTATGGTGGTGCACACCTGTAACCCCAGCTACTCAGGAGGCTGAGACAGGAGAATTGCTTGAACCCAGGAGGTGGAAGTTGAGTGAGCCAAGATTGCACCACTGCAATCTGTCCAGCCAGGGTGACAGAGCAAGACTCCATCTCAAAAAAAAAAACAAAAAGAAAGACAAGCTAGTAGGCTTGTTAAGAGCACAGAAGCTGGTGTTCAACATATGTGAGTTTGCATCCCAGCAAAGCCCCCTATATGTGTTGGGTGAATCTTTAAATGGAATGAAATTAACTAACCCCTGTATGTCAAGTCTTTACTCAAATCCTTCTTCTGGCTGAGGCTCCCTGAGTATCCACACATACCTTACCTCCTCCGCTTTTCCTTTTTCTCATGGCACTCATCAATTTTTAACATACTATATGATTGACTTTTATATCATTCCTGTCGTTCCTTTCCTCTCCACCCTGACTCACAAAACACTTGCTCCACGAGGACAGGAGTCTGTTTTGTTACTGTCTAAGTCTCTAAAATGGTGTCTGGCCCATAGGAGGCATCCAAACTTGTATTGAAGGAAGAAACGGAAATAGGAAAATCTCTCTTATATGGTTACAGTGAAGCTCCCGTGAACTGATAAACCTAAAGTGCCAGCACAGAGGAAGTACCAAAATACAAGCCCATGATGCTCTTGATTTTGTGACAGTGAAATCCCATTATAAAATTCTGCAATGCCCTGTCATTTTGTGACTCAGCTATAAATGCAAACTCAGTCCTACCCATCTTGGCTTACTAAAATTGGTAAATGCAAGCTCCTTGAGGGCAGGGTTCACATATCCTTTGTCACCCTTGAATCCCAACACCTAGCACAAGCCTGACCTCTGGGAGAAATGTTCCTTGACTTGAAATAACTTATCCTTTAATTCTGAAAGCCTAGGATGTAGGAAGTGTCAGTGTTGCACCAGAACTTTTTTCGTTTGACTCAGAGTTTGAAAAACAGTTTGTGTATTTTGCATCAGTATTTCTCAACCTGGGCTACCCACTGGAATCACCTGGGAAGCTGGATCCTACCTTCAGAAATTCTGACTCGTTGGTTGAGGTGGGGCCAGAACATCAGAATTTTTCAAAGCTCCTCAGGTGTTTGGAATGTGCAGCCATGGTTGAGACACACAGTCTAGATAAAATAAAAAGAAAATAGAGAAAGGGCATAGAAACTGAGTTAGAGAATCCAGAGTGTACCTGTTCATTAGTAATGTGCTGGTGTGAAAGCCAGCCCTCACTGCGCAATCGCTGATGATAAAATCCTGTGAGCCCCTGCATAGTTTCTCCTTCCAGAGCCCACTAATGGCCCTGTAACCCAGAAAGAGGCAAGAGGGCTAGATCTTGGGAGGCCCCTGGCCTAGGTCTTCTGTGGTTTGGCTGTGAGTTGGTGGTGAGGCATATTTGTAGAGTGCTTGCTCCATGCCAGAGGCCATAGAGCTTGAGATGCATTTTCATTTCATATGCATTATCTGAGCCTCTCTGTCTCCAAACCCCAGGCATTCAGCCATGTGCCCTCCTGCCAGAGTGGAGCCCTGCTTCTCTGGTTCATGAAGTTGCGGCTTACTCCAGGAGGGGCTCTTAATCGCTAGAGTTTAAATCTTTATGTGTCTCCTAATTTAAAGAAAGATAAGAATGAGGCTGGGCATGGTAGCTTACACCTGTAATCCCAGCACTTTGGGAGGCCGAGGTGGGCAGATCACTTGAGGTCAGGAGTTACAGACCAGCCTGGTCAGCATGGCAAGACCCTATCTCTACTAAAAATACAAATAAAATTAGCTGGGTGTTGTGGCACATGCCTGTAATCCCAGCTACTTGGGAGGCTGAGGCAGGAGAATCACTTGAACCCGGGAGGTGGAGGTTGTGGTGAGCCGAGATAGCGCCACTGCACTCCAGTCTGGGCAACAGAGTGAGACTCCATCTCAAATGAATGAATGAATGAATGAATGAATGAATGAATGAATGAATGAAGTTAGCAAGAAGAGATCTTTGCAGTGGACCCCAGTCTGCAGAAGTTAGATGACTGAGATTTACATTCCTGAATTACATCTCTGTTCTTTTCTCTGTCTCTCTCTCTCTCTTTTGTTTTTTGTTTGTTTGTTTGTTTGTTTTTTTGAGACAGAATTTCACTGTGTCGCCCAGGCTGGAGTGCAGTGGTGCAATCTTGGTTCATTGCAACCTCCACCTCCCGGGTTCAACCAATCAACAGGTGTATCGATTTCAAAGATACACCTATCGGGCGAATCTGTGGTTGGGGCTTGAAATAATAACTTTCAGCTCCTATTAGTTCAGGTCCAAGTTTTTCAAAATAATATATGTGGCCAACTAGGCAAGACTTAAATCTAAAATTAAAGAGGGCGTAAAGAAATGGTATTATGCTGGCCTGAAAAATTCAACTGACTAGGTTTCTTTTTTCAATAAAGATTTCCAAAATACAGAAAATCACAGAAAGACATTCCGTCAAAGAGTCGGGCGTGGCTCATGGGAGTTTGTCATATTACTCCTTTCTTTGTGCCTTATTTGCTTTAACATTTGTTTGAAGCATAAAGATATTATAAACATTATTGAATCCAGTTATATACCCTTCCCCAGTCACATTCTGCTCTGTGGAGAATGGCACCCTGATGTGTTGGTAAACCAGTTCTCCAGCTTGGGGAAAGGGGAGGGAGGATCTGGAATTTATAATGTTTTTTGATTTCTGTGGTATAAACACTCCCATCACAGCAGATTTCAAGTTACTAACACAACATCACTGAACATGGAATTAAGAAGAGATGTGCAGAATTGGCTCAGGGAAGCCAGTGTAATCTGGCTTAGTACACAACTATGCTGGAACTGCCATCCAAAACTTGGTGTTTCTTTCCCAAGCATGGTTTTGTTGCCATTACTATATATACAAGTATTTATTTAAAATGCGTAACATGCTGTGGGAGGCCCAGGTGGGAGGACTGCTTGAGCCAAGGAGTTTGAGACCAGCCTGGGCAACGTGGCGAAATCCCATCTCTACAAAAAATCAAAAAGTTAGCAGGACATGGTGGCACATGCCTGTGGTCCTACTACACAGGAGACTGAGGCAGGAGGATCACTTGAGCCCAGGAGTTTGAGACTGCAATGAGCTATGATGGCACCACCGCTCTCCAGCCTAGGCAACAGAGCAACACCCAGTCTCAAAAAATAAAAGAAGTCACATGCTTTCACCTATTTCAAACATGGCATACGTGGTGTCAACTTACAGGTTATTTTCACTCAACATTGTTTTTGGGATTTATAGCTCTAGTTCATTTAACTGCTGTGTATTATCCATTGGTGATGATCTATCTCTGCATTTTGCCAATTGCATTAAGATTGAGCATCTTTTCTTCTTGGCCATTTTGATTTCCTCTGCAGTTTTCTGGCTCATATGCATTGCCCATTCTATTGGGATATTTCTTTTTCTTATTGTTGTATAGGAGTCCTTGATGAATTCTGGCTAGTGATCTTTGCAGATTATGTGAGATGTAAATATCTCCTACCATGAGACATGCCTTTTAACTTTAATTATGGTTTATTTGAAAATAAGTTGTATAATGTGTAAGTTTGACTACACTAAGTATACTTTTTATAGTATGTAGGTTTTGTGTTGTGTTTTTAAAGAAAGTCCTTTCAATCTCAGGTCATAAATATACTCTTTTTTTCTAAAAGTCTTAAAATTTTGTCTTTCACATTTGTCCTTAATATGCCTAACACTGATGGAGGCATGGTGTGTAGTAGGGGATCTAAACTCTTATTTTCATATGGCTAGCCACTGATTTGAAAAGTACTTCTCTTGGCTGGGTGCAGTGGCTCACGTCTGTAATCCCCGCACTTTGGTAGGCCAAGGCAGGTGGATCACCTGAGGTTAGGAGTTTGAGACCAGCCTGGCTAATACGGTGAAACCCTGTCTTTACCAAAAATACAAAAATTAGCCAGGCGTGGTGGCGAGTGCCTGTAATCCCAGCTACTCAGGAGGCTGAGGCAGGAGAATTGCTTGAGCCCAGGAGGCAGAGGCTGCAGTGAGCCAAAATGTCACCACTGCACTTCAGCCTCCGCGACAGAGCGAGACTCCGTCTCAAAAAATAAAAAGAAAAATCACAAGACTTACATGGATGTGTGGGTCTGTGTTCTCTTTCACTGGCCCGCCCATTCTTATCCCATACCCCACTGTTCTGATGATCAAGCCCACATACGTTGTTCTTGTTCAACACTGGCTTAGCTTTTCTTGAGTCTGCACTGTCAAGGAATTTTTTTTAATTTGTTATTTCTTTGAACTCTATTGGGATTTTTATTGAAATTGCATTAAATTTTATAGATTAATTTCAACAGAATTGACATCTTTACATTACTGTCATCCCATCCATAAACATGTCTTCAAGCAAGACTTTTCAAATTTCCTTTAATGTTTTCTAATTTCTCCATCACATTCATACATGTAACTTTTATGTTTTTTTAAATACGTGTAACTTTTAAAACTATTCCTAGATACCTACAGCTTTTGATGTTATTAGGACTAGAACATTTTCTCTATTGTTTAAATTGGCTATTATTCTCATCTAGCAATGCTTTTGATTTTTATGTCAATACTGTAACAAACTTTCTCAACTTCCCTGTTCTAAGAGTGGTTCATAGATCTCTTGGATTTCTGTGTAGACAACGATGTCTGAAAATGAGGAAGCCTTTTTGTCATCTTTTACAATTCTTCTACGCTTTATTGTCTTTTTCGTGTCTTATTGCTTTAGGTCAGTCTTCCTATACAATATTGTTTAGACATTGGCACCCTTATCTTCTTTTTGGCATTAGCAGGAATGTTTTACCCTTAAGTGTGATGTTTGCTATGGATTTAGACAAACACTTTTTTCCTCTTTTGCTAAGATTTTATTGTGAATATTGAGTTTTATTCATTGCTTAGTATGCCTTTAATAAAGTTAGCATATGATTTTACTCTTTCTATTCATAATGTGGTAAATATTAATAGGGGACCTGATTTGAATTATATGTAACATTACTAGAATAAACCCTACCCAGTCATGATGTTTTGTATATTTAGGCACTGATTAGTTTGATTTTTTTTTTTTTTTTTTTTTGAGACACAGTCTCACTCTGTCATTCAGGCTGGAGGGCAATGGCACTATCTTGGGTCACTGCAGCCTCCATCTCCCGGATTAAGCGATTCTCCTGCCTCAGCCTCCCAAGTAGCTGGGACTACAGGCACAGGCCACCACGCCCAGCTGATTTTTGTGTTTTTGTAGAGATGGGGTTTCACTGTTTTGGCCAGGCTGGTCACGAACTCCTCGATCCACCCACCTCAGCCTCCCAAAGTACTGGGATTACAGCGGGGAGCCACTGTGCCTAGCCCAATTTATTTATATTTTTAAGAGAATTTTTAAAAATTATTAAAATTAAAAAAAAAAATTTTTTCAGGCATGTTCATAAATGACAATAGTATGTAATTTCTTTCCTTGTCCTGTCTTTGTTCAGTATTGGTATATTTCTAGATTTAAATTGCTGTTTCACAAAATCTTCCATCATGAAATGTTTTGGAATACAATTGAAATTTTATTTTTGTGTTCTTTTTGATACCCAAATATCTCTTTCTCTTACAATCCCTATGATAACCTAGAAATTTAAGTCTCTGATTTGGTGTCTGGAATAAACAACCACAAGGTCAGGAAACTGGGTTAGTCAAAAGAAACCACTTTCCTCATTTGAACCAGCCCCCTAAAATCCAACAACGTGTTTTACTGCAAACCAAAAAAGAAATGCCAAGTTTTAAAAAGAAAGTACCCCTCTCTTGGAATACAGAAACATTACCTAAACTGTAATTTGAGCCTTTCTTTAAGAATGAAGAGTGAGGAAATAAAGATCATTCCTCCATATTGAATGTCTGATTTTAGACATTCAATTGTTTCTTAGGAGATTAAAATCATCTAAGCTCTCTCCTTCCTTCAGAAGATCAGAGTAAAACTTTCCTTTTTCCTTCAACTTTTTTCTTTATTCAGTATACCTACATTGAGTCATTACTCTGTATGAAACCCTGGACTAGTCTAATAGTGTAAGGATGAATGACACCATTGTACAACAGAGGCAATAAGCCACATAATCAAGGAAGGAACAGAATGCTTTGAGAATGCTGAGGAATGTGCAATTAATTTTGTCTGAGGGGGACTTTACAGAGCAACTAACACATGTCTGAAGACAAAAGAAATTCTTTGGGCCACGCTTTTTCTTCTCCTTGCAATGTAATTTAGGGAGCGAAATCATGGGATTCATACAACAGCAAGGCAAAGGAAGGTGGAATCGTTTTCTTTTTTAGTGCATTTTCCTACCACCAAAATGTCTGACTTCTGCACAATGGTAGAGATATTTTTACCCACACTTTTTTCAACTGGATTTTTCCAGACCAGTGCCTGGAAAGTATGAGTGAAATTATTGGAGTAATTTCTCTTCCATGCATATGTGTCTCTGTGGATGCAGTGGGTTAAAATGCCAGCTGATTAGGCAATGGGAAAGGGAAGTGCTGCTCAGACCGGAAGGGGAGGGGCCACATCCTTGAATCTCTCAGTGTAAAGCAATAGAAGATTCAAGGTCATAATACAATTCCTGCCTCAAAGTTCGCATCAGGGGTCAGAAAAGCTTCACATGGGATATGTTCTGTAAAAGAGAACAGTGTTTCCTCTCGTTTCCCACCCAACTAAGGGACCTGAGCTCAAGTAGGAAATTTTATAATTGTTTTAACAGTCCTACTCAAAAAGGAGAAAATATTTAAAGTACTCAAGGAAACGAGAAAATATCCAAACCCTGAAGACAAGATGACTCTAATTTAGCTTAGAATACAAAACACAATCTGTGAGTTATTTCTTACTCCTAGTGTACATGTGCAGTAGCACATTACTCACACTGATGCAATCCTGGTGCACATGTGCAGTTGCACATTAGTCA
>NW_026652303.1:2874525-2874879 GCF_009828535.3 Hylobates moloch | reverse complement strand
GCAATCCTGGTGCACATGTGCGGTTGCACATTAGTCACACTGATGCAATCCTGGTGCACATGTGCGGTTGCACATTAGCCACACTGATGCAATCCTGGTGCACGTGTGCGGTTGCACATTAGTCACACTGATGCAATCCTGGTGCACGTGTGCGGTTGCACATTACTCACACTGATGCAATCCTGGTGCACATGTGCGGTTGCACATTAGTCACACTGATGCAATCCTGGTGCACATGTGCAGTTGCACATTAGTCACACTGATGCAATCCTGGTGCACATGGGCGGTTGCATATTACACTGATGCAATCCTGGTGCACGTGTGCGGTTGCACATTAGTCACACCGATGCAATC
>NW_026652303.1:2808082-2874515 GCF_009828535.3 Hylobates moloch | reverse complement strand
ATGCAATCCTGGTGCACATGTGCAGTTGCACCTTAGCCATACTGATGCAATCCTGGTGCACATGTGCTGTTGCACATTAGTTACACTGATTCAATGAGAAATCCGTAGTCTCCACCCCCTGAGGCTGTAACTGTAGAATCATCCCGTGTCTGGTATTTAGGAGTGTCTTCAGTGGCTGATGCACTGCATTCCAGGCCCCGACTGTGCTCCCATAGTCCTTTGCGTGTTTGCATATCTTTTATAGCGAGATGTCTTCCTCTATCCCGCCACACTCTCTGTTGCCCACCAAATTCCAGCCACTGTGGCTTCCTTTGTATTCCTCACAGGAGAACCCACCAAGCTCATTCTATCCTGGTTTGCAATTCCATTCTTTCTTTTTTTGAGATGGAGTCTCACTCTGTTGTCCAGGCTGGAGTACAGTAGTGCATTCTAGGGTCAGTGTATCCTCCACCTCCCAGGTTCAAGCAATCCTCCCTCCTCAGCCTCCCAAGTAGCTGGAATTACAGGCGCTCGCCATCATGTCTGGCTAATTTTTGTATTTTTAGTAGAGAGAGGGCTTCACCATGTTGGCCAGGTTGGTCTCAAACTCCTGGCCTCAGGCGATCCGCCCGCCTCGGCCTCCCAGAGTGTTGGTATTATAGGCGTGAGCCACTGTACCCGGCCTGCAATCACATTCCTAAATGACTTTCTCTTCCAAGTCTTCCTGCACTCAAATATCACCTCCTCAGAGAACCTTCCCTGACTGTCCCAACCTTCTTTCACCCTTGCCCAGCCTCAGTTGCTCTCTATCATACTACCCTCTGTTTCCTTCATATCACATAATACAGTGTGATATTATGTTGTTTATTCACACTTATTAGTACTTTTCGCCTGTGGTCAGAACATAAACACATGGGACAGGGCCTTTGTCCACCTTCTTTACCCCTGTAACCTCCTTGCCTGACATCCAGTCTTTTAGCAATTGCTTATTGAATAGCAAGCAAACAAAGTGGATAGGAACAGCTTCATGGGGATGATTGCCCCAGTGACAAGGGCATGAGAGAAATGCCATTACTTTCTCTTTACTAGTACCATTTTTATTGTGTTTATCCTGTTCTAGATAAAGGTTGTAAAGGAAAGCTGACCAGGTAACTCAAACAAGACTTGTCTAGTAGGCAGTACCATGTTGAAGATATGGCAGTGTGGAGTCTGGCCCTCAGCTTTGAGTGGAACAGCAAACAAATCTTTCAATAGATGTGTTTCTAAGAGAGTGCAGGTCTGGGATTCAGAAGGCCTGAATCTAACCATGGCTGTGGCCATGCATTATTGGCAGTATGACCTAAGGTAAGCTACCTCCTTTAATAAGCCATGGTTTCCTCACCTTAAAATTAGGGGTCGGAACTGAAGGTATCTGAGTGCCCTCCCAGCTCTGTGGTTCTTGAGTGCCAGGCATTCATTCACAGATGAGGTACACCTGGAGTCTGGCCGGGTCCCCAAGACACTTCCTCCTACCGGCAAGTCCACTCGTGAGATGAAACTAAAGCTTGGAGGCAATCTGAACATACAACTTAAAACACAGGGGGTTAAATATTGTCAAGAAGTTTTTTGTTTTTTGTTTTTTGTTTTTTTGGTTTTTTTTTTGAGACAGAGTCTCGTTCTGTCGCCTAGGCTGCAGTGCAATGGCGTGATCTCAGCTCTCTGCAACCTCTGCCTCTTGGGTTCAAGTGATTCTCCTGCCTCAGTCTCCCGAGTAGCTGGGCTTACAGGCACCTGCCACCACGCTCAGCTAATTTATGTATTTTTAGTGGAGACAGGGTTTCACCGTGTTGGTCAGGCTGGTCTCAAACTCCTAACCTCAGGTGATCCACCCACCTCGGCCTCCCAAAGTGCTAAGATTACAGGCATGAGCCACCATGCCTGGCCTGCCAAGAAGTGTTTCTGTTGTACTATGAGAAATAACAAGGCCGGGCGCGGTGGCTCACGCCTGTATTCCCAGCACTTTGGGAGGCCGAGGCCGGCAGATCACTCACGAGATCAGGAGATCAAGACCATCCTGGCTAACACAGTGAAACCCTGTCTCTACTAAAAATACAAAAAATTAGTTGGGCATGGTGGCAAGTGCCCGTAGTCCCAGCTACTCAGGAGGCTGAGGGAGAATTGCTTGAACCCAGAAGGTGGAGGTTGCAGTGAGCCGAGATCACACCACTGCACACCAGCCTGGGTGACAGAGTGAGACTCCGTCTAAAAAAAAAAAGAACATGATGGAGTCTGCTCACAGTTCTTCTCTGTTAAGAGAGAGGGCCTGTACTGAAAGACCAGGACACAACACATCCAGAGCACCCCATCCTCTACTAATGGGAAACACTGGCCCAGAAATGTTTCTCTGGCTATTATTTTCTTTTTCTTTTTCTTTTCCTTTTTTTTTTTTTTTGAGACAGAGTCTCACTCTGTCGCCCAGGCTGGAGTGCGGTGGCACGATCTCAGCTCACTGCAACCTCCACCTCATGGGTTCAAGTGATTCTTCTGCCTCAACCTCCCAAGTAGCACCACAACTGGCTAATTTTTGTATTTTTAGTAGAGACAGGGTTTCACCATATTGGCCAGGCTGGTCTTGAACTCCTGACCTCGTGATCCACCCGCCTCGGCCTCCCAAAGTGTTGGGATTACAGGCGTGAGCCACCGCACCTGGCCCTCTGGCTGTCATTTTCTTAGACCTTTTCTCTTACTTCATCCGGTATTCAGGTCAGAATGATGTGATTTCGACTCTCCTTAAGCTCTTTTCCTATTTTCCATGAGAATACTGGACAGTGGCGCTCACAGGTGTAGCATTTACCCTGAGATGACTTTACCACGACATATCTCGCTTTTATTATTATTTTCACATCACTCTAGTATATTGACTTTGGAAACAAAAGACATCATTCTCTTTATAGCATTCTGTTTTTAGTAGTGGTATTTCCATTTACAAAATATAGTAATTCTCGTTTGCTGAAAATGTCAAATCTTAGAAAACGTAGCATTCCTACGCATGATGTTAACGTCGTTCTTGAATGCTTGTTGGCCAAAGATTCATTTGATGAATCCAATTTTTCTGAAATAGATGATTCTGATGTTCTGTTTAGAGATTACTCCAAGAACAGGGGGTTTTTTTGTTTGTTTTGTTTTGTTTTTTTCTGAGACAGAGTCTTGCTGTCTCACCCAGGCTGGAGTGCAGTGGCAGTATCTCAGCTCACTGCAACCTCTGCCTCCCGGGATCAAGCAATTCTCCTGCCTCAGCCTCCTGAGTAGCTAGGATTATAGGCATGCACCACCACGCCCAGCTAATTTTTGTATTTTTAAACAGAGACAGGGTTTCACCCTGTTGGTCAAGCTGGTCTCAAACTCCTGACCTCAGGTGATCCACCTGCCTCGGCCTCCCAAAGTGCTGGGATTACAGGTGTAAGCCACCACGCCTGGCCAAGAACAGTTTTTATATTTTATTTTCACATTGAAAATCAGTCAGATTAGGCCAGGCATGGTGGCTCACACCTGTAATCCCAGCACTTTGGGAGGCCGAGGCAGGTGGATCACCTGAGGTCAAGAGTTCGAGACCAGACTGACCAACAGGGTGAAACCCCGTCTCTACTAAAAATACAAAAATTAGCCAGGCGTGGTGGCACATGCCTGTAATCCCAGCTAATGGGGAGGCTGAGGCAGGAGAATTGCTTGAACCTAGGAGCGGAGATTGCAGTGAGCCAGGATCATGCCATTGCACTCCAGCCTGGGAGAAGAAGCGGGATTCCATCTCCAAAAAAAAAAAGTAAAGAAAAGAAAAGAAAATCAGTCAGATTAGTTTCAGCCTCAAAGAGCATGTTTATGTAAAATTAAAAGAGCACTGGCAGAGAGCTGAACTTTTTTTTAAACAGGAAAAGAGTTAATTTAATCACTCCCATCTTTTTGTAAAAGAAAATGATATAAATATCAGAACTATATTTTCTGATCTTTCAAAAGGAGTGTTTTATAGGAATATAGAGAAGAATGTTTGGAATTGGGACTGTTTTAAAAGATCCTTTCTTTTTCTTTTTTTTTTGAGACGGAGTCTCACTGTGTCACCCAGGCTGGAGCGGAGTGGCCTGATCTCGGCTCACGGCAAGCTCCACCTCCCGGGTTCATGCCATTCTCCTGCCTCAGCCTCCCGAGTAACTGGGACTACAGGCGCCCACCACCACGCCTGGCTAATTTTTTTTTGTATTTTCAGTAGAGATGGGGTTTCACTGTGTTAGCCAGGATGGTGTCGATCTCCTGACCTCGTGATCCGCCCACCTTGGCCTCCCAGAGTGCTGGGGATTACAGGCATGAGCCACCGTGCCCAGCCTTAAAAGATCCTTTCTAAGTGCAAGATAGGCCAGTGGATTTTAAAGTAATGGTACAGTAGCCAGGCGTGGGGGCTCACGTCTGTAATCCCAGCACTTTGGGAAGCTGAGGCAGGCCCATCATTTGAGGCCAGGAGTTCAAGACCAGCCCAGCCAACATGGTGAAACCCTGTCTCTACTAAAAATACAAAAATTAGCTGGGCATGGTGGTGGGAGGCTGAGGTAGGAGAATCGCTTGAACCCAGGAGGCGGAGGTTTCAGTGAGCCGAAATTGCATCATTGTACTCCAGCTTGAGCAAGAGAGTGAAACTCTGTCTCAAAAAAATAATAAAATAAAATAACAGTATAGTGCATTGATATGGTTTCAGACTCAGAGAGGCCTTTGACTCATTACCACTTGCTGAGTTTTAGTGTAATATGAAGGATATTAGTGGGCTATGAAAGCTATCCATACTTATTGGAAAGGCCATTAAAATACTCCCTCCTTTTCCAGTGACATATCTGTGTGAGGCTGGATTTTTTTTTCCTATATACTTCAACCAAAACAACAACAGATTGCAACAGATAGAATGCAGAAGCAGATGGGAGAATCCAGCTATGTTCTATTAAGTTAGAAATTAAAAATTTGCAAAAATGGGAAATAATGCTACTCTTCTCACTAAATTTTTTAAGAGTATAAACAGGTCCTGAGGCCAAAAGTTTCAGAACCACTGCCTTGGAATGAGGAACACCACACAATAAACTCCATCCCTGCGAAGAGTTCACGATTGATGTTGTGGCTTATTTTCAAATATGGAAGGACAAATGAATATACTCAGAATTTGAGAAGAGCGTCTAACATGAATGCAGAAGCTAAAATCATCAAAAAGGGAGCTCAGCAGAAAACAAAGAACAGGAAAGAAAAGTACAAAATCATTATCATCATCATCATGGCAAGTTTGGAAATAAGGGAAGATTTTGCACCCATGAAATAAGAGCAAAAGCATAAGCAAGAAAGATCCAAAAAGCATGTTTTAAAAAAAAACTTTGAAATTGAAAATCTGATGGTTGAAACAAACAAAAAAATCAATAAAAGAAATGGGGGAAAAAAAAACTAAAAATAAAAAAAAAAAAAAAAATGGGAAATAAAGTGGAAGTCTCCCCCCACCAAAAAAATGGAGCAATAAACAGGAAGATAGAGAATAGAAGAGGAAGAATAATGAAAATTAGAGTATTAGACAAGGAGATCCAATATGTGAGTAACAGGAACTTTAAAACTGCAAGGGAGGAAATATCAAAGACATAATTTATGAGCAGAGATTCTTCTTCTTTTTTTTTTTTTTTTTTTAATGGAGTCTCACTTTTGTCACCCAGGCTGGAGTACAATGGTGCAATCTCGGCTCACTGCAATCTCCGCCTCCCAGGCTCAAGCGATTCTCCTGCCTCAGCCTCCCGAGTAGCAGGGACTGCAGGTGTGTGCCACCACACCCGGCTAATTTTTGAATTTTTGGTAGAGATGGAGTTTCACCATGTTGGCCATGCTGGTCCCAAACTCCTGACCTCAGGTGATATGCCCACCTCAGCCTCCCAGAGTGCTGGGATTATAGGCATGAGCCACCACACCCAGCCAGGAGCAGAGATTCTCAAGTGTTTTGGTCCAGGATCTCTTACATGCTTAAAAATTACTAAGGACCGAAAAAGCTTTCTTGTTTATGTTTTATTATGTTTCGTTTTCCACATTAGAAATGAAAACTGAGAACCTGTTAAGATATCTATTTATTTAATACTAAAAAAGAACAAGCCCACATATTTCTAGAAAAATAATTTTACTACTTTTTCTACTAAATTTTTTTGTTTGTTTTGGAACTGTTTTACATTTTTACAGATCTTGTTACTGCCTGACTTACTAGAAGACAGCTGAATTCTCATATCTGCTTCAACTTTCCATCTGTTGTGATATCACACGTCATGTAGCCTCTGGAAAAGTTCACTGTACTCTCATGAGATAATGAAAGTTTAAAAATTTAATAATGTCTCAGTATTTTTATGAGGTCCAACCTTGTGGACCTCCTAAAGGGGTCTCGTCTCAGGAACCCCAGGGGTCGTTAGACCGCACTTGGAGAACTGCTATCCCGATCATTTCCCAAATTTGTACATTGGCTCAGTGCATGAAAAAGACCCACCCAAAGCCTACTATCACAAAATTTTGTAATTATGTCAACTAAGAGAAAACTCTAAAAGCTTTCAGAATGGACTAGGGATCATCAGAATGATACTGGAATCTCAATAGCAGCATTGGAATCTATTAATCAACAGGTAGACAAATAGCTCCCTGAGTACTCAGAGAAAATTACTTCCAACCAAGACTTTTATATCTACTGACATCATTAGCCAAGTGTGAAGGGAGAACATTTTTGAAGCAGGAAAAGTCTCAGAAAGCATACCTTCTGTTACTCTTACTCAGAAAGCTATTGCTCGATTTTGTAATCTCCCAAAGGAAGGAATACATTGGAAATGGCAATACAGAAGACCAGCAAAGGCTATCATTAGGATGGTGTTGAAGAAACAGCCAGCAGGCCTGGAAAGCAGTCTGTCCAGGTTGGAGTAGAGGTCACCAAGAAAGAAATGCAAACCATGGAATATCTGATATTTGAACACAGTGAGATAAGATTTACACTTCTGGCATACAATTTGCTAATAAATTAATAGTGTTTATCTTGAAAAAAAGAAAAAAAAAAGAGAAACAATTTTAACTCCAGGGAAAACATGATTCTCTAAGACAGGAAATGAAATCATGGTATACTCTAAGGCTAACAGGGCATAATACTTACATAGTCTTAAAGATGTAAATTCTGACATTTAATTGAATCAAATTACATAACAGAACTAGTTGAGAAGGCTGGGCATGGTGGCTCACACTACCCAGAACTTCAGGAAGATCACTTGAGCCCAGGAGGACCTGCCTGATTGACAGAGTGAAACCCTGTCTCTAAAATTAAAAAAAAAAAAAAAAAAAAGAGAGAGACATCTTAGAACTAGTTGAGAAGACAGAAGGGTAAGTTTGGGGAAACTGAGAAGTAAATAATACCTAAAGCTGAAAAATAATGAAAACACATTATCAGCATGCTTAGAAACATGGACCTTCTTAGAGCAGAAACCGCCTAAAGAATCAAAAATGCTTCTGGGCACTGCCCATTGAGAATGAGAATCAGAAAACTAGAAACTGCTTGTTTTTATCATAATTCCTGTAGAACTACCTCACTTTTTATTAAATATATAGCATATGGCTCATTAAAATAAACACAGCATAGTAAAGTGTATATTAATATAACTTATGTGGAGTGCAATTTAGAAATGTGTTAACATTTACACTGAGAATGTTCTTTGACCCATGAATTCCATATATAGAATTTTATCCAATAGTGTGAGATTCATTGAATTAATTATGGTACAGTCACACAATGAAGTATTATGCTGTTACTTAAAATAATGATACTCCCAGTAAAAAAATAACGTGGAATTACATTTGAGGAAAGATATTTCCCTCCCCAGCATATCTCTCCTTTAAAGCACTATCTCTATTATAATTTTGTATTCGTTAGTGTGATTTTTCATTGAATGCTTGACTCTTCCAATGGATTGGAAGCTCCATAAGACCAGAGCCTTGGGGTCCCCAACCCCCAGGTCACAGACCAATACCAGTCTGTGACCTGTTAGGAATTGGTCTGCAGAACAGGAGGTGACAGCAAGCGAAGCTGAGCTCCACCTCCTGTCAGATCAGTGGCAGCATCAGATTCTCATAGGAGCACACACCCTATTGTGAACTGTGCATGTGCAGGATCTAGGTTATGAGAATCTAATGGTAAGTGTAATGCGCTTGAATCATCCCAAAACCATCCCCACAATCCAGTCTGTGGAAAAGTTGTCTTCCAAGAAACCGATCCCTGGTGCCAAAAAGGTTGGGGACCTCCGAGAGCCCACATCTCACTTTGCTCACTGATGTGGTCCTAATCCTTTACACTGTACCTGGTACCTAGGCAGCTATTTGATGTCTGAATGAGCATGGGTGAGCATTCAAGCAGATGATGACAAACGTCTGCAAAACTTAAAGATAGGCAGGGCTTAGCTCTGGTGGGAGAGTTACGGGTTCAACCTGGATTTAATCCCCTGCGCCACCATGACCTTGGGCAAGTCCCTTACCTAAGCCTTGGATACAATGACAGCAGGTCCTCAGTTATCCAATTATATGATTCCTTGTAAATGCCATGGAAATGTTTAAACTTTTAAATTATACAAAATGTACCCACCCAGAAGACTACAATCTAATACTTCCTGGCTGTTATTTTTTTATTAGTGAACTTCTGCAAGATTTGGAAAACTGTGAAAATGATCCTGTGGCCATAGCAGAGTGTTTTGTGTCCAAGGTAAGTGGGGTTCATCCTTCTGGGCCAACTGAGACAGATACAGAGTACAGAATTTTTCATTTTAAAGTTAAAATGACTGGTTTGTTTCATATCAGATAGAGTTAGTCACTGATCTTTCTCTGGTTTGTTTGAGTAGCAAAAATGTATTGTTCCAGGAGCCAGGGAGATGCTAATCTACTAGTTCTTCTAGAACTTGTACAGTAACTAAATAATGTTACTCTTTGCTGGGAAAAACTTAAAGCTTGGGAGGGGAGAGTCCGGAGTAGAAGAATGTTAGAAAAATAGGCCGAGCATGGTGGTTCACATCTGTAATCCCAGCACTTTGGGAAGGCGAGGCGAACGGATCACCTGAGGTCAGGAGTTTGAGACCAGCCTGGCCAACATGGTGAAACCCCGTCTCTACTAAAAACACAAAAATTAGCCAGGCGTGGTGGCATGCCTGTAATCCCAGCTACTTGGGAGGCTGAGGCAGGAGAATCACTTGAGCCCTGGAGGCGGAGGTTGCAGTGGGAGCCGAGATAACGCCATTGCACTCCAGCCTGGGCGACAAGAGCGAGACTCTGTCTCAAAAAAAAAAAGAAGATGAATGTTAGAAAAATATAAAATACCACTAAACTGGTTTAGTTTAGTGAAAGTGAAAGTTTAGTTTTAGTGAAAGTCCAAGAGAATCTAAGTATTTTACGTATATGTGGCACTAGCCTAGTCTCTATAATTATCTTTAATATAGATAATTATCTCTTGAGGGATAGAGAGGAGCAGAATTAATCTCCCACATTTTAAAAATGTACTTTTCCACTGTTTTCTTAAGCTGCATCAATGGTTTCGAAAAATACAAGGAAAGGATTTGACTTTCAAAGCTTAAATGACAGTGAGCTCGTGCTCTGAACTGGGATAGGAGATGGAATTCTGAAACCTACCCGACGAGCCTTTCCTACATTACTTTCTCAGCATGCTGTCTAGTATATAGAGATTCCTGTCTTGTTTAAATTCTCTTAAACATTCAACCACTTTTGTTTGGAAAGCCTTTAGCAGAAATTGTTTTGCAGCAAACTTTCATATGGTTTCTGCAGTTGTAGTTTGAAATGCACAAAGGTTTAATAAAAGTTCATGATGGCGCTTTGAGACCCACTGGGAATTAGCACACCCGGAGTCCGGTGTGAACTGGGAGATGTCGTTCCAGTCTGACCTGGCTCCAGACTGTTCCACAGGGTCATTTCTGATGGTGGCAGATGCATCCGGATGGCTTCCAAACACAACACCCTGGGTTTTATTGGAGCAAAGTTCCTTAAAGGCACAATCCATGGGCTCATATATAAAACTCTCCTGACTTTGTGTGTGTGTGTTCACATGTAAAGTGTGCACACACGTTTACCCATGTGTAAGCTTACACATACAATCCTTTTCACAAGTTGCCTGTGTCAAAATTGGGCAGGGATTTGAAAAAAAGAGAAACGAAAGAAGGCGAAATGGCTAAAAAGATATGCTGGGAATATCAAAGGAGATATGTTAGAATAACCACAGCACATAAACAACGTAGAAGCTTTCGGAAACGTTTGGGCTTTTACTGGTAACTGTAATCACAAGTTGATTAAAGATGTTCCAGCGTATGCTTAGCTCTCGCTTAATTATTCACATAAAAGTTTGTTTATGTGCCATGTTGCCAACTCCCAAATCTTCCTTTTCATTGTAATATTGCCAAGTTTAATTAGAAGACTGACTTGAGCTCTCTGCACTTTTGCATGGAAACGGGGAATCCTGAGGGAGTGCTGGGCTCAGGCGCTGCCTGCCTTTCACTCAGCAGCCTGACATTTAGAAGATTTACGTCTTCTGAAACACAACCAACTGTTCAACTCCAGGGAGGAATGGAAAATTGCTTTAATTGGGAGACCATTAATGAAAGAGGTGAAGCTGACAGTTGACTTCTGCTTGTATCTGAACCACTGGGGCCTGCACAGAGATTCATCTTTGACCTTGCTTACTGTCGTGGTATGTGTAGGTTACAGAAGTCGTTATCGACAAATGGAGAACATGGTTGCTTTTTACCTGATGCTTATAGAAGAATAAACCTACAGTTCTCTTGAAGGACAGAAATTAAAGTTTCCTACTGGGCAGGCCAAACCTTCTCCCAGTAAACATTTGTCTGTTTTAGGTCTCTGGAAACACCTAGAATGGCTCACTTTGCTGCCTTTACCTCCACCTTCACATCCACCCCTCATCTTGGCTGGCAGCAAGGCTGACCCAGGGCAACGTTTAGGAGGGAGACAAAGTCTGTCTTTAGCGCCTCAACCTTGCCTTAGCTGCCTACTCTCCCTGGTTTTGTGGCTCTCCCTCTCTGTTGATGCCTTCTTCCTTTTAGAGCCTAGGGAGTGAGTGTGTGCACACACACACACATGCATACACACACACACACACACACACACACACACACACACGCCGACACTCAAGCATGCACACATGTACCACCCACTTACTGAAATTATCCTCAAGGAAGTGTGGATATTGGATAGTCATATGATTAGAGTGAATTTAAGTCAAAGTTACCTTACCCATATGCTGTTTACATATTAAGTCTTTCTTGTAGTGTCCAGTGAAAACTTCTCAGGAATCAGAGAGGGAGAGGAGGACCCTGGGGCAGAAGAAACCCTAAAATCATGCATATTGCTTTACTGTGGCTACCTATTCAATAAATATTTGAGAGACCCAGGTGCTTGATTGGTCAGCACTGATTATATCATATTTTGGCTCTTTCATAATTAAATGTCTCATTTCTATGTCATCTCTAATTACAATCTGAAAGATTTGAAGAACTAGAAGGAAATATCTTTTCTTATAAATTACATATATTTGTACAACACATTCCCCTAAATCCTTCTAAGCGGATTTGGGGTGGCATATTTAATAACTAATGGTATCTAACTAGGAGCTGTTGATTTTTATGTGAAACCATCATTTGTAAGGTCCACAGAGCTGCACAAACCTAAGGGCAAACTTGCATTTAATTCCAATTAAAGATATACAGCTGATTGAAATCAAAACCCTCCAATTTAAAATAGGAATAGAGCCATGATGTCACAAAATGCACAGAAATTCAATCGTGCAGAAGTCATGAGGTCTTATGATAGCTGGGTAGGAGTAGGTCACTATATTATGCAATGTCAACCCAATTTCATTGAAACCATTGTTTTCTAATTTGTATTTCAAATGATCCTACAGGTCCCAAATTGTAAGGAAAGTCAACTTGATATTGTTCTATTCCAGGTTGAGTATAGCAAGAGGCAGGAAAGAAAAAGCAAGAAACTCAGAAAGCATGAGCCAGTCAGAGAAAAGTCCCCATTTGGCACATTAACTTGCCCACAGACCTTGGGCAAGTCTGGCATTCTCATCCATGGAGCCAGGGCTGGCTTCAAGAACCAATAAGTGAACTCAAGTGCACAAAGGGGCCCAGGTGGAGTCTGTAGCAGTCGAGGTGTTTGCCTGGTCTCCTGGGGATGGTCATTGCCATGTGAAACTGCAGGCCCAGGGCTGGTGAGTCTTATACTTCTTCAGGAGAAGCTAGAAATTGAAATATTTTTTTTGTCTTCTTGAGACGGGGTTTCGCTCTTGTCGCCCAGGCTGGAGTGCAGTGGTGCAATCTTGGCTCACCACAACTTCCGCCTCCCAGGTTCAAGCAGTTCTCCTGCCTCAGCCCCCCCCGAGTAGCTGGGATTACAGGCATGTGCCACCACACCCGGCTAATTTTTTTTTTTTTTTTTTTTTTTTTTAGTAGAGATGGGGTTTCTCCATGTTGGTCAGGCTGGTCTTGAACTCCTGACCTCAGGTGATCCACCTGCCTTGGCCTCCAAAAGTGCTGGAATCACAGGTGTGAGCCACCGTGCCTGGCCAAAATCAAAATATTTGTATCTTTCAACTTTTAAAAGTTGACAACTAATTTAGACTTTTTTAAATACCGTGCTTGAAAATTTGGTACAATGCTTGAAATGTTGGCAAGGCCATGGGGAAACAGACACTCATAACTGTAGGAAAAGAAAATGGCACAGCCCCTATGGAGAGGAATTGGGCTGTGTGTCCAGCATCTGAATTCACCCTTTCACCCACCAGTCCTACATCGAGAGATCTATTCCAAGGATACACTTAACAGAAATTCATGTAAGCATAATACTGTTCTTTGCAGTAACGTTTGTTACTGCAAAAGACTAGAAACAGCCAAATGTCCCTAAACAAGAAGCTGTTTGAATCAACCGTAGTATATCCACATAATGAAGTACTGTGAAGCAGTAACAGTAAAGAATATCTCTGCTGGGCATGGTGGCTCATGCGTGTAATCCGAGCACTTTGGGAGGCCGAAGCGGGCAGATTACCTGAGATCAGGAGTTCAAGATCAGCTTGGCCAACGTGATGAAACCCCATCTCTACTAAAAATACAAAAAAATTGCCAGGCATGGTGACAGGCATCTGTATTCCCAGCTACTTGGGAGGCTGAGGCAGAAGAATCACTTGAACCCAGGAGGTGGAGGTTGCAGTGAGCTGAGATCGTGCCATTGCACTCCAAGGCTGGGCGACAGAGTGAGACTCCGTCTCAAAAAACAAAAGAAAAAAGAATATCTTTATATACTCCTCTGGGGAGGGAGTGGATAGAAGTGTGTGTACAGCACTGTGGTTCCCAAAGTGTGGTCCTGGACCTGCAGCATCAGCGTCACTTGGGAACTCATTAGAAATGCAGATTCCTAGGCCCTACTCTAAGACCTACTACATCAGAAACCCAGCAATCTATGTTTTAACAGGCCCTCCAGGTAATTCTGATACTCAAGTTTGAGGATCACTGGTATAACATGATTTGTTTGTCTAGGAGAGGAAAACCTGTAAGATTAAAAATTGATTACCAATAGAGGAATGGAGGGAACAGACTAGAAGGGAAAAGAATAGAGGTTTGGCTTCTTTGGAGGCCAGGAATGGTGGCTCACACCTGTAATCTCAGCACTTTGGGAGGCCGAGGTGGGTGGATCATTTGAGGCCCAGAGCTTGAGACCAGCCTGGCAAACATGGCAAAACCCCATCTCTACTAAAAAATAAAAACA
This sequence comes from Hylobates moloch, assembly GCF_009828535.3. Classification (NCBI taxonomy): domain Eukaryota; kingdom Metazoa; phylum Chordata; class Mammalia; order Primates; family Hylobatidae; genus Hylobates; species Hylobates moloch. The sequence continues at coordinate 2,860,706 of NW_026652303.1, read as the reverse complement.
AAAAAATTAGCTGGGCCATAGTGGAACATGCCTGTAATCCCAGCTACTCAGGAAGCTGAGGCAGGAGAATCATTTGAACCTGGGAAGCAGAGGTTGCAGTGAGCCAAGATGGTGCCACTGTATTCCAGCCTGGGTGACAGAGCGAGAATCTGCCTCAAAAAAGAAAAAAAAAAGAGGTTAGGCTTCTTTGAATATGAATTTCTTTGCAGAACTGACTTTGAAGCCATGTAAATATTTTACATAATTATAGAACAAAACTAATGTTCCAAAAAGCAGTCACCAAAAATTGAAAGCAAAATTAAACTGTATCCAGTTGGTGGCATAACCATGCAATAGGAATTTCAGTTGATTTGAAAATATGCTTTAGATGAAACACAGCAAATACATCTGTAACTATTTAATAATGATACTATTTATGGTGGTGTTGCTATTGTTATTCTGAAATTATTGAGTGTGTTGCAAGATGAAGCAAAGAAGTATTTATGTTAGCATCATTGAGAAATGGAATTGGTAGAAGAAAGAAAACATAGACAAAAGAATGAGTGTAGCTAATCAAAAGTGCTGTAGTCCTGTATCTGAATTATTAATGTAAGTGTTAGTATGAACTAAGGTTGTATTTTATCCTTTAAAAAAAACACCACTTCCTATCCTGGCCAACATGGAGAAACCTCGTCTCTACTAAAAATACAAATATTAGCCGGGCGTAGTGATGCATGCCTGTAGTCCCAGCTACTTGGGAGGCTGAGGCAGGAGAATTGCTTGAACCCAGGAGGTAGAGGTTTCGTTGAGCTGAGATCGTGCCACTGCACTCCAGCCTGGCCGACAGAGCAAGACTCAGTCTCAAAAAAAAAAAACCACCACTTCCTGGTTGGGTGCGGTGGTGCACACCTGTAATCCCAACACTTTGGGAGGCCAAGGCAGGCGATCACCTGAAGTCAGGAGTTCGAGACCAGCCTGGCCAACATGCATAAACCCCATCTCTACTAAAGATAGAAAAATTTAGCTGGGCGTGGTGGTGAGTGCCTGTAGTCCCAGCTACTCAGGAGGCTGAGGCAGGAGAGTCGCTTGAACCCAAGAGGCAAAGGCTGCAGTGAACCGAGATTGCACCACTGCACTCCAGCCTGGGTGGCAGAGCAAGACTCCATCTCAAAACAACAACAACAACAAACCACACCACTTCCTAACTCTGTCCACTGAAAAGTCCCAGAAATGATGATTACACTACAGCAAGAGTATCCCTGATACCCAGATTGTGGTCTGCAAACACTGTTTCCTGCCAGAAGGAATAGGGGCTCCATGAAGAATGAGTGTGGGGCAGGAAATATACAAGATAGTCTTGGGACATCTTGTCACACCAGGAAACAAGCTACAAAAGACCATAGGCCAGGTCATGAATGCTCAAGAAGGGGCTCCTACTAGCCAAAAATGGGATAATTGGAGCATCAGTGAAGATAATTAATTGAAAACAATGGAAACTCATTAAATAGGCTCATATTAATGAATTTGCAGTGATATTAAAACACCAAATTGATCACCTTTGCATGACGCTGGAGAACCAATACGTTATTTTGAAAATTAAAGGGAAGAATTGGCTGGGTGTGGTAGCTTATCCATGTAATCCCCTACACTTTCGGAGGCTGAGGCAGGGGGATCACTTGAGCCCAGAAGTTTGAGACCAGACTGGGCAATATAGCAAGACCCTGTCTCCATAAAAAGTTTTAAACTTAGCCAGAGGTTGTGGCACGCCTGTGGTCCCAGCTACTCTGGAGGCTGAGGTGAGAGGATCACTCGAGGCTAGGAGGTTGAGGCTGAAATGAACCGTGACCACCACTGTACTCCAGAATGGGTGGCAGAGCAAGACCCTGTCTTGAAATAAAAAGGAAAGAATTAAATATTTATTCTGCCTTTCCCATACAAATCATAAACTGCAGAGTAACCAAGAGTTCATAAAAAGAGGTTCTTTTTTTGGAAAGATTCTAGCTAATAAGGAATAAAGTATTAGAAATACCACCATTTTCCAACCCCTAATAAATTAATAGATCTAGCCAATAAGTACCAATGGTTGTTAGCATCACAGAAGAGAGACAGCCAGACTTTACGTCCATTGGACCTCTCGATTCCATTAGACTTCCATTGTACTTCCATTAGAGAAGCACAAAATAGCCACTAGTGTATTGTGCCAAATTACGGAACCTAAATCTGAGCAAGTCTCTACTAAATCAGTATGAGTATAATGGACAGGGCATATTAAATGAAACCAGGCCAGGCGTAGTGCCTCATGCCTGCAATCCCAGCACTTTGGGATGCCAAGGTGGGTGGATCACTTGAGGTCAGGAGTTCAAGACCAGCCTGTCCAACATGGTGAAACCCTACCTCTACTAAAAATGCAAAAATTAGCCAGGCGTGGTGATGCATGCCTGTAATCCCTGCTACTTGAGAGGCTAAGGCAGGAGAATCACTTGAACCTGGGAGGCAGAGACCGCAGTGAACCAAGATTGTGCCACTGCACTCCAGCCTGGGCAACAGAGCGAGAATCCATCTCAAAAAAATAAAAGGAGACTCTAGAGATGGCATTGGTAACAGTGGAACTGGGCTGTGCAGCACAACGGTGTGGTTTCTTCAACTCACTTGCAAAAGGAAGAAAAATAAGGGAGAACTTAGAGATGAAAAGAGACTACTAAAGAGATATCAACCATTTGCTCTGTGTAATTTTTATTTGCAAATCAAACAGGCAAAAGATTTTAAAAAGAAAAAAGGAAATATGAATAGTGACTGGTGAAACTTCATGATGTTATCGAATTATTTAAGTGTAGCAATGGTATTATGTTTAATGTCCTTGTTTTAGTCCAGGCACGGTGGCTCATGCCTATAATCCCAACACTTTGGGAGGCCAAGGCGGGTGGATCACTTGAGGCCAGGAGTTTGAGACCAGCCTGGCCAACATGGCGAAACCCTATCTCTACTAAAAATACAAAAAATTAGCTGGGTGTGATAGCATACACCTGTAGTCCCAGCTACTCAGGAGGCTGAGGCGGGAGAATTGCTTGAACCCAGGAGGCGGAGGTTGCAGCGAGCTGAGGTTGCACCACTGCACTCCAGCCTGGGCAACAGAGTGAGACTCCGTCTCAAAAAAATAAAATAAAGTCTTTATTTTAGAGATACATCTTAAAATATTTACAAGCAAATTGATGTCTAGAATTTAATTCAGAATGATGGGGAAGCAGGGGAGTGGGAGGGGCAGAGACGAGGAGTTAATGATTATTGAGGTTGGACGATGGAAACTTGGGGATTTATTATACCATCCTCTGTACTTTTATATATGCTTGAAACTTTCCATTAAAAAAAAAAGTTTAACCTAATTCCAGTTGAGGTTAACAGGAAGGATACTAAGTAGAGATTTTAGAATTAAAAAAAATAATAAAGCTACCAGAAAAATAGGCACTTAGAGTCACATGTGAATCCAGCATTAAGTGCTCTAAAAAGTAAAAGAAAGTAAAGGTTAAAAAAAATTGGAGAATGTGAAACACCACCAAAATAATCTGTGGCTCTTTTTCAAAATATAATTTCAAGACCAGGCATAGTGGCTCACGCCTGTAATCCCAGCACTTTGAGAGGCTGAGGCAGATGGATAACTTGAGACCAGGAATTAGAGACAAGCCTGGCCAACATAGCGAAACCCCATCTTTACTAAAAATACAAAAAATTAGCTGGGCACAGTGACGTGTGCCTGTAATCCCAGCTACTCAGGAGGCTGAAGCACAAGAATTGCTTGAACTGGGGAGGCAGAGGGGGAGGCTACAGTGAGCAGAGATTGTGCCACTGCACTCCAGCCTAGGCGACAAAGCGAGACTCCATCTCAAAAAAAAAAAAAAAAAAAAAAGGAAATTTTATTTTAGATTTTGCAAGAGCTAGTAATTCATTGGCCTTAACTTAGTTATTCTGACTGACAGTCTTACCATCAAAAGTTCTGGCCACTTCCCCTCCCTGGCTACATACCTCTTTTCTTTGGCAGTCTAGGAAAAAATTGTGAAAGACATTGAAATCCACCAAAGCCAGGCATGGTGGCGCATTCCTGTAATCCCAGCTACTCGGGAGGCTGAGGCAGGATAATCACTTGAACCGGGAAAGCAGAGCTTGTGGTGAGCCGAGATCGCGCCATTGCACTCCAGCCTGGCCAACAAGAGCAAAACTCCGCCTCAAAAAAATAAATATATATATATAGAAATGTCAAGGCCCAAATGCTATTTCTTTCTATTGTTTTCAAATGAATGTTTATGTCTGTGCTTTGTTGCCTATAAAAATTTCTTTTGTTTCCTTGCAGAGTGAAGAGTTCCACATTTATACCCAGTATTGCACTAACTATCCAAGGTATGGATCGAGAATGGGCCAAGAGTACTTTTATTCACTTTCACATTGTTTCAAGTCAGCTGGTGCAGTACACATGGTTGTTAGGCATTCTGTGCCTGGCCTTGTGCTGAATACTATGGGAAGAATGCAAAATGTGCTGAGAACAGATTACAGGGGCACCCAGATATGGATCCATCTGGGCTTTGGGGCTCCCTGCAGAGCCAGTATGGGGAAAAATTGTAAAAGTCTATGGAGAAACCAAAAAGATGACTAGGTATCTCCAAAACGAAATTAAGCAAGCTTTTGCATCAGGACGCAAGTCTTGCCTGCTAACCCTTTTCTGTGTGTGTCATGTTTTTAAGAATTTAGGAAACACTGCTAATGAGTTTCTATAATCTAGATGGGGAGAGAACAGATTCTATTTTTTCCAAATAAGTTTTGTGAACTATATAAGTTTAATGGAGTTCAGAGGAAGGACAGATCATCATAAGCCTAGATGAGAAGAGGGCCATCGTCATCTCGCCTGGGTTGTTGGTTCAGTTTTCCTTGCACTGGAAATCAATGGCACAAGGGCAGTGTAGGAAGCATCCTTGGACAATGTATTGACCATTTCAGTAAGGGAGTTGGGCCTAAGATGATGGGCTACAACTGTAGGAATTTCTTCTTTTCTCCAGAAGATATTTATTGGGCACTTACTAATTCCTAAGCCCTGTGCTAAATGCTGTAAATACAAAATACTGAATTTAACTTTTCAAAGCAATCCAGAGACATTGAGAGATTTTTTTTTAAGCAGAGCACCCATCCCAGTGCCTGGCCCCTCCTGAGTTCTTCATAAGTGCTAGTTCACCATCACCCCTGCCCCTTCCCCATTTCATGGATGAAGTAACTGAGGCTCTGATAGGTAAGGTGATTCTCTGAGGGGTGCATAGCTGATGAATGGCCCAGCTTGGATTTGAACCAAGGTTTCTTCTCTGACTTCTAAGACCTCATGCTGCTATGAGTATGTCCTTTGTAAAAGTTTCTGAAACTTTGTGATTCTCCCCCTGCCTTTTTATTTTCCTTTTTTTCCACATGATTAGCAGACTTTGAGTTATGGGGTTTTTTGTTTTGTTTTGTTTTGTTTTGTTTTGTTTTGTTTTGTTTTGTTTTTTTGAGACAGAGTCTCACTCTGCCAGCCAGGCTGGAGTGCAGTGGCGTGATCTCAGCTCACTGCAACCTCTACCTTCTGGTTCAAGTGATTCTCCTACCTCAACCTCCTGAGTAGCTGCAATTACACTGTGCCCCACCAGACTTTGAGTTATCTTAGGGACCAGCCAGGAAGAAGAGAGCTAGGGAGACTTTACACACTCTGTAGCCAGTCTTGGTAGACAGGTCCCTGACGGTAAAGTGGATGGTGGGATCCACCTAGAAGAGAAGGCAGCACGCTGAGCCGAGTGTTACTTCTGTAAGGAAGAACAAATAAGTCCCCTGCTCCCCACTGTCAGGAGTAACCCCAGAAAGCCAGTGTGGATTAAAAGACCCAGGATGTTGCTGCATGTGGTGGCGTGCACCTGTAGTCCTAGAGCTACTCACGAGGCTGAGGCAGGAGGATAGCTTGAGCCCAGGAGTTTGAGGCTACATTGAGCTACTATCGCACCACTGCACTCCACTCCAGCCCAGGCAACAGAGCAAGATCCTGTCTCTTAAAGACCCAAGAAGCAGCTGGGTGCAGTGACTTATGCCTGTAATCCTAGCACTTTGGGAGGCCAAGGCGGGCAGATCACCTGAGGTCAGGAGTTCGAGACCAACCTGGGCAACATGGCAAAACCCTGTCTCTACTAAAAATATAAAAATTAGCCGGATGCGGTGGCACATCTCTGTAATCCCAGCTACTTGGGATGCTGAGGCAGGAGAATCGCTTGAACCTAGGAGGCGGAGGTTGCAGTGAACTGAGATTGCACCACTGCACTCCAGCCTTGGCAACAGAGCAAGACTCTGTCGCAAAAAAAAAAAAAAAATACCCAAGAAGCCAGAAGTTCAGAGATTCAACTTACTCATGGCAAATACTTTTCCTTGGAGGACCCCTGCTTTCCCCAGTTTCCCCTAAAAAAAAACAACAAAATGAATAGACCCACATGCATATTAGAACATTTATTACACATCCTTATCTGTAGACCCACCCATAGTTAATTTACATGGTTTCACTTAAGCAATTTTCTCTCTTAAAGTATTTGTTTCCATCTTAATGCTGAAAACATCAGGCGATTGCAGGATGCCCCAGCTAAATCCCATGGTTCTAAACCAAAAGCCAGCTTGCCTCACGCACTAATTCAGAGAAATCACAGAATCAGCCCTCATCTTCTGTACAAAACTTCTTCCTTAGGGAAGGAAAAAACATTCAGATTCTGAAGAATCAACAAAGTTCCGGACCCAATTATGAGAATCTAAAATGATACAGAAGCTTGTTTGGGGAATTATGTTTCTATAAATTTCATTATAAACATACCATTTAAAGAAATAATTCTTAAACTTCCAAAATTGCAAATTCAGAAGATTTTGTGATTTATTAAGAAGAGTACAAAATAAAAACGGCTTCTTTATATGCTAGGCTGCCTTCAGAGCCAGGGCAGAGGCAAAATCATTTGTGCAAGGACATTTTTAAGAGCTTGTCATTCATGGAGCACCATCCCAAGCCTGGTGTATATTGGCAGGAAATAGCAAACAATACCCTTGCCTTCAAGCAGTTTCTATTCTTTTGAAGGTCAGATGCAACTAAATGCAATGGTGGAAGAGCATGTTCTGGAAGATCAAATAAATATAAATTAACACAGGACAAACTCAGTAATATGTAATAAAAGCTCAAGGTTAAGGATAATTTTCTGGAGAAAGTTGTCTTTTTTTAGAGTTAGAGTCTTGCTCTGTTGCCCAGGTTGAGGTGCAGTGGCATGATCTCAGCTCACTGCAACCTCTGCCTCCTGGGTTCAAGCAATTCTCTTGCCTCAGCCTCCCAAGTAGCTGGGATTACAGGCACATGCCACCACACCCATCTAATTTTTGTATTTTTAGGAGAGAGGGGGTTTCACCATGTTGGCCAGGCTGGTCTCAAACTCCTGACCTCAAGTGATCCACCCGCCTCGGCCTTCCAAAGTGCTGGGATTGCAGGCATGAGCCACCATGCCTGGTGAGAAAGTTGTCTTTTAAAAAAAAAATTGAGTGTGACTTTGAAGAAAAGTGTTAGCAGAGAGGTACTCAAAAGTTGTTCTCAGTGAAGAAGACATGTCCATTTCTTGCCCAATTGTGTGGTTTTCATATTCATAGAGAAATATTTTATCTTGTCCACTTGTATCCAATCAGTTTACTCTCTGAGACCCGAAGTTCCCTTCTCCCACTTAACAAGCCAAAAATGCCAGGTATTTCAGCCCATCTGACAAATTTTCCTTCCCCCTTTGGATCTCCGCTGGTGATATTAAATGTCACAGGCATATCTTGACAGTGATTTTGTCACAGGCACACCTCAGTGATTTTGCTGTGAAGAGACACAAGGTCCCACAATCTGTTCCCCAGGGAGGGGCGCAAACCCGGCCAGGTCCTTGTCCTCAGATGCCTGCCTGTGCCCAAGACTTCCGGGAAACCGGAACTCAGTGTGCTCCTAATTTGTTGCAGGTTCTTACCTTTGAGCAAGAGCCCAAGCCTTTAGGTGGCCAAAGGGCTACAGAGCAGCCGATTCTGACTCTAAAGAACCTTAGAAATGTTCCTAGGTTACATGATGGAGAGTTTTGAAATCTTGACTCAAGGGGAAAATAAATCAGTGTGAATAGATATTTCTCAAAGTAGATTGGCACAAAAGGGATTCTAATGGTTTAATTATGAAACTTCTATTTAACTTCCTTCCTCACAGCCTCATTTTGTTGTTTGGCTCTGATTTTCTCAATTAATCTTGAAAGTGTTACTGACTTAGGGAGAAAAGGGCTGAAATTATTTCCACCTGCTTCCTTCTACATTTTGAGAACGAAAGATTTTTAATTTACGTGCGTGCGACTGCACAAGCCGTTAGCTTGCTTTGTGATACAAGCATTGTTTCAACCATTGCCTTAAGATGTTTTGGGGCTGTCTGTGCTCATCACCTTGAGGGGATCTGGGTTGGAGAAAGAATTCTAACCCACTTTCGGAACACCCTCATCTGAGGCACACTCCATAGGAGCAAGACTATCTGGCTTTCCCAGAAGCTGTATTACGTGTAAGGATAACAATTTGGAGGTAGAAAGGGAGACCTGTTCAAAGATTCTCACAGGGAAGTTACCCAAGGGAAGAGGTCTCTAAGCAAGGCTACCACATAGGGTCACAGTTTGTGCATCATATAAAAGGGGCCAGCAGAGGAGGTGGCAAATGCTCTGACAGGGGGCTGGATCTTCTAGCAGGAAGGAACGCCTTTTTCTTAGTACAAAAAGTGCCTACTCCTTATAATCTAACCTGTGGAAATGGAATACCAGCCTGCTGTGTGAGCACTGCACAGAGATACCCAGATTGGGCACAGCTAGGGGCTAAAATCCCACTCAGATAACTTTTGCCAAGCCATGGGCCCTGGCACAAGGCTGCGTCTCCTAGAAGGAAGGAACTTGTTCCTTAGAAGCCATGAGCCCAGGCTGCCACTGCCAGTGGGTCCGGTGCCTTTTTCTAATTCACCCTCCCAGAGGGACCCCTTTCTCCAATTTGCCTAAAGGCATGCTGATCTGACCACAGCTCTGGAGCTACCCTACCCGTTTTAGGACATTTACACTTGCAATAGCATTTACAATTTGAATACCCACATAAAGCATTACAATTTAGATAAAAACATGGACTCTTCCTGCAGGTCCGTGGCTGTGCTAACAGAGTGCATGAGGAACAAGATACTGGCCAAATTCTTCAGGGAACGTCAGGAAACTCTGAAACACTCGCTGCCTCTGGGGTCCTATCTCTTGAAACCAGTTCAGCGGATTCTCAAGTATCATCTCCTTCTGCATGTAAGTTTCTGCCTGGCATGAGCACTTTCCAGGGGATGGGAGTTTTGTGTGTATATATTAAGTTTGGTGGAAAATACCAGAAAATGCTATGGACATATGGAAACATTTCCCACACTCATATTTCACAACTGACTAATCTGCTTTGAGGATTTGGAGATATTTATATTCTAGGCCCGTGGCCCCATTGACAACAGCCAAGAGAAGAGATTAATCTTAGCTCTGATTCTGATGGGGCTTAGGAGTGCCTCGCCCTGTGCACTGACAGTTTCAGGCAGGGAGCTATCATGCAAATGAAAAACAGATTTTGTAATGTTTCCATCAGCCCCGATTCAGTAGGCAATTGGAAGGGAAAGCTATTTGTCATAGATTGGCTTTTGCATGGAGAGCAAAGAGAAGGGGCTGAAAAGGGAGAAGACAGATGAGCAGCCTGATAAGTGACCTCCAAGCTGGGCTTAGCGTCACTTCAGATGTCTCCTCTTATATTATTTTCCACTACTTTTACAAAATTCAAGAAGGCTTTAGAAACAAAGATAATCATAGCTCTTAAATTCTTTTTTCTTTTCTTTTTTTTGAGACAGGGTCTGGCTCTGTTGCCCAGGCTAGCATGCAGTGGTGTAATCACAGATCACTGCAACCTCCGCCTCCTGGGCTCAAGCAATCCTTCTACCTCAGCATCCTGAGTAGCTGGGACTCCAGGTGTGCACCACCATGCCCGGCTAACTTTTTTGTATTTTTGGTAGAGATAGAGTTTCACCATGTTGCCCAGCCTGGTCTCAAACTTCTGAGCTCAAGCAATCCTCCAGCCTGAGCCTCCCAAAGTGTTGGGATTACAGACGTGAGCCACCATGCCTGGCCTCAAATTCTTATTTCTTACCCTCCAAAAAAGTTGATGTGAATGGAAAAAAAAAGTATTATCGCAAGTAATTTTCATTCTGTAAGTAGGACTTGCTTACTTTTGTAGCAGGAGAAAGACAGTACAGCAGAGTGGTTAGGAACAGGGCTCTGGGAAAGACTGCCTGGGTCTAAATCTTATAAGTTGCCCACATTCACTGTGGCTCACAGGCACTTGATAAAAATAAGCTATTATTTTTTATTATTTTTATGATACATTAAAATCCCCTTTTTAAAGGAATTTTAATTCGGAGTTCCTCTCCACGTCAACAGGCCTGCAGTTTATAGGTATCTCTTTTTAAGTGATTCCAGGTTTCTAATTTGGATAATTATTCCAGATTTGTTTGGTTCATATATATTTAAAATTTCGAGAACTTTGATTGTCCATCTTTACTAGCAATTTCTTAGCTTTGCCTGTTTGCCTGAGTAACTCATCTTTGGAGAATCTTATGTTCTATGAAGTCACATCAGGGATATTATTTTAATTTTTAAATTGATCCTTATGACCTCTTAGATTTAGTGGGATTTATTTGCTAAATCAGTGTCCAAATAACTCTTAAATAATATTTGTCTCAGGACACGTCTCTGCTGAATTCTGTTAATGTAACATCTAAGACTAGTGTGTCCCAAAAATCTCTAATATGATCTTCTAGACAGTAAGATGGTCTTCAGTCAAAAGTAAAGTTTAAGATCTCAGTTAAGCATATGAGACAAGTCAAGATCCTTACAAAAAGTTAATTAACAGGAAAAACAGCCTTTATCCTACATATTAAGGGCTGGCAATGAAGAAAAAAAAGTGGTTGGATTAATCCAAAACTAACTTCTGGTTGCTTTTGAAGTGTTTTCTGCTTTTATAGTTGATTAGAGGGCTCCCTCTATGTCATTCACATCATTTCTTTCTTTTTTTTTTTTTGAGACGGAATTTCGCTCTGTTGCCAGGTTAGAGTGCAGTGGCACAATCTCAGCTCACTGCAACCTCCGTGTCCCAGGTTCAAGCGATTCTCCTGCCTCAGCTTCCCGAGTAGCTGGGACTACAGGCGTGCACCACCACACCCAGCTAATTTTTTGTATTTTTAGTAGAGACGGGGTTTCACCATGTTGGCCAGGATGGTCTCGATCTCTTGACCTCATGATCCACCCTCCTCAGCCACTCAAAGTGCTGGGATTACAGGAGTGAGCCACCGTGCCTGGCCCATTCACATCATTTCAAAGTTATGTAGCCATCCATGAAAATCCCCACAGAAATATCAGTCTGTTTACTGATGAGCACAGTTGTCTCTCAGGCTAAAAGAAGAAATCATTATGTTTTTAAATTTGCCATTTAGGACCTTGCTGACAGCTGAGTCCAAGCATGGAAAGAAAATGTAAATTCTTTTACAGTTTCTAGCTAGAGAAAAACTTGAGTACTCAGTAAAAGTAAACAAAGATTTACATCGTTACTATAAAATAATGGAACTAATCTTCAAGTTGTACCATAACATTTAACCTCCACCCGTTAGCTGATTATGTATGATAAATGTCACAAGAACGATCTAATTGATTACAATGTTTTCTTACTGTTTTAGGCACTGATATAGGATTACTGTTGTTGTTGTTTTTAAAAAAGGCAATAGTTTCAATTTAATAAGCACTTACTCACCACCCAACTCTCTGCTGGGCACTGAGAAGATAAAAAATCGAAGGAACTGTATACAATAGTCTCTATCCTTAGACTCTTGAGGATCTAGGGACAAGTGTCTTATGTGCTCAAAAGAACTAGAACAAAGATCCTGTCCCTCTCTCATGTTCCTGGGATTGTGGGCCTCCAGTGGTAAGATGATTGCTAATGTAACATACTTCTGACCATCAGAGAATTGAGTGCTGAAACCATGAGATCCTTCTCAACACTCTGAAGGATTTTCTTTAGTCAACTTCATTTGGCCTTTAAAAACCTTGACTACAGGAAAATGTGCTAAAATGTCTACTTGCTATAGAGATAATTTTGTAAAGATAATTTTCGCTATATTTTTGAGTCTGTTAAATATTAAGGTCCTGTATGAAACATTTTGCTTCCTAAATAAATAAGGGAAAAAAATAAGTATGCATTTTATCTTGTGAGGGTGAGAACTATATTACTGAGAACTGTATAACATTGGCCACCAGGAAGCTCAGAACTCTAGAGCTATAAGAGCAATTCCCACATCTGTTATAATAACTATAATATCACTATGAAACTCAATGGGCTACATGCATGTTGTGTTTTATCCTGTTTATTCTGGAATCCTATTCCAATTTTATCTTTCCTATCCCTGTTTTTTTCCCCCTTGTCTTACCATTTTGTTGCAGGTATTTCTGGCCTCAAAATCTTAAATAATGGTGCTAGTGTGTAAATATTGTATTTATATATAAATATATAATTTTTTTTTTTTTTTTTTTTTTTTTTTTTTTGAGGCAGAGTATCACTCTGTCAGCCAGGCTGGAGTGCAGTGGCCTGATCTCAGCTCACTGCAACCTCTGTCTTCCAGGTTCAAGTGATTCTCCTGCCTCAGCCTCCTAAGTAACTGGGACTACAGGCATGCCCCACCACGCCTGGCTAATTTTTGTATTTTTAGGAGAGACAGGGTTTCACCATGTTGGCCAGGCTGGTCTCGAACTCTGGACCTCAGGTGATCCACCCACCTGGCCTCCCAAAGTGCTGGGATTACAGGCATGAGCCACCGCACCCAGCTGATAGTGTGTAAATAAATAAGCAAAAATAAACTATAAGGAAGTAATCATAGCAGTGCCATTTGTTTCACTGTCTATATGAAAATAAAATGAAAAAAAAAAAAACTCGTTCTTTTTTGTTTAAGGAAATAGAAAACCACCTTGATAAGGACACAGAAGGCTATGATGTGGTGCTTGATGCTATAGACACAATGCAGCGAGTCGCCTGGCACATCAATGACATGAAGCGGAAACATGAGCACGCGGTCCGGTTGCAGGTGAGCCCACGAGGTGTCAGTGCCCAGCAGGGTTGCAGGTGTACTGACTTACTGTTTTCCCAATAAAATATTAAGGCTGCTCAAGTACTGCACTATACTCACTGTCTTCAGTGTAGCTCTCCCTGAAAAAAGTTCAGGACATCAGTAATACCGATCATTGTCTAGTATGGCTATTTAAGAGAAAGGGATATTATAACTTTTTTTTTTTTTTGAGATGGAGTTTTGCTCTTGTTGCCCAGGATGGAGTGCAATGGCACAATCTCCACTCACCACAACCTCCGCCTCTGGGGTTCAAGCAGTTATTCTGCCTCAGCCTCCCAAGTAGCTGGGATTACAGGCATGTGCCACCATGCCCGGCTAATTTTGTATTTTTAGTAGAGATGGGGTTTCTCCATGTTGGTCAGGCTGGTCTCGAACTCCCGACCTCAGGTGATCCGCCTGCCTCAGCCTTCCAAAGTGCTGGGATTACAGGCGTGAGCCACCGCGCCCGGCCGACATTATAACTTTTAAGCTAATTGTTTGCTTATAGCCCCTTTGATGGTCTAAGTTAAAATTTTGAGCCTCCTACTTCTATTAATTGCAAATTTAGTAATTCTTGTTGAAAGCAACTTTCCCTAAACTATGTAAAGACTTTTTAAGCCTTTATTCCTCTGCCACGGGTTCCTGCAAAATCATGAGGTGGTGTTTGGGTGGTCATAGGCAGGGGACATAGAGGAAGGGGAGCCAAGGCTGAACCAGCTCCTTTACAGTCACTTGGGACGTGACCCTCCAGCATGTCATTTCAGTTTCCTTTTTTTTTTTTTTAGAGACGAAGTTTCACTCTTGTCACCCAGGCTGGAATGCAGTGGCACAATCTCAGCTCACTGCAACCTTCGGCTCCCGGGTTCAAGCGATCCTCCTGCCTCAGCCTCCTTAGTAGCTGGGATTACAGGAGCATACCACCACGCCCAGCTAATTTTATATTTTTAGTAGAGACAGGGTTTCACCACGTTGACCAGGCTTGTCTTGAACTCCTAACCTCTGGTGATCCACCTGCCTCAGCCTCCCAAAGTGCTGGGATTACAGGTGTGAGCCACCGCACCTGACAGTTTCCTCATTTTTAAAATAAGACAGAGAAGTTTGCTAAAGGCCTATTCAGCACAAACATTTGAGCCCTAAATCTTAAGGAACTTTTGACAGCTGTTGGGCCAGTGATCATGCCCTGGACACCTCAATAGATGCACTATTAAAATCAAAACAAGAGGCTGCATGGGCCCAGAGGCTAGTCCCAGGCTCCTGGCTGTCCCTAGAGTGAGACAGAAAAGCCCAAAGTGACTCCACGCTATACAGAGTGGCCTTGCCTAACTCGGGAAAAAAGATACCTTATTTGGCTCGTAAGTCAGAACAAACTCTGTAGGTTTCAGGTATAGGCAGCCAGAGTGTGGTATGATGCCACTGACTATCAAAACTCAGAGGAAGATGATATTCTAATCTTCCAGGCTGCTTTTGTTTTTTTTGTTTGTTTGTTTTTTGCAACAGCAACAAAAGTTTAATGCTTTATCATTCAAGTGTTTTGCAGACGTAATGTCGGAATCTATTGAATACAGTCCGCCCCCCCATCCACAGTTTCACTTTCTGCAGCTTCATTTGCCCACGGTCAACCAAGGTTAGAAAATTTTTAAATGAGGGCCAGGAGTGATAGCTCATGCCTGTAATTCCTGTATTTTGGGAGGCTAAGGCAGGCGGATCACTTGATGTCAGGAGTTCGAGACCAGCCTGGCCAACATGGTGAAACCCTGTCTCTACTTAAAAATATAAAAAATTACCTGGGCGTGGTGGCACACACCTGTAATCCCAGCTGCTTGGGAGGCTGAGGCAGGAGAATTGCTTGAACCCGGGAGGTAGATGCCATTGCACTCCAGCCTGGGTGACAGAGTGAGACTCTGTCTCAAAAAAAAAAAAAAATTAGCCAGGTGTGGTGGCGCATACCTGTAACCCCAGCTACTTGGGAGGCTGAGGTGGGAGAATCGCTGGAAACCGGGAGGCAGAGGTTGCAGTGAGCTGAGATCACATCACTGCACTCTAGCCTGGGAGACAGAGCGAGACTCCATCTCAAAAAAAAAAAAAAAAAATTAAATGGAAAATTCTGGAAATAATCTGTAAATTTTAAATTTTGCACCATTCTGAGTAGCGTGATGAAATCTCACACTGCCCTTCTCCCTCCCACCTGGGACATGAATCACCCCTTTGTCCAGTGTATCCACACTGCCTACGGCCACTCACCTGTTAGTCACTCAGTAGCTGGCTTGGTTATCAGATCGACTGTCAGGTTTTGCAATGCTTGTGTTCAAGTCAACCTTATTCTACTTCATCATGGCCCCAAAGCACAGAGTAGTGATGCTGACATATTGTTATAATTGTTCTAATTTATTATCAGTTATTGTTGTTAATATCTTTATGCCTAATTTATAAATTAAACTTTATCATAGGTATGTATTTGTAGGGAAAACACAGTATATTTAGGGGTCGATACTATCCCCAGTTCCGGTAACCCACTGTGGGTCTTGGAACATATCCCCTGCAGATAAGGGGGACTGCTATATTCAGAAATGTCTAAATGGCTGGTTTTTCATACTATGTGAAGCTGCTTGACATTCTGAAGTCATTACTAAATCAGACTCTGGCTCAAACTAATACTCCATTTCTGTTCGTTTCTGTTTTCAACCAGTAAAGTTTTTGTTGTCTTGTGGGTTCCTTAATTAAATGGTGCTTGTGAATATTTTCATTTTTCAAAATAATAAAATCAGCTTCCTTTAAAAACACTGATATTCATATACAATAAATCCCACAGAAATGTCAAAGTCATGTTATTAATTTATATTTATCAATTTCCATTAAAACACTAAAACAGGGAGTGGGGCAAGTGGGAGTGGTTAATGAATACAAAACTTTACTTAGAATGAATAAGATCTAGGCCAGGTGCCGGGGTTCACACCTGTAATCCCAGCACTTTGGGAGGCCAAGGCAGGTGGATCACCCGAGATTGGGAGTTTGAGACCAGCCTGGCCAACACAGTGAAACCCCATCTTTTCTAAAAATACAAAAATTAACCAGGCATGGTGGTGGGTGCCTGTAATCCCAGCTACTTGAGAGGCTGAGGCAGGAGAATCACTTGAACCCAGGAGGCAGGGGTTGCAGTGAGCCGAGATTACGCCACTGCACTCCAGCCTGGACAACAGAGTGAGACTCTGTCTCAAAAAAAAAAAAAAAAAAGAATGAATAAGATCTAGTATTGATAGCACAATGGGGGATTACAGTCAACAGTAATTTATAAAATAACTGAAAGTATAATTGGAATGTTCGTAACACAAAGAAATGGTAAATGCTGGAGGTGACGGAGGCCCATTTACCTTGATGTGTTTATTATGCATTGTACGCCTGTCAAAATCTCATGTACCCCATAAATATATACACCTACTGTGTACCCATAAAATTTTAAAATTTTAACAAAAAAAGCACTAAAACCTAAGTTAGGGGCAAAGAAAGGTTCATTTCCTTTCCATGAGTAAGTAAATTTAACCTCAAGAAATTTCTGAGAAAATGACGTGGGTGATTTTATATAGGCTTTAGTTTTGAATTACTTATGTGTGGTATGAACTTCGGTATCTGGAAGAAAGTCTTCAAGTCAACAGCTCTGAAAGGTTTTTTTTTTTTTTTTCCCAGAGAGGAGGGGGTGAGAAAAATCAAGGGAAGGGGCCAGGTGTGGTGGCTCACTTCTGTAATTCCAGCACTTTCAGAGGTACAGGTGGGTAGATCACTTGAGGTCAGGAGTTGAAGACTAGCCTGGCCAACATGGCAAAACCCCATCTCTACTAAAAATGCAAAAGAATTTAGCCAGGCCTGGTGACAGACACCTGTAATCCCACCTACTCAGGAGGCTGAGGCAGGAGAATCGCTTGAACCAGGGAGGTGGAGGTTGCAGGGAGCCCTGATCGTGCCACTTCCCTCCAGCCTGGGCGACAGAGCGAGACTCTGTCTCAAGAAAACAAAACAAAACAAACAAAATCAAGGGAAGGAGGCCATACTGGTGGCCCCTGTACCTGGCTCTTGAACGATGTAAGGGCTGCTGTGAGCCACAGCATGGCATGATTAAGGAATGGAAATAAGTAATTAGCAGCTTGTCAGCTAACAGCCTGATTCATTGCTGTTAACCCTTAAGTGGCACCACTTGTAAATGCAGATTTATGTCATAGACCATCAGATACCATGTAGATAGTAGACCCCCGTCGGGGACGATTTGGCACCATTCTTGAGGCTCAACAGATGGGCCACCAAGTCCTTGGTGCCTGGCTTCTGCCTCCTGTAAATGCCATGGCCCATTCCCTTTCTCAGGAGATACAGAGTTTGCTCACTAACTGGAAGGGACCAGACCTGACCAGCTACGGGGAACTGGTGCTTGAGGGAACCTTCCGCATCCAGCGAGCCAAGAATGAGCGGACGCTCTTCCTCTTCGACAAGCTGCTGCTCATCACCAAGAAGAGAGATGACACGTTTACATACAAAGCTCACATCCTGGTAGGTCTGCACGCTGGCCATGGGCAGGGACTCAGATCTCCAGTGCCGTTCCCTCCTGAGTGTGCCTCACCCTCTCTGCTCTCTCTGCTCTAGTGTGGCAACCTCATGCTTGTGGAGGTGATTCCAAAAGAGCCGCTCAGCTTCAGCGTCTTCCACTACAAGAATCCCAAGCTACAGCACACAGTCCAGGTAGCGGCTGGGCCCTGGCCTCTCCGCAAGGCCCCTTGTGTAACGATGAGTGCTGTGTACCATGTGGCTTTTTGAGAGCGTTCTGGCCACATGGTCATTTCCCATCTCATCAGAGGGTCCTGTGGGTGGTGGAATCAAGTTGTCTGACTGTCCACATCTCGTCTTGACAGGCCAAATCCCAGCAAGACAAACGCCTCTGGGTTCTGCACCTAAAGAGACTAATTCTGGAGAACCATGCAGCCAAGATTCCAGCTAAGGTAGGAGTACGCTGAAAAACGCACAGTGAAACAGGAGAGAGATACGAGAATTGTTTGAACCTGGGAGGCGGAGGTTACTGTGAGCCAAGATCGCGTCATTGCACTCCAGACTGGGCGACAGAGTGAGACTGTCTCAAAAAAAAAAAAACAAAGAGACTGGGTCAAAAAAAAAAAAAGAGTTTAGAATTAGAATCTGGGAGTGACAATGGTTAATCCGTTCATTTAATTACTAATGAAGTCCCAGCAAGGCATCCTGATAGGATAAATGTTCAACTTCATAATAAAGAGGCTGGTATGGTGGCTCATGCCTGTAATCCCAGCACTTTGGGAGGCCAAGGCAGGTGGAACACTTGAGCCTAGGAGTTCGAGACCAACCTGGGCAACAAAGTGAGACCCCCCATCTCTACAAAAAAATATAAAAGTTAGCCCCCAGCATGATGGCATGCACCTGTAGTCTGAGGTGGGAGGCTGAGGTGGGAGGATCACCTGGGTCCAGGAGGCGGAGGTTGCAGTGAGCTGAGGTTGCATCACTGCACTCCAGCCTGGGTGACACAGCAAGACCCTGTCTCAAAAAAAAAAAAGAGAAAGAAAGAAAGAAAATTGAGAGATAGGATATGTAGGAACTACGTCTCAGCTAAACCAGCCATTAACATCAAAAAGATTCACATGGGGCCAGGCACGGTGGCTCACGCCTGTAATCCTAGCACTTTGGGAGGCTAAGGCGGGTAGATCACCTGAAGTCAGGAATTCAAGACCAGCCTGGCCAACATAGTGAATCCCCATCTCTACTAAAAATACAAAAATTAGCCGGGTGTGGTAGCACGCGCCTATAGTCCCAGCTACTGAGGAGGCTGAGGCAGGAGAATCTCTTGAACCCAGGAGGCGGAGGTTGCAGTGAGCCGAGATTGCGCCACTGCACTCCAGCCTGGGTGACAGAGCAAGATCCCGTCTCAAGAAAAAAAAAAAAAAAGATTCACATGAATCGCAGGCTCTGTGGAGGTGGTGGTGTTTTCCTTTTGGGGCTTAAAAGAAGATCAAGTTAGGAGAATTATTCAAAGGTGCATGAAGCACCTATAGGTGTAAAGCTGTGCTAGGTCCCATGAGGGTGCTCGGGAGACAAGATACAAACTCGGCCAAGAAGGAATCTGTAGATGGGGAGCCAGCTGCCAAGCCATGAACCATTTGCCAACCATGAAGACATAATAGAGTATAACCCAGGTGTTGTGGAAGAATAAAGTGTTCAATTCAGTTGAGTGGAGAGAGGAAGGAAAACATATTTTACCTCGGTCTTAAAGGATAAGGATTTTTTTTTTTTTTAATACAGGATCTTACTCTGTCACCCAGGCTGGAGCGCAGTGGTGCAAATATGGCTCACTGCAGCCTTGACCTCCTGGGCTCAAGAGATCCCACCACCTCAGCCTCCTGGAGTAGCTGGGACCACAGGCCTGTGCCACCACGCCAAGCTAATTTTTGTATTTTTGGTAAAGGTGTAGTCTCATCATCTTGCCCAGGCTGGTTTCAAACTCCTGGGTCCAAGTGATCTGCCTGCCTCAGCCTTTCCAAAGTGTTGGGATGACAGGCATGAGCCACCGTGCCCAGTCTTAGGAATATTTTTATTAAGTGGGGAAAAAAGGAATTAAGGAAACCAGACCTAGAGACCTGCATTTAAAAAAAAAAAAAAGGAGAGAACGAATGTGCTGTGTTCAGGGCGCACAGATGGTGCCAGGATGGGAGGGCTGAGTTCTCAGGGGCTGAGGCAGGGGCTGGGGCAGGGAGGGGAAGGGCAGGAGCCCCTGGAGGGCTGTGGGCATGCACTCTGAGGAGTCTGGATGCATTCACACTGGGAAATTACTGCAGGCTTTGGAGGAAGGGGAGATGGCGCGGTCAGTCCTGTGTTCTGAGATTGTAACTTTGGGGACAAGGTGACAAGTGGCAGGAGTGAGGTTGGAGGCTGGAGAAGATAGTAACCCACCACCATGGCCTAGAAAGGAGCTGGGCAGTGCTGCCATGGAGCCACAGCGACAGAGGGAACAAATGCAGAAAGTGTCACTGAGGCAGGGGGCAGGATTTTGCCCACTAAGAGTCAAGATTGAGTCAGGGGTTGAAGGAGAGCATGGTGCTGTGAGTTCTGAGACAGACAGGGAGAGGAACCCGTGAGATGGGAGTGAGAGAGAGGAGCCCTCTGCTCTCACTGGCACCTGTGCTGCTGGGCAGGGTCAGCCACAGGTGGAAATTCAGGTCTTGGAAGCTAAGGATCAGGAGACTCTTGCTAGAGGCAGTAATTGAAGCCCTAAGGTTTAACAAGATGGCCCACAAAAATGTGCAAAGGAAAGACGAAACCTTGGGAATCCCAACATCTAAGTGATCAGCAAGCGGGTGGGGGGATTTGGAGAACAGCCAAAGAAGACTGAAAGAGTAGCAGAGGAGGCAGGGAGGACGTCTGAGGAGGAGGCGCTGCGCTAACAAGGAAAAAGCACATCTCAGAGACGGGGGAGACAGTCTCAAAAGCTGCTGAGGTCAAGGAGATTTAAACAGAAGAGCAGATTTTATATTTGGCAACTAAGAGAAAAGGGAGAGATCACAGTGGGTTAAAGAAAAAGGGGGATTAAGAAGGAACAGAATGGGTATAGACTTTTTTATATATAAAGTTCACAAAAGGAAGAAAAAATGATAGTTTGGAGAGAGAGGCAAGAGCAAAGCAAGACTTCTTGTCTGGGTTGAATGCAGAGTCCATGAGCAGATGGCAGGGCAGGAGAAGGAAGGTGGGAGAGGCGACAATGGCTCACTTCCTGTTGGAACGGGGCCTGGGGAGGTGGGAAGGAAGAGGATGGGACACACAGGAATAGGGGCTCATCTTGGAAAGGGCTGGAAGCATCTCTCTGAACCAAGAGAAAAAAAGATGAAAGACGGAGGAACTTTGAGGTGGACTTGGGGGAAGACAAAGGGTTTGATTTCACTCATGCAGGTGATAAAGTCATCTGCTGAGTGAGTGAAGCAGAGATCGGGGTGTCTGAGGGAAAGTGGAAAGGATCAGAAGAACACTTGCTAAAGAAAATGGACCAGGCCAGGCACGGTGGCTCACACCTGTAATCCCAGCACTTTGGGAGGCCGAGTCAGGCAGATCACAAGGTCAGGAGATCGAGACCATCTTGGCTAACATGGTGAAACCACGTCTCTACTAAAAATACAAAAAATTAGCCAGGCGTGGTGGCGGGCACCTGTAGTCCCAGCTACTTGGGAGGCTGAGGCAGGAGAATGGCGTGAACCCGGGAGGCGGAGCTTGCACTGAGCCGAGATCATGCCACTGCACTCCAGCCTGGGCGACAGAGTGAGACTCCATCTCAAAACAAAACAAAACAAAACAAAATGGACCAGTCACTAGAGATGACTAGAATAGCCTGTGAAAGACATCAAAGACCCAACTGAAGCTGGCCCCCATGAATCAGTGTGATGACGTCATTTCAAAAATCTGCTCGGCAACTTGGAAACTACTGGTGAAAACCGTGGTGTGTGTGGGTTCCTCCAGGCTGGGAACCGGCAGAGCTGGTAGGGGAAGGTTCCCAGGGCGGAGGTGGGGAGGGTGCCAGTGAGCACACAGTTGCAGTAATTGGGCATGACATCAGGCTGAGTGAAGAAGAAAACCAGCTGGCAACAGAGGCGTGGGGTGAGGGACTGCAGTATTGTCATAAAGCCTGGTTCAGCAGGACTTAATGTTGGAGAGAAGGAAATGCACCAATCTGTAGTTGAAGAAGGGACTTTTGGAGTCCTGCCTTAGAGGTGGGACGGTTTTGAGTGTGATCAGGTTCTGGAGGTGGCTCTGATTCTGTGTTGCTGCTCTGGAGTGGAGGAAAAGGTCATTAGAGATAAAGTGGTCAAGGAACTATGGTGGGGGGTGGATTATTCACATGGATGGTGAAACAGTCCAAGTTGGGGCTGGGAGGAGTGAAGTGGAGCAGACAATGGGATGATGATCATGAAAATTGAACTGGGTGGAAAATAAGAAGGGCTGAGATTTCTGAGAAAGGGGACAGTCTGTTTTGTTCTCTCTATATTTTGACAAGCATTTGAAGCTTGTTCTCAGGACTGCCAGCAATGATTTGGTCCTCAGGAAATGAATGTGCATAGGTGTGGACTTGGACCTAAGCACGAGTTTTCGTTTCATCAGGGTGTTATGAGATGAAAGGGAGCTCATGCAGAGAGGGGACTGCATTTTCTTTATGATTAGTCATTTTGTTGCTGGCCTGGTGCCTTAGAATGCCCTTCTGAGCAATGGCAGTGTGTCTTTGATGGGCCCCACCTATTGTTTACCTCTCTACTGGGAAAATCAAAATTGCTAACAAGATTGTGAAAGGCAGTTACAAAACGAGACCACCTTACATACCTGTCTTTCTCCCACGCTAGGCGTGTGTGCCCCAGGAAGTTCCCTTTAAAGCATTCAAATGATTAATATAGTCAATATAACATCATACTTTCTCCCCAAGTTGTCGATCCCTTCTATCTAAAAACATCTTTTCAGTTACAACTTGTTGAGTATACACACTGTGCTGAGTACTTTATATTCTTATTTCACCCTCACCAAAATATGTTATGAGGTAGTTCTTATTCTTCCCATTCTGGAAAAAATAAAAAACAGAGGCTGAGAGATATTAAATAAACTGCCCAAGTTTATATAACTAGTACATGACCAAGCCTGGATTCAAACCCAGGTCTATCTGGCTCCAAAGAGCATCCTAACCACATTATTCCCACTGGCAATAAAAACACTTTTGTTTTGTTTTGTTTTGTTTTGTTTTGAGACAGGGTCTCACTCTGTCACCTAGGCTGGAGTGCAGTGGCGCAATCTCCATACAAGAAAAAGCACACTGCAACCTCCGCCTTCTGGGTTCAAGTATTCTTGTGCCTCAGCCACCCGAGTAGCTGGGTCTACAGGCACTCACCACCACACTTGGCTAATTTTTGTATTTTTAGTAGAGATGAGGTTTCACCATGTTGGCCAGGCTGATCTCGAACTCCCGGCCTCAAGTGATCCACCCGCCTCAGCCTCCCAAAGTGCTAGGATTACAGGCACAAGCCACCACACCCAGCCTCAAACACACTTGTTTAATATACTTTATTCACTATAATGTAATCATAATTTTCTATTTAAGCAGGATTATTAATAAAGTGAACTTTCCACATCTTTCCTCAAGATTATTTCTTGTTTTCCTAAAGTTTTCAAAATGTATTTCTATTATTTCTATGAAATAAATGCATAGTGGGAAATTTTAAACATCAAGAAATGTATCACCAGTCTAATAATATCAACACAGCTGTGGGAAAGTCATTAGTTACAGCCTCCCAGCTGCCTTCCGTTCTTTTAATTCAATGATGGTCGTTGGCTGACACCTAGTGGAAAACCTGGAAACAGTACTTTAAAAATTAAATGTCAAGACTTAAAAAAAAAAATTCTTGAAGTCAGCTTTACAGATACCAGGGAACTCTTGGAAATAGCCGTATTGCCCATTAGCATATGTGGCAAATAAATTTAACTCTTCTTCAAATTAATTGAGAATAAAGGTGAAGATATTTTGCATTTTATATATTAGCATGGTTCTGTAATTGCACTTCCCAGAGACTGAGCTGACATTTGTGTTTGTAATTAATTTCATCTCATAATCTCAAACTCTGAATGCACAAGAGAGATAGCTATCAGTGTTACAAAAATTGAAGCATTTGTTTTCTCTAAGGTGACTGTGTTGAGGCTCCCCCCAGCCCCACACTTTTTCACTAAACATGATCGCCACTTAGCCAAAATATTTCTACTGTGATATGACAGATGGTAGCAAAATAGAGTAAAATTCTTTTAAAAGTTATTTTTAGCGTAGTGTTTTGTAGGTTAAATTATACTACCCTTAAAAAATGAAAATGACTTTAAAGAGGCAAGAAAGGCTACAATCCCCTAGGACAGTGGTCTTCAACCTTTCGGGCACCAGGGATTGGTTTTGTGGAAGACAATTTTTCCACAGATGGAGGCAGGGGGAGGCTTTTGGGATGATGAAAGCACATTACGTTTATTGCGCACTTTATTTCTATTACTACATGGTAATATATAATGAAATAGTTCTACAGCTCACCATAATGTAGAATCAGTGGGAGCCCTGAGCTTGTTCTCCTGCAGCTAGACGGTCCCATCTGGGGGTGATGGGAGACAGCGACACCCCAAGTGTGTTGCTTATGTCCAGTCTGCTCTCATCTTATTTTGGTCACTGTCACTGCAGAAAACCCTGCTTCACAAAGACAGGATGTTGGAAATGGAAGCAGGCTTTTGTGCTTTTGTGGCAATCTCAGGATATTCTCCTGGACTTTAATCCAGAATGTATGGAGATTTGAAGTTGTCTCAAACATACTTTTTTTTTTTTTTTTTTTTTTTTTTTTTGAGATGGAGTCTCGTTCTGTCGCCTAGGCTGTAGTGCAGTGGTGCTGCAACCTCTACCTTCCCAGGTTCAAGCAATTCTCCTGCCTCAGCGTCCTGAGTAGCTGGGGTTACAGGTGCACACCACCACGCCCAGCTAATTTTTGTATTTTTAGTAGAGACGGGGTTTCACCATGTTGGTCAGGCTGGTCTTGAACTCCTGACCTTGTGATCTGCCTGCCTCAGCCTCCCAAAGTGCTGAGATCTCAGGCATGAGATACCACGCCCAGCCTCAAACATACTTTTAAGGCCACCGGATGCAGCTGTACAATTGAAGTACATCAACTCACTTGCCACAATAAAGTCTGCCACCAGATGCAGTTTCATTGCCCCTTGTCACTCACTGACAGGGTTTTGATATGAATCTGCAAGCAATTGATTTATTATGGTCTCTGTGCAGTCAAACCTCTCTGCTAACGTTAATCTGCTCCTCAGTGCTAGCATCACTGCCTCAGCTCCACTTCAGATCATCAGGCATTAGATTCTCATAAGGAGTGCTGCAACCTAGATCCCTCCCATGCATAATTTACAGTAGGGTTCACACTCTTATGAGTATCTAATGCTGCCACTGATCTGATAGGAGGCGGAGCTCAGGCTGTAATGCGAGCCATGAGGAGCCACTGTAAATCCAGATGAAGCTTCTCTCGCTTGCCCACCTCTCACCTCCTGCCGTGCGGCCCAGTTCCTAACAGGCCATGAACTAGTACCAGTCTGTGGCTCGGGGTTGGGGACCCCTGCCCTAGGAGGGTGGGTGGAACTCACCAGTTGAGCTGATCATTGAATCCTAATGACCATTCTGAAAGAGAGGCTCCCTGATCCCACTGTCCAGTTGAGGAAGCACGTTCTGGGATGGGAGAGCACCTACCTAGTGAAGTGCCTGAGCTGGGATCACAGACATTGTCCTTCAGGGCCATCTCACTCTGGGAGATTCTGGGGCACACCGAGGAGATGGGAGGTGCAGGGAGTTGGGGAAACGGAGAGACTTGGCTCATGATAATCACATAGCATTCTGCAGGAGGAAAGATAACAATGAGAGGAAACTTCCAGCAGCCATTTTGCAATTAACTCAAAATAGTTACAAGGCCATAGTGTCGTGGTGAGGGCTGGTGATAAAGATAGCAGGCTCCGTGCCTTGAGCTTTTGAGTCAGTAGATGATAAGGGTTGGGTAGCAAGAATCTGCATTTTTTTTTTTTTTTTTGAGACGGAGTCTTGCTCTGTCACCCAGGCTAGAGTGCAGTGGTACAATCTCGGCTCACTGCAACCTCTGCTTCCTGGATTCAAGCGATTCTCCTGCCTCAGCCTCCCGATTAGCTGGGACTACAGGCGCCTGCCACCATGCCTGGCTAATCTTTGTATTTTTTTTTTTTTTTTTTTTGAGATGGAGTCTCGCTCTGTCGCCCAGGCTGGAGTGCAGTGGCGCAATCTCGGCTCACTGCAAGCTCCGCCTCCCGGGTTCACGCCATTCTCCTGCCTCAGCCTCTCCGAGTAGCTGAGACTACAGGCGCCCGCCACCACGCCCGGCTAATTTTTTGCATTTTTAGTAGAGACGGGGTTTCACCATATTGGCCAGGCTTGTCTTGAACTCCTGACCTTGTGATTGTGATCTGCCCACCTCGGCCTCCCAAAGTGCTGGGATTACAGGCGTGAGCTACCGCGTCCAGCCAAGAATCTGCATTTTTAATAAGCTGGCCAATGAGTGCTAATGATCAGCCAGGCTTAGGAACCAGCCTCCCTCCCTCCTCTTTCACAGGATTGGGGGTGCAGTCTTAGCTCTGGTGCCTCGATGGTGTAGCGGCTGTTACCCACTTGAGGGCGCTTATCTGCTTGAATTCCCTGAACTGTGTGTAAATGCTTAAAATAAATAGCGAGTTTTTAAACGTTTTTAAAAATCTGTTTATTCAGGTGGGATAAGATCTGTGTTGAGATTTGGAGTTTAAAGAAAAAAAAAGGCAATTGGAGTTACAGCTTTACTTTCTCTCTTTCAGGCCAAGCAAGCAATCCTTGAAATGGATGCCATTCGTAAGTTTTATTTCCTTAACACAATTTGAAATTTCATTGCCTGTTTGTATCTATCACATTTTCTATCTTAAAGTTCATGAAAATGTCAATTGTTAGAAAATAGTATCTCTCTATTCACTGTTTTCACAAATTGGGTAGACAGTATAATCCCTTCTGAGCACATTGGCTTGTTTCTACGTTGGTTCTCCCAGGTTTATCTGAGTCCCTTCATGGCTGGCCACTGTCTGGGTTTCTGCACCAACTAACAATGTCAGTTATGTCTCCAGGTTCAACTCTACCCCCACCCCCGCCCCAACCTCTACCACCACCAAAAGCCAGAGTTTCACAATGCATTTCTCACTTCATCCCTACGCAGTCGCTTCGTAGTATTAATTTTCCTGATGCAGCAGAAAATTCTAAAATCACAACCACCCCACATATGTGAGTATTTCTAGGCTTACAAAAGCAGAAGAAAATAAATATTACAGGTCCTTCCTATTAAATAAGACCTTATTCAACAGCATTTATCACATCTTTGTTATTTTTCAGATTAAATAGAATAAAAAGAAAACAATGGCTTTAAATGCAGTCAGGTCTGCTGGAAACTTGTACTGAAAACACTTCTACTTTTACTTAACCCTTTCATAAGACCTTACTTTGAGGAATCAAGTGCCAGCGTTGATTCCCTTCCCTCCAGCCTGGCACTTGTTAACTCTCCAGGGGGAAAAGCAGCAGCAGCAAAGTGGAAACAGGTGCATTCCCACCATCGCTGCAGCTGAGGCTCCCATCTCGCATCCAACAGACCCAAGAAATGATGCCCGGAGCTCCCCAGCAGAGTGCTAGGCTGTATTCCTTAGACCTCAACATTTCAGCCCGCAGAAATTGCCTTCAGATTTTTTTTTTTTTTTTTTTGACCGGGTGTGGTGGCTCACGCCTGTCATCCCAGCTAACAGACTCCTACACTTCCCAATGTAAACAGAAAGCCCTGAGATACATATACAGCAGCAATTATGGGGGGGAGGATCATATCCATGTCAGATGAAAAAAAATAAATCCATATAGGCCGGGCATGGTGGCTCACACCTGTAATCCCAGCACTTTGGGAGACCAAGGCGGGTGGATAACCTGAGATCAGGAGTTCAAGACCAGCCTGGCCAACATGGTGAAACCCCGTCTCTACTAAAACTACAAAAATGAGTCAGGCATGGTGGCACACGCCTGTAGTCTCAGCTTCTCGGGAGGCTGAGGCAGGAGAATCGCTTGAACTTGGGAGGTGGAGGTGAGCAGTGAGCCGAGATCATGCCACCGCACTTCAGCATGGGCGACAGAGCAAGACTCTGTCTCAATAATAATAATAATAATGATAGTGATAAATCCACATAAATTTACACGAGTGATAACCATTTTCTGAGAAGCCCCTGACACCACAGTCCCACTGATGCATGTGGTTATCTTTACAGATCATCCAGGCTTCTGTTACAGTCCTGAGGGAGAGACAAAAGCACTGTATGGCTCTAAAGAAGGTTCTGCTCCATATCGGCTGAGAAGAAAATCTGGTAAATAGGATGTTGTCATAAAAATTTAATTCTAATGGGGGACTGGCAATGAAAGTCCCATTGAATCTGACAAAAGGGCATGTTCTGTCTGGTTTCTCAGCTCACTGCCGGTCTGAATACATTTGCAGCTGCCTTAAGATGGGACTCACAAGCTTTTGATCTATAACTCTTTTCTCTGTAATCCCAGCACTTTGGCAGGCCAAGGCAGGTCGGTCACCTGAGGTCAGGAGTTCGAAACCAGCCTGGCCAACATGGAGAAACCACATCTCTAGTAAAAATATAAAAATTAGGCAGGCTTGGTGGTAGGCGCCTGTAATCCTAGCTACTTGGGAGGCTGAGGCAGGAGAATCACTTGAACCCAGGAGACGGAGATTGCAGTGAGCCAAGATCGTGCCACTGCACTCCTGCACTCCAGCATGGGCAGCAGAGTGAGACTCTGTCTCAAAAAAAAAAAAACTCTTTTCTACTTAATGTTTCCCAGTGACTATCAAGCATGCCAGTCAACTAATTTTGCTTTGTACATCTTACCACTGACATGCAGATACTTAAACTGTATTTGCTGTTGCTAATGAAAAATCACATCCTATGAGTGACACACACAAAAGATTATCCAAAGTGCTAAAATTTTAATTCATATTTGCTGCACCAGACTCCATGAACTATTGTCTTAGTTCAGACAGGTTTGGGGTTTTATTTGAAGCAGTCTTTATTCATTACCCACTTTATGCTTTGCTAAGGACTAGCAATGCAAGGATAAATAATCCACGTGACTCCTGCTTGCAAGGAGCTCATGGTGCGAGAGACAAAAAATACAAATAAGGCTGGGCGCGGTGGCTCACGCCTGTAATCCCAGCATTTCGGGAGGCTGAGGTGGGAGGATCACCTGAGGTCAGGAGTTTGAGACCTGCTTGGCCAACATGGTGAAACCCTATCTCTACTAAAAATACAAAAATTAGCCCGGCATGTTGGCAGACACCTGTAATCCCAGCTACTCGGGAGGCTGAGGCAGGAGAATTACTTGAACCCGGGAAGCAGAGGTTGCAGGGAGCCAAGACCACACCATTGCACTCCAGCCTGGGAGACGAGTGAATCTCAGTCTCAAAAAAAAAAAAAAAAGAATGTACAATTGAACATCATCAGCTTGTAGGTTAGTGAAAGCTGAGGAAGCTGCTCTGCTAAAGACAGGATTGAAAAAGTCAGATTTTGCTTTTCTATTGGGTGACTCCTGATAACACAGCATAACATTTATTCTAGCATTTTAGCAGAGTGAGTGTCTTGCTCCTGTGTATCTCTGAGCAATGGGAATTTTGTTAAATTTGATACAAAAGTTATAGGGCCCTGTCGATCTGTCAATAGGCTCATAATCCTTTTATAAAGAATAAAGAAAAAGGTTTGATTTGGTTTTGCCAATGATGCTGGCTTTGTTTTGTCTCCCAGAACCTTCCTCACGATCACATAAAGTTTTGAAGACCAGTGGTAAGTCGCAAAATATATTTTCCTGTTTCATTCTTGTTGATATTTACTAAATCAAGCCACACAAAAATAAATAAATACCAGATAAATTACAGATTGACAGATTTGATTTGATTATAAAAAGATTAACTTCTGTAAATAAAAGTGTCCCATTATAAAATATATAGTCAAAGCCAGGCACAGTAGCTCATGCCTGTAATCCCAGCACTTTGGGAGGCCAAGGCGGGCGGCTCTGTTGAGGCCAGGACTTCGAGACTAGCCTGGCCAACATGGTGAAACCCCGTCTCTACTAAACATACAAAAATTAGCCAGTCCTAGTGGCTCGTGCCTGTAATCCCAGCTACTTGGGAGGCTGAGGCAGGAGAATCGCCTGAACCTGGGAAGCAGAGGTTGCAGTGAGCCAAGATCACGCCATTGCACTCCAGCCTGGGCAACAGAGTGAGACTGTGTCACAAAAAATAATAATAATAAAATTTAAAATAAAATATACAGTCAAATGACATAAAATACTTGTAATATATTTGACAGGCCTAAAAAGATTAATATTCCTATTATATAAAGAAACTCCATACATCAAAAAGAAAAGACAGAGGACTCTTATTTATTTTTTATTTTTTTATTTTTTGAGACAGAGTTTTGCTCTTGTTGCCCAGGCTAGAGTGCAATAGCGTGATCTCGGCTCACCTCAACCTCTGCCACCTGGGTTCAAGTGATTCTCCTGCCTCAGCCTCCCGAGTAGCTGGGATTACAAGCATGTGCCACCACGCCTGGCTAATTTCGTGTTTTTAGTAGAGATGGGGTTTCTCCATGTTGGTCAGGCTGGTCTCGAACTCCCAACCTCAGGTGATCCACCCGCCTTGGCCTCCCAAAGTGCTGGGATTACAGGCATGAGCCACCACGCCCAGCCCAAAGGACTCAAAAAAAAAAAAAAAAGAAGAAGAATATAATTAGGCAGTTTCAGAAAAACACACAAACTGGCAATAAAATTTTTAAATGGCCATCCATATTCATAATCAGAAAATCCATACATTTAAATGAAATAAATAGAAGGGAAAATCTATGAACTTGGCCAAAACATGTAGAAAAATAGTCACTCCAAAACTGTTGGTGGGAGTGTAAGTTTTTGCAATGCTTCGGGGCAAAATTTGGTAATAGTCGTTTGAATTTAAAATGTACGTTTGCCCTTAACCCAACAGTTTCACTTGCACAGATGTACTTACCCACATGTAGACAGATTTATGTGCGAGTTTGTTTTTTGCAGTATTTGTAACATGACACTCTATAAAAATGCCCAGGCAGTTGGAAATATACTTAAAGAAATTGTAATACGTCCATACACACAATGGAATATTCTACAGCTGTCAAAAATAAAGCAGATCTCTACCTATTCACAAGAGTGTCCACATACATTTTGCAGAATATACAAAGTTGCATACTGAATCCTTATTTTAAAAGTGAAACAGGCAGGGCATGGTGGCTCATGCCTGTAATGCCAACACTTTGGGAGGCCGAGGAGGGTGGATCACCTGAGGTCAGGAGTTCGAGACCAATCTGGCCAACATGGCAAGCTCCCATCTTTACTAAAAATACAAAAATTAGCCAGGCGTGGTGGCTTATGCCTGTAATCCCAGCTACTGGGGAGGCTGAGACACAAGAATCGCTTGAACCCAGGAGGCAGAGGCTGCAGTGAGCTGAGACTGTGTCACTGCACTCCAGCCTGGACGACAGAGTGAGACTCCATCTCAAAAAAAGTAAAAAATAAAAGCGAAACAATTATTGTGGTGGGGTAGGGGTAGTGCAGGAGCTGGAAAGATAAACATTCAGCTGTTAACTGTTGTTTCCTCGGAGGATGGGATCTGTGGAGAGGGAAGGACTTCGTATGCTTCTGTAATCATCTTTAAAGAGGAGATACCCATAATTAGGCTAGCTCTAAGGGTGTCTTCTGTAAGGATGTGGCTATGTAAATCTCTCCCCACAATTCCACTGGCAACACCCCTTCTTTGCAAGAAGGCTGCATCTTTTAGTTAAAACCAATAAAATGTCAAAAAATCAACAGAAACAATATCATCTTTACATAATTGTCATGGCACGGGGCGTGTGCAATTTTTTTTTTCTTTTCAGGAAACAACACATTTTTGTTTGGAAGCTTTTGAAATATCTTGAACATGAATTAGTTAATGGCTGTCAGGGATTGAGGAAGACACCTAGCGCTCAGATGCATGTAAGGTTGTTTGATGTAGTGTGGGGTATGCAGCTGGGAGAGCTGACAGGGATTTTCTGAAAATTAGATCTATAGGGCCCAGAAGTCACTTGGGCTTCAATTACTAGTAATAAGTTTCTAAATTCTATAAAATGTTAGTGCTTACTTATATAGGAGGTACATTTTCATTCTCAAACTTGAAAAAAAACTTTTATTTTTCAGAAACAGCACAAGACATCCAAAAGGTAAGCTCTATCTCATTTCTTACTTGGAATGTTCACTTCAGGCACCCCTCATAGGTGCCACTTCCCCATCTCTCTCATCCCCAGCCCGTATTCCAAGTGTCAACAGTTATTTTACATATTGGAAATTTGGTATTTTACATTTTGAATTATTTACATTTGATTTAAGCAAAGACTCATCCTTATCAACTTCTTCCCTTTCCCCAGCCCACATCTGAGAACCATGGTGATTATTTATTCATCCTCTGCCCCATATCACACCTCAGAGGCTGTAACCTTACCTCAGGGTGTAATACCTGCGTGGTGCTCACGTGAGCCACCTCACATTGTCCTTTACCTCCACTGGTGTAAGACCAATGCCCCTACCTCCTAGATCTAACTCCCTCCTCCACACATGAGCCTTCATTCACAAGGGCGAGGGGCCCCCTTCTAAGAATATGGTTCTGCTGCTGACATAAGTGGTGATGACGTATGATTGAATGAGACTTTGTCATATCAAGTTTTGGTTTTTCTTCCCCTGACAAAAGCTTAGGAGAGGGAGAATAAGAATGGCATACTGTATTGGAAGATATTATATCCAACTGTATTACCTATGAAGAATAGGTACTTTCTCCTGACTTGAGTGGTTTGTCCAGTGTGGCTACTGATCAGTTGGCTTAATTAACAATTCTTAGAGAACTGATCATGGCTCCTCGTTTAATGTTCTGTATCTAGAAGAATATGGCTATGAAAACCTCTCCCTACAATCTCATTTCTACCATGGCTTAGCACAGAACCAAAGCGACCTTGTCGATAAACGTTGTATCTTTCCATTAAAACCAAGAAAATGTCTAAAAATCAACGTAGTCTTTTTTTTTTTTTCTTTTGAGACTTGGTCTCGCTCTGTTGCCCAGGCTGGAGTGCAGTGGTGCAATCTCGGCTCACTGCAACCTCTCCCTCCCAGGTACAAGCAATTCTCCTGCCTCAGCCTCCCAAGTAGCCTAGTAGCTTGGACTACAGGCACCCGCCACTATGCCCAGCTGATTTTTGTATTTTTAGTAGAGACGGGGGTTTCACCAAGTTGGCAATGCCAGTCTGGAACTCCAGACCACAGGTGATCCACCCGTCTCAGCCTCCCAAAGTGCTGGGATTACAGGCATGAGCCACTGCGCCCGGCTGAACATAGTCTTACCTTTAAGTGATTGTCATGGCTGAGGCGTGTGCATTTTTTTTTCAGGTAGTACATGCTTTTGTTTGGAAACGTGTGAAACTTATTAATATTAATTGGTTCATTGTCCTGAAATATGGCATAAGGTTTTGATTTCGTAAGTGGGGTCACTGCAGAAGGCTCCCTGCTCTTCAAAGCAGCCATAGTAGCATTGTGGAGCCATGCCCCTCTCAGTGCTAAAAGAAGGAATCTCCCCATCAGAGAGTTCTAGAGATTCAATCTCAGGAGCTGCTTGAAAACTTTCTACAGCAATGCTCAAGCCGGGTCCATATGGGCATAACCAAACCTTATAAAATCAAAAGGCAAGAAAGAAAACATCCATGCTTTTTTTGTGATAAAATTCCATCTCCTAATAGTAATGTGCCGAAGGTATATTAAATTCAAGGAGAGCAGATTTACTGATGATTAAAGAATTTATAACAGCCAGGTGTGGTGGCTCATACCTGTAATCCTAGCACTTTGGGAGGCCAAGGTTGGCAGATCACTTTGAGCTCAGGAACTCAAGATCAGCCTGGGCAACATGGTAAAACCCCCTCTCTCCAAAAAAAAGTACAAAAATGAGCTGGGTGTGGTGGCTTGTGCCTGTGGTCCCAGCAACTTGGGAAGCTGAGGCTGGAGAATCACTTCAGCCAGGAAGCAGAAGTTGCAGTGAGCTGAGATAGTGCCACTGCACTCCAGCCTGGTCAACAGAGTGAGATTCTGTCTCATAAATAAATTAATAAGTAGTTTATAACAGGAACTATTCCTTAATAATAGCTTAATATTTCTCCCAGAATATATATTTTGAGGCTGTGTACATGTGTGTGTGAGGTGGTTAAGCTCATGTGTAAGCTGTGGATTAAGACATGGATTCAAATCCATTTCTGCCATTTATAAACTGTGTAACTACAGGCAAATTGCTTAACCTTACCAGGACTTAGTTTCCTAATTTACAGAACTGTTACAAAGATTAAATGCAACATGTTCTTAAAAGTGCTTATTAATGGAATATTTGGCACAAAGCAAGTGTTCTATAAATGATAGCTAATATCAGCCGGGCATGGTGGCTCATGCCTGTAATCCCAGAACTTTGAGAGGCTGGGGTGGTTGGATCACCTGAGGTCAGGAGTTCGAGACCAGCCTGGCCAACATGGTGAAACCCTGTCTCTACTAAAAATACAAAAAAATCAGCCAGGTGTGGTGATGGGCGCCTGTAATCCGCAGCCACTCAGGAGGCTGAGGCAGGAGAATTGCTTGAACCTAGGAGGTGGAAGTTACAGTGAGCTGAAATCATGCCATTACACTCCAGCCTGGGCAACAAGAGCAAAAAAGCATGGGCGTGGTGGCTCACACCTGTAATCCCAGCACTTTGAGAGGTCGTGGCGGGCGGATTGCCTAAGCTTGGGAGTTCACGATCAGCCTGGCCAACACAGTGAAACCCCTTCTCCACTAAAATACAAAAAATTAGCCGGGCATGGCGGCATGCACCTGTAGTCCCAGCTACTTGGGAGGCTGCGGCAGGAGAATCACATGAACCCGGGAGGCGGAGGTTGTAGTAAGCCGAGATTGTGCCACTGTACTTTAGCCTGGGCGACAGGGTGAGACTCTGTCTCAAAAAATGAAAACATGATAGCTAATATCATTGTTAAATAGCTCAAATGCTGAGAATGTGGAAGGACAGGAAAAAAGTTCATTCAGGCTGTGGCAAAACTGACATATCGAAATTATTAGGTTGGTGCAAAAGTAATTGCAGTTTTTACCATGACTTTCAATATTGTGACCAACCATATGCTGATTCTTTCCTATTTTTTTAAACATTTATTTATTTATTTTGAGGCAAGGTCTTGCTCTGTCACCCAGGCTGGAATGCAGTGGCACGATCTCAGCTCACTGTAGCCTCAACCTCCCAGGCTCAGGAATCCTCCCACCTCAGCCTCCCAAGTAACTGGACTACAGTCATGCGCCACCACGCCCGGCTAACTCTTTCATTTTTTGTAGAGACAAGGTCTGACTATGTTGTCCAGGGTGGTCTTAAACTCCTTGACTCAAGTGATCCTCCCACCTTCACCTCCCAAAGTGCTGGGATTACAGGTGTGCATCACCGTGTCCAGGCTGATCCCCTCCCCTCCCCTCCCCTCCGCTCCCCTCCCTTCCCTTCCCTTCCCTTCCCTTCTTTTCTTTCTTTCTTTCTCTCTCTCTCTTTCTCTTTCTCTCTTTCTTTTCCTTCCTTCCTTTCCTTTCCTTTCTTGCCTTTCTTTCCTTTTTCTTTCTTTTCTTTCTTCTTTCTTTATTAAATATTTTTTGTAGAAACAGCGTGTCTCACCTTGTTGCCCAGGCTGGTCTCTAGCTTCTGGGCTGAAGTGATCTGCCTGCCTTGGCCTCCCAAAGTGCTGGGATTACAGACATGAGCCACCGTGCCCAGATGATTACTTCTTAATTTAAGAGCATCTTCAGTTTTCTTAATGATTAATTTGATGTAAATTTACAGCTTCCAAAAAAACTGCTTTCTTTTTTTTTTTTTTTTTTTTTTGAGATAGAGTTTCGCTCTTGTTGCCCAGGCTGGAGTCCAGTGGCACAATCTTGACTCACTGCAACCTCTGCCTCCCGGGTTCAAGTGATTCTCCTGCCCCAGCCTCCCAAGTAGCTGGGATTACAGGCATGCATCACCATGCCCGGCTAATTTTGTATTTATAGTAGAGACGGGTTTCTCCATGTTGGTCAGGCTGGTCTCGAACTCCCGACCTCAGGTGATTCGCCTGCTTCAGCCTTCCAAAGTGCTGGGATTACAGGTGTGAGCCACTGTGCCCAGCCAAAACTGCTATTTTAATTTCAAGTGT
The DNA here is from genome assembly GCF_009828535.3 of Hylobates moloch. Taxonomy (NCBI): domain Eukaryota; kingdom Metazoa; phylum Chordata; class Mammalia; order Primates; family Hylobatidae; genus Hylobates; species Hylobates moloch. The sequence continues at coordinate 2,824,579 of NW_026652303.1, read as the reverse complement.
AATTACCTTAAAAAAATACTTTAATATTAACAATTCAGGTTTCCTAATTTTCTAAAACCTATGGGAATTTTCTGGGATGGATGATCTTAGGAAGGATCACTTTTGGCTGTTGTGAGAAACACAAAATAATTTTATTACACTTTAAAAGTGTTTTGTCATAATTTAACTAGTTAATATTAACCTTGTTTTACTTTACAAAAAGTAATTACTGGGTTCCTATATTTTTATAACATCATACCAGTGCAGTCTGAGTAAGGTGAAGAGAAAGATGTATTAAAGAATGTGAAAAACATATATATGAACAAATACTAGGTATAAATATTGTGTGTGTATGTATGTGTGAAAAGAAATAAATGACTAATTGAATTGCTTAAGTTTTAATAGAAAAATAACATTTAGGATGAAATTCTATTATTGTCTCTCTACTCCTCTCTTCCCTCTCTAATAGATATTCCAATTAACATATATCCCATTTTCATTGACATGTGATGAAAAGTTCTTGCTTATTTGACATTTCCAATAGGTTACTATAGTATTTTATTAGAATATATGTCCCTGGTACTAATTAGGTCTTAACTCTTTCAAGCCTTTGAAGTTAATCCTATCTGCAGAATAGCATCAGAGGGTAATCTGTTCCTGTCTGCACCACTGAGCTCCATCCAGAAGGGTTCCAAGTTATAAAAGACCTCATTGTTTTCTTTGATTAGAAATCACTAATTTGGCCCAGTGCAGTGGCTCAGGCCTATAATCTTAGCACTTTGGGAGGCCAAGGTGGGCGGATCTCTTGAGGCCAGGAGTTTGTCTAAGACCAGCCTGGCCAACACAGCAAAACCCTGTCTCTATTAAAAATACAAAAATTAGTCAGGCATGGTGGTGGGCACCTATAATCCCAGCTACTCCAGAAGCTGAAGCACGAGAATTGCTTGAACCCAGGAGGCAGCGGTTGCAGTGAGCCAAGATCATGTCAAGGGACCCAGGCTGCACTTCAGCCTGGGCGACAGAGCGAGATTCTGTCTCAAAAAAATAAAAATTAAAAAATTATTAATATTGTTCCTATTTTACGTCCTTATAGGCAACTAAATGTTAATTAAATGTATTTTGAAATAAGTAAAAATGTCATTAAATGAGCAGAGGATTAAATTACATTTCTACAATAAAAACTCTTTGCTTAGAATCTACAAACCAAGGTAATGCTGGCCATGTTCGTGGTGGGTCTGCAGATTTAAGACAAATCCTTGGAGTGTGTGGTCGGATCAGCAAAAGGGGCTTTTGGTATACCAGAAATCATGATAAAACCCCTGGGAGAAGAGCACTGGCTCTAAACCTCTTTAGAAAGTCTCAAATAGAACATATAGCATAGCCCTTAACTTCTATATATATTGATTTATGCAATAAGTATTTGCCAAGTGTATACCAGACTTATTTGAAGAATCTAACAATTTTCTGTATTTAGCTTATATCATGCTTTGGGGCAAGGGGTTTGGGGTTAGACCTGGGTTCTAGCACTAGTCTTACTACTGACTAGATAGAACAAGTTACTGAAACTTCAGGAACCTAGATTTCCTTACTATGAAATTGGTACGATCATACCTAATTCATAAAATTATTGTGAATATTAAGTTTGGAGAATGTCTGCACATTGCCCAGCCTAGTTGCTAAGTATATATTAGTTCCTGTCCTTCCCTTTTTGAAAATATCTGAAGTGCTTTTCAAGTCAGTTAAACACTCGGCCAGGTGTGGTGGCTCCCACCTGTAGTGCCAGCTACTTGGGAGGCTGAGGTGGGAGGATTGCTTGAGCCCAGGAGTTTGAGATCAGCCTGGGTAACACAGCAAGACCCCATGTCAGGAAAAAATAAAAGAATATTAAAGCCTAGTGGGGGAGGCAGTGTGTAAACACAGGAGAAATTCCTGAGTTATGTGTCTTCTCCATGGTGCTGTGATTCAGTTGATATGTTTCCATCTTCCTCAGGTTTCTAGAGAGGAAGGATCTCCCCAGCTGACTTCAGCAAGGCCGTCTCCTGCGCAGAGAAATAGTCAGCCTAGCAGTTCTTCCATGATCAGCGTGCTTCGAGCGGGTGGAGCTCTCAGAAACATCTGGACTGATCACCAGATCAGGCAAGCCTTGTTTCCCAGCCGACGGTCCCCGCAGGAGAATGAGGATGACGAAGATGATTATCAGATGTTCGTGCCGTCATTTTCCTCCTCAGATCTGAACTCTACCAGACTATGTGAAGATAACACTTCTAGTCGCCCTTGCAGCTGGCATATGGGACAGATGGAGTCCACAGAGACCCCCAGCTCTGGTCACAGGATTGTCAGGCGGGCCAGCAGTGCTGGGGAGAGCAACACGTGCCCTCCTGAAATAGGAACTAGTGACAGAACTAGGGAACTTCAGAACGGCCCCAAAACAGAAGGGCAGGAGGAGATGACTCCCTTTGGGTCATCCATAGAGTTGACTATTGATGACATAGACCATGTCTATGATAACATCAGTTATGAGGACTTAAAGCTAATGGTTGCTAAGCGGGAAGAAGCTGAATCCACTCCCTCTAAATCAGCCAGGGACTCCGTTCGCCCCAAGAGCACCCCAGAGTTAGCCTTCACAAAGAGGCAAGCTGGCCACAGTAAGGGCTCTCTTTACGCACAAAAAGATGGCGCCCTCTCAGGTGGAGAGGCATCCAGCCAAAGCACGCATGAACTCCAAGCGGTTGAGGAGAACATCTATGACACCATAGGGCTCCCAGATCCTCCATCGCTGGGTTTTAAGTGCAGCAGCCTAAAGCGTGCAAAGCGGAGCACCTTTTTGGGTCTGGAGGCCGACTTCGTGTGCTGTGACAGCCTGAGGCCGTTTGTTTCCCAAGACAGCCTCCAGTTCAGTGAGGACGAAGCCCCTTACCACCAGGCCACCCCCGATCATGATTATCTGAGTTTGCTGTATGACTCTCCCAGCTGTAACCTGTCTATGCCTGATAAGCCTGTATCTGATAAACTGTCCGAAGAAGTAGATGAAATCTGGAATGACCTGGAAAATTACATCAAGAAAAATGAAGACAAGGCCAGAGACCGTCTCCTGGCAGCGTTTCCTGTGAGCAAGGATGATGTGCCAGACAGGCTGCACGCAGAGAGCACCCCTGAGCTGAGCCGGGACGTGGGGCGCTCTGTGTCCACCCTGTCCCTGCCTGAGAGCCAGGCTCTCCTCACGCCTGTGAAGAGCAGGGCTGGCAGAGCCAGCCGCGCCAACTGTCCCTTTGAGGAAGACCTGATTTCTAAAGAAGGCTCCTTTATGAGCCTTAACCGGCTTTCTCTGGCTAGTGAAATGCCCCTGATGGACAATCCCTACGACTTGGCCAACAGTGGCCTGTCTCAAACAGACTCAGAAAACCCTGACCTGGGAATGGAGGCCACAGATAAGACAAAAAGCAGGGTGTTTATGATGGCTCGGCAGTACAGTCAGAAGATTAAGAAGGCGAATCAACTTTTAAAAGTGAAAAGTCCGGAGCTGGAGCAGCCGCCGGCCAGTCAGCATCAGAAATCCATGCACAAAGACCTGGCTGCCATCTTGGAAGAGAAGAAGCAAGGAGGGCCCGCCATTGGTATGTGCACCCTGCCCTTCTTCCTTCTCCAAAGTAAGAGGGGAGAGCGGTTTTCAGATTTCAGATGTCCTTAAAACGGACACACCTGTGAGAACACTGACACTCAAGCTTTGTCATCTCAAAGTAAGACCACAGACAAAGCCATACTGGCCTTTCCCACATCGCCTCCTCTGAATTATGCACATTGTAGCATGATTTGGCCTCAGAGGGTGGTGGTGTGCATGTAACATCGTAACTGCAGAGATAATATTTTAAGAAAGAGTTTTCTCTAAGGTAATCTAAAATATGAAAAAGGCAATCAGTTTTAACCTGTGATATCTCTAATTTTTCCAGTATCTCAGTAATTTTTAGGAGGAGGAGGAGTGTGTATAATCTTCTAAGGTTTGGAAGCATATAGAATAACATTGTTTCTTGCTTCAGGATCTCAACAAAAATGCCAACTCGTGCTAACAAAAAGAGGGGTTTTCTTGAATACTTTTTTTTGAGACAGGATCTCACTGTCACCCAGGCTGGAGTACAATGACACAATCACAGCTCACTGCAGCCTCAGCCTCCCCAGGCTCAAGCAACCCTCCCACCTCAGCCTCCTGAGTAACTGGGACCAGAGGCACTAACCACCATGCCCAGCTACTTTTTTTTTTTTTTTTTTTTTTTTTTTGGAGATGGAGTCTCGCTCTGTCGCCCAGGCTGGAGTGCAGTGGCGCAATCTCGGCTCACTGCAAGCTCCGCCTCCCGGGTTCACGCCATTCTCCTGCCTCAGCCTCTCCGAGTAGCTGGGACTACAGGCGCCCGCCACCACGCCTGGCTAATTTTTTGTATTTTTTTTAGTAGAGACGGGGTTTCACCATGGTCTCGATCTCCTGACCTCATGATCCGCCCACCTCGGCCTCCCAAAGTGCTGGGATTACAAGCGTGAGCCACCGTGCCCGGCCATGCCCAGCTACTTTTTACATTTTTTGGAGAGAAAGGGTTTTGCCATGTTGCCCAGGCTGGTCTCGACTCCTGGGCTCAAGCAGTCCTCTTGCCTCAGCCTCCCAAAGGGCTGGGATTACAGGCGTGAGCCACCACGCCAGCCATTGTACTCTCCTTAGTTGCTCGCACTATAAATCAGTGGTTTTCTCACATATTTCCATTACTACTCAATTTTTTTTTTTTTTTTTTTTTGAGATAGGGTCTGGCTGTGTCACCCAGGCAGGAGTGCAGTAGCATGAACATGGCTTACTGCAGCCTCTGCCTCCTGGGCTCAGGTGACTCTCCCACCTCAGCCTCTCTAGTAGCTGGGACTACAGGTGTGTGCCACCACGCCCCGCTAATTTTCTTTTTTTTGTAGTTTTTTTGTAGGGATGGGATTTTATCATGTTGCCCAGGCTGCTCTCAAACTCCTGGGCTCACGTGACCCTCCCGCCTTGGCCTCCCAAAGTGCTAGGATTACAGGCGTGAGCTGCCACACCTGGCCTACTACTCAATTTTTTTTAAATAGCTACTGTAATGCATTTAACACTATCTCATTTAGTATTTTCATATATGCTTCTGAGTTTAATGCTTTAGCTAGACTCCTTTGTGGAGCACAACCAAACCAGAATCTGAGGTGTAATATTGTAGGATCAGGACTATGGGAATGAGATGCTCATGGTTAGACTTTTTTGAAGGCCAAAATTTAACACTGATCTCTGGGGAAGAGCCTAGCTGTGAATAAAGCCCCTAATTGTCATAAAAAGAAAAGTCCAAAGGTAGTGGCTCTTGCCTGAGGAGCTTTTACCTCCAGGCACAGAGAGATTTCTGGCTATAGGCTCAGGAATATGCATTTCAAATAGTATGCCCTTTGCATCGTATTTTAAGAAATCCTGCCCCAGATTTTCTAACAAAGGACCACCTTAGTATCAAATGAGAGGAGTCTATTCTACAATTAAAAGTGAAAGCTGGGTGATGGCTTAGTATCAGGACAGGCTCTGATCATTAGCTTCATTATCAGCACACTGGGACAGGTTGATGCCACTAACTATTAAATGCTGTCTTTGGGATTGACTTATTGACATCCATGGAAACTGAAGAATAGGAAGGGCATATCCAAATCTTAAATGAATCCACAAGTTACATAACAAGAATCTGTAGGGAACTTTTTTTTTTAAGTTTGAGAGTATTTAAGAATTGTCTAAAGTTTTAATCTTCAGTACAATTTCTTAACAGATAGGGAAACAAAGTCCTGGAATTGATGCCTGAAGGATTTCATGGACTCTGAGTTCTTCTTTTTAATCAAATGAAGGTTTTGTATGCATGTGAGACTAGAATGCATGTATTTTTCTCCTTGCCATGATGTGCTATGAGTAATTCAAGTCCCTATTCTGATACTAGCGTTGCTAAGCTGGTTTGCTGTTACAGGGAAAGTGACTGAGTTCCAGCTGCAGGAAGACAATTGTGGTGGGGTAGGAGAATATATATGGCCTTAGAAACAGTTGTATGTTGGCAATTGCAAGCACTGACTAAGTCTGGGTTGGGGCTCCTCAGAATAAGAGAAAATATAATGCTGAAGTTTTTGATGATGATGGGTTATGCCCACAGACTACCATTGAAAAAGTAGTAATTCCCTGGGCCAGGTTGTTTTGAATACGGACCATCTGTTAAAATACGAAGCTCCAATCTTGATAGAGGCATGTCCTTTGATATTGAATCTTTAGGGCCTACAACTACCTCGAATAGTCTTCTTTTTTACCCACCTTTTAAGTATTAAATGATTTCACATTGGGGTTTTCTTTTCACCTTCGGTTGGCTCTCCTTTTTGTTTTGCCGGCTGGTGTTGTCTTGGGATGCCCCAGGATCTTTTCTCAGCTTTGCATCTGGGTCCTTTCTTGACATGGTGGGCTCCTGTCGACGTTCTCCCCAGCAAGGAGGAGGAAATCTCTCCCGAGTCATCTTCTGAGAGTGCTGTCTTCCCCGCCATCTGGCAGGGGCACGTCCCTAGGACCTGACGAGTCATATCCACACCTCTTCCATCTGGGTGATCGAGACCACTTCCTGTGCCCACTAGGCTTTCCGTCAGTTGACATGATGACTCCTTTTCTCTTTCTTGTTTATCTGGGCACAGGACGTCGTAATCGAATGGACCGATTCTTCAGACTTCTCCGTGTGGGCCTTGCCGCTTTGCCAGGAGCTTGCTCTCGGTGCTGTGCGGAAGGAGGAGCACCTTATTCACCTGCCGAAACTCTCGAGCATCTTTATTGAACTCTCTAGCCGGGGTCTCCAGGCCCCGGGTCAGATTTCCGCCTATAAATCACCCAACCAGGTCCAGTTGCTCCCACATCTTAGAGCCTGTCAGCATGCTGGCCATCTTGTTCCATCAGACCTCCCTCCCGATAGTCTTTGAGAGCAAGGAGGCCTTTGGGTTTCTGGGTTTTTTTGGTGATGTTTCACATGGGAGAAAACTCTATACAGGCTTGAGAAATTTTCCTCCTTGTGTAAAGTAGGGAAGGCACAATTTTATGCTTTTGTCTACATCTTGAGCAACATCAGAAACATTGATTTTAATCCTCTCTCTGGAGGATTAAAATGTTGTTTGGTATTTCCCTCGGCAAACATTATTCTAAATTTTTGTCTGAGATCATAAGAACTCCAATTTTCGAATTTCAAAAAAGGCAATAAACCAGAGACATTCTTGCGATTGTCATGTAGTCATAATGTATATATTCTATGCAACTGTTAATACTAGAACTAAGGATATGGGGGAGCCTCAACTCAGCTGACTAATACTAAACTTTTTAGGCCAGAGGTGTCATCTCAGGCTGGCTGTTGCCTGTACATCTGGCTAATAGAATCTGTTTAATTACAGCTGGAGCTCTGGAAGCTTGTCTCTTGTTCACATAGATGTCACACAAGCTATAGACTGTCTTAGAAGGTCAAGCTGAAACAAACAAAAAACCCCTTAGATCAGCAGGTGCAGTGACTCACACCTGTATGGCCAGGCACAGTGACTCACACCTGTATTGCCTACCTTTTATTCCAAATTGATAAATGGTCAACTCTATCATCCAAAGATAAACTGTTCCCATTATGAGTTATCTATAGGAAGCATTTTAACTGTCTTCTTGCTTCCGCTTTTTCTGCTATGACCTGATTTCCAGGCCACCTTTCCACTTCCAGTGGTATGGTCTCAGGAAAGTGCATCCATTTTTAAAAGTAGGCTTAAAATAAAAGGAGGCTGGGCGCAGTGGCTCACATCTATAATCCCAGCACCTTGGGAGGCTGAGGCGGGCACATCACTTGAGGTCAGGAGTTCAAGACCAGCCTGGTCAACATGGTGAAACCTCATCTCTACTAAAAATACAAAGAATTAGCCAGGCGTGGTGGCGGGCGCTGTAATCCCAGCTACTCTGGAGGCTGAGGCAGCAGAATCACTTGAAGCCGGGAAGCAGAAGTTACAGAGAGCCGATATTGCGCCACTGCATTCCAGCCTGGGCAACAGAGCGAGACTCCATCTCAAAAACATTAAAAAATAAGTAAAATAAAGGAGGGAGTGAAAAAAAATTCTGAGTAATGAATTAGTTATTGAGACCTGTTTCTGTCTAAAACCATGCTAGGTGCTCTATAGGGAGCTGAACGAAATGTACAGCATTGTTCTCCCAGACCAAAAGCTCAGAGGCCAGGCGAGGTGGCTCACACATGTAATCCTAGCACTTTGGGAGGCTAAAGCAGGAGGACTGCTTGAGCTCAGGAGTTTGGGACCAGCCTGGGCAACATAGCAAGACTTCCTCTCTACAAAAAATTTAAAAGTTAAATTTAAAAGTTAAAACTTTTCAGGCACAGTGGCTCATGCCTATAGTCCCAGGTACTCAGGAGGCTGAGGCAAGAGGATTATTTGAGCCCAGGAGTTTGAGGCTGCAGTGAGTTATGATTGTACCACTCCAGCCTGGCCGACAGAATAAGACCCTGTCTCAAAAAAAAAAAAAAGAAAAGAAAAGCCCAGGGACTAATAAAGTAACTTATATAAAATGGCCAGGTGCAGTGACTCACACCTGTAATCCCAGCATTTTGGGAGGCCAAGGCCGGTGGATCACTTGAGGTCAGGAGTTCGAGACCAGCTTGGCTAATATGGCAAAACCCTGTCTCTACTATAAGTACAAAAATTAGCTGGGTGTGGTGGTGGGCACCTGTAGTCCCAGCTACTAGGGAGGCTGAGGCAGGAGAATCACTTGAATCCGGGAGGTGGAGGTTGCAGTGAGCCAAGATCGTGCCACTGCACTCCAGCCTGGGCAATAGAGTGAGACTTTGTCTCAAAAAAACATAAAATGAAAATAAAGTAACCTACATAAAATAATTAGCAACACAGCAATACAAATTGTGTGTGTCTGCATGTGTGTGTGCACACACAGGCAACAGCTAGGTACACACTATATAAGACTTCAGAGAAGAGAAATCAGAAAAGGATTCAAGTAAGGAGAAGGATAGGGCTTATGGAGAATCTTGAGAGATGAGTAGGATTTGATTAAGCAAAGGACAAGGAGTGTATTATAAGACAAAGGCCTGGGAAATACTGTGGATATTTTGGATGATATGTGATTTCAGATTATCTGGGCTAAAGTCAAGATCTGATTGTTCTTACAAGACTTAATGGTTAAATTTTGATACTGGAATAGTTTGTTTGAATTTTTAAAGTTGTGCTACATTTTCCTAACTTGTCATCTTCTTGGAACCTTGTAGAAGTTCAGAGCCTTCCTGATACAGCTGTGGGATCAGGCTCAGGGCTATACTGTATGTGAGAATGGCTTGAGCAGACCATCTGTCTTTCAGGCGGGTCTGCTAACTAATGACTGTATTAAAGGTCCAGCTGATTTTGATTGGGTTTCATAGTTAATGAAATATTATAGTTTCAGGGTGGCTACCATGGGCACACTGGTGTCTGTGGAGACTTTTACACTCTTTCTCTTAAGATGTTGCTAAACCCTAATTAGTATTAAGAGTCTTTACTGTGCCTTTTATGGAACCATTTCTCAAGTTTTTGTAACTAGAAATTTCAACATTAATAATCTCTGTTCTTCCAAGGAATTTGGAGTTGAAAACTCAAAGGATCTGAGTATAGGTCTGTAATGAGAAGTTAGACTATTTACCTTGATCACAGGGAATAGGGGGTGAGGGATTGGGGTTGCAATTAAAGGTCACACAATAACAGGTTGTTTTTCTCTCCTCATAGAAGATAGACTCAAAAGAAAAGGCAAAACTCACCTAAATGAGTATTTATTAGTAGTTTAAGTTCAAGAAATAATTTACTGATAACACATCATTAAAAATGTAAATAGCTTAAAGAAGAAGAAGAAAACAGTGTTACCTGCTGGTTGTCATATATAGGATACATTTCCTTCACAGAGATTGTGTCAATATGGTATGAGCAAGATATAGGATGCATTAGAGGAAGCTTGTCCAACCCATGGCCCACAGCTGCATGCAGCCCATAACAGCTTTGAATGTGGCCCAACACAAATTTGTAAACTTTTTTAAAACGTTAAGGGTTGTTTTTTTTTTTGAGATTTTTAAAAAGCTCATCAGCTATCACTACTGTTAGTGTATTTTATGTGTGTCCCAAGACAATTCTTCTTCCTCCAGTGTCTCCTGGGGAAGCCAAAAGATCGGACACCCCTGCATTAGAGTTTTTTGATTCTAGGGTGGTTGTGCAGGTACCTGGATTGGGGAGGGTGGCAGATCTTGAAATTGACATCTCTGAGCTCCCATCTTAAGTTTTTGCTAGCCGAAGAGAATCCCTTACCCATAGCATGGTTAATGTATTAATATTTAGAAATATCTGTACTCAGAATCAGGGCAAAGGGGAGAATGGACTTGTGGCTTAATTTTAAGTGCAAAAGCTTTTGTGGAAGTAACTGTTAGGTCCTATTCTTGAACCAATAGTAGAGAGCATTAGATTATTGAGTACATGCACAGACGGTTCCTTCTTAATGTCTTGGCGGCCTAGGCTTTAGTGCTCTGCTTCTTGGGGATGTGAAATGAGATGTGAGTTAGTCAATACATGTGGTTTTGAAGCACTTGAAGGGAGAACTTTCCTTAGTAGACCTTGGTTCCCCAGACAATGGCGGTGGAGGGCTGCCTGGAAGCAAGAAGTGCAGGAACAGCCAGGAGCTGACTCCTCTAGGAGCAGTTGTCTGAGAGCAAAGAAGAATGATGGGAAGCCAGGGGTAGCTATTGCATTGTGGATTGTGGCCATGCTGCTTTTTTTTTTTTTTTTTTAGATGGAGTCTCGCTCTGTCACCCAGGCTGGAGTGCAGTGGCACGATCTCGGCTCACTGCAGCCTCCGCCTCCCAGGTTCAAGCGATTATCCTGCCTCAGCCTCCCAAGTAGCTGGGACTACAGGTGCACGCCACCATGCCTGGCTAAATTTTTGTATTTTTAGTAGAGACGGGGTTTTACCATGTTGGCCAGGCTGGTGTTGAACCCCTGATCTCAATTGATCCAACTGGCTTGGCCTCCCAAAGTGCTAGAATTATAGGCATGAGCCACCATGCCCAGCCCTGCGATGCTGCTTTTAAAGACTGCTTGAATGATTTTTCATTGACCAGGCTGAAGTGCTGACTTTCTTATTTTTATAATGCATGTTTTCAGCACTGACACTGTTTTAGGCTTATAAAGAAGACTAGAAACTTTCATTATATATAGTGGACACTTGCAGACCTGCTGTTGAAACAAAATAATGGACAATTAGATGAAATTAAATGAACTTTTAGGTGGCATTTTTATTTATATTAAACCATGGATTTTTGTGTGTGTGTGTTGCTCAGAGTTCAATGATTACTCATCCTTAGACATCAGTTAGTCTTGTCTACTGTCAGAATTTTAAAATATGTTGGTTAGAATGTTATTCTCTTATTTTTAATCTTCACATGTAGGAATTATCCTGTGTGTATTTACTGTTTCAATATTTGCCTTCCAGGTGCCAGGATTGCTGAGTATTCCCAGTTGTATGACCAGATTGTATTCAGAGAGTCTCCCTTGAAAATTCAGAAGGATGGCTGGGCCAGCCCTCAAGAATCCTCTCTCCTGAGGTCTGCGTCACCCTCCCAGGTCCACCATGGTAGTGAAGACTGGCTTCTGCATTCAACCTATAGTAACGGAGAGTTAGCAGATTTCTGTCTCCCACCAGAGCAAGACTTGAGGTCAAGATATCCCATGTTTGAGATCAACACAAAAAGTACTCCCAGGCAATTGTCCACAGCTTGCTCTGTGCCTTCTCTTCAAACCTCTGACCCTCTGCCAGGCTCTGTGCAGAGATGCAGCGTGGTAGTAAGTCAGCCCAACAAAGAGAACTGGTGTCAGGACCATCTTTACAACTCCTTGGGTCGGAAAGGGATCAGCGCTAAATCTCAGCCTTATCACAGGTCCCAGTCATCTTCCTCCGTCTTGATAAACAGATCAGTGGACTCTATCAGCTACCCTAGTGATGTGGGAAAGCAGCAGCTGCTGTCTTTACACAGAAGTTCAAGGTGTGAGAGTCACCAGGACTTGCTGCCAGATATTGCTGACTCGTGTCAACAGGGCACTGAAAAACTCTCAGATCTCACACTCCAAGACTCACAGAAAGTTGTGGTGGTCAATAGAAATTTACCCTTAAATGCCCAAATTGCAAAACAGAACTATTTTTCCAATTTCAAAGAGACTGATGGAGATGAAGATGACTATGTGGAAATCAAGTCAGAAGAAGATGAGTCGGAGGTGGAGCCATCTCACAGTCGTAGAAGGAAATCTGACTCAAAGTTTGTGGATGCTGACTTTTCTGATAATGTCTGCAGCAGCAACACATCGCATTCTTTGAATAGTCCGCGCACTCCAAAAAAGCCGGTTAACAGCAAACTTGGCCTTTCACCATATCTGACACCATATAATGATTCTGACAAACTGAATGACTATCTTTGGAGGGGGCCATCTCCCAATCAACAAAATATTGTCCAGTCTCTAAGGGAAAAATTTCAGTGTCTCAGTTCAAGCAGCTTTGCTTAAGGTTCTTCATAATAACTGCTTGAATCAACTTCCTATTTTGCTCATAAAACGTTACAGATACTGATGAGGTGTTTTATGTATACCAGATTAAAACAATTTTGTAAGAACCAGAGGTGTAAAATATACTTTCTTTTACAGCACAACTTTTTGAAATGGCTGACGATGCAGCCAGGATTGTACTGTAGCACATGTTGGCATCAACAGTATATTTTCTCATGCTGAGTGTCTTCATGGTTCATGTAAGTCAATCTTACTTGAAAGTTTTTCGACTTTTAACACGATGGCCATAACCTGACAATAGTGCCCACACCTTAAGAAATGCAATAATCCTTTCCTGTTATCCAGAAGGCCCAGGTAGTTTTATCCTGTGACTCAAAGGCAGCAAGGAGACTTTTTCACAGTTTGAAAGGCAATGAAAGCTGCTGAAAGAATTATGCTTATATCTCACATTTTGGTTATATTTGTGGTAACACCTTAGGATAACGTAAGCCAGAGATCTGTAATTGGAGTGTAGTCTGAGGTGCCCATTTTAGGGTTTTTGTGCTAGTATTCTTTTATTTCATTTTGATGCAGAAATTGTAAGACTGTTGAAAATTAAAATGTAGTGGGACCCATTTTCTGTACACAGAACCCTTTACCTGTGTTCCTGGACAAGGCCTAGAGAACGAGCTGCTCATCATGTTTATAATATAATTTCTGGGGTGAAATGAATGATTTCCTTACTGGCTTAGAGAAACCCAAGGTCAATCAAATGCAGATTGACTTAGCTATTAGAAAAGATGGGATGGCTTCTGGGAACCACTTAACTCTTCAAATGACAGTTGAAAGAGAAAAAGCAAAACTGAAATCCCACCAGACCACTTTGTGTGCCTGTTTCTAATCAATACAAAGTTAAGCATGAGCTAAAATCAGACAAAGCGCTTTAAACTTATCCTTTCCAGAGCGCTTTGCACATGCACCCTCCTGAGTTTGGGATTCTGCCAAATGACCAACTTGATCCTGGCCCTGAGGAGTCGGCTGCAGGAATAGGGCAAGAATCTATTTCCTAAACCACACATCACATGGGAGCCTTTTTTCATTGTTTTCAGGTATATTAAAGAATGAAATCTTTGGTTACTAGGTGCTGACTAATAACACCTTTTATATTCTGACCATTTGTCACATTTCACTGTGATACTGTATACTAATCTAACTCCTTATGAAAGGCAACAAAAAAACAAAAATAAGACATTGTGAATAAAAAGCAAAATCAAAGAAGCTAGAGAAAAATGGAGGCAGATATATTGCGACTTTATAAACATATTCTATTTTATTGAAGACTGCAGTTAATGCAGCAAGAATGCTTTCTCAAGCGGTGGCCTTTGTATTCTCATTTTAATCAGGTGTACATTCTACGGCCTCTCCCCCATGCTGTTAGTTTCTATTTTAAAAGATACAATAATATATGTAGGGAAATGGGCCTGGGCTCTTCATTTAAAGGTAAGCAGTAATATTGAGTAAGTGACATAATTCTTTTTGTAAGTCCTATGCCTCTTTTTAACTGTAAAACATAAAACATGAGCATTTTTATCTTGCAAATAGGTACCTAAGGCATTTGATTTTCTTTTTAAATAACAAAAAATAACCCAAGTTTCTTGCTTCTCCAAAGTATTCTTCTTATAGCTTATAAAAGAAAGTCCACATTGAATAGCATGGTCTGGAAACATTCCTTCTTTATTGTCTTTATTTGAACATGATATGAGTTTCCAAGATGAAGTGATCAAGCTTGGCTCACTGCAACCTCCACCTCTCCGGTTCCAGCGATTCTCCTGCTTCAGCCTCTTGAGTAGCTGGGATTACAGGTGCCCGCCACCACACCTGGCTAATTTTTGTGTTGTTAGTAGAGGCGGGGTTCATCATGTTGGCCAGGCTGGTCTCGAACTCCTGACCTCATGATCCATCCACCTCGGCCTCCCAGAGTGCTGGGATTACAGGTATGAACCACTGCGCCCAGCCAAGAAAGTATGTTCTTAGAGGTGTGTGTAAGTGCATTTGTATTACCTATGAACAAAATTACCTGACTCTTGTCCCAGGAAAGCTGTTTCACATTTTCGCTTTTTGGTTGGTATTATCCAATTCTATATAGTTCATATTATTGTTCTGTCTGACTCTCAGAAATTACTTCTTCACGCCAGTGTCTTGTTGCATGACTTTGATGTCACCGATAGGAATACGCCTCACTGCACGTAAGTGGGTATCTTATTGTATAAAATGTCTACATGGCTTTAGGTTTTAGGACAAATGTGTAGATTTATAGATCATTTCCGTTGACCAGGACACAGATTTTGAGAGCTGTGTGTATATATATATAATCATGTTTGTATTTTTTTCCTGAAAGTTATCAATTGCTTTTGTTTAAAATAGTTTGTTTTAGAGGTGAGGTGGGGATGTATATAATGGGGGGAAAAGTTATATGTACTTTAAAGTATGTCAAGTTCTTACTAGTTCCCTGTACTGAAAGTTCAGTTTTTTTTATATAAGTTTACTTTTCACCTGCTCTATTCTTTGTGGGGAAAAAAATGCATCTAGAAAAACATAGTTTAAATACTGTATATAAGATAATGAAAGTTAGTAATGTCCATTATTTAATAAAGTTTGTAAAGTACAAGGTAATTTATAGTGTGAATTAATGTGTTTATTTTAGAACATCAAGATGTTTCCAAACCACATTAAGCTATAATACTTTTTATTGCCTTGTGAACCATGGAGAAAATGGTTCAGGGTCACAATGATATAACTATGTCTCAGTGGCCTGTGACAGACCATTTTCTACATCTTTGGATTACCTTTGAAACAGTGACTTTGGTGTCTAGGATTTTTGTTTTCTTGAGAAACAGCTAAATTAGATCAGTTGCTAAATTACCTTTTTAAGAAATTTGCAGTAAGTAACAGAAGACATTCTTTTAACTGTTTTATTATTGAATCAAAAAATTAATATAGCCGGGCGCAGTGGCTGACACCTGTAATCCTAGCACATTGGGAGGCCAAGGTGAGTGGATCACTTGAGGCCAGGAGTTTGAGACCAGCCTGGCCAACATGGTGAAACCCTGTCTCCACTAAAAATGGATGGCGGTGCATGCCTGTAATCCCAGCGACTCAGGTGGCTGAGGCACGAGAATCACTTGAACTAGGGAGGCAGAGGTTGCAGTGAGCTGAGATCACGTCATTGCGCTCTGGCCTGGGCAACACAGACTCTGTCTCAAAAAAAAAGAAAATTACTATAGAAGTTTTTGGCACAAGTTGAGGTTTTTTTCATGTAACTTCATGTTCTTAATTTTCTTTAATAGAAAGTTTACAGGGAACAAAAATATGCTGCTATTAAGTTGATAATTACAGACACTTTCCAAAGCAACTCTTTCCAAATGTAAGCAAAAAGCCCTACCCCATTATAATGAAACTGTGGATTACCTGACTTTCCTCACACTGAAGAAACAGCCTTCAGCTTTTAGTGTATTTTAGAGAGAAGAGTTTCCAACTTCACACTGAGGAGCCCTCAGATCTGCCTTATCTTCCTGTTCCACCTTGAGGTGGAAAATGGATGGGTTTGCTCCAAGTTCAGTTTAGAGAAACAAATGACAGGAGAATAACCATGCCCCATGTAAATGGTAAACATAAATTCAGTCCTTAAAGAAAAATTTTAATGAGCAGGCTTATAATGAGCTGTAAATACAGCTGTTGAACATGAATACTTAATAACATTTGTCTATGAAGTTTTTTTATGTAAAAACAATAAAAAATCTCTTTGAAAGAGCAAATGTTAATACTTCAAGAACTCTGAGATCCTCTAATTCTGTATAACTTTCTCTATCTGGATTGTGATAACTACACTCAATTCTTTTTTCTTTTTTTTTTTTTTTTTTTTTTTTTTTTTTG
>NW_026652303.1:2753889-2807982 GCF_009828535.3 Hylobates moloch | reverse complement strand
TTTTTTTTTTTTTTTTTTTTTTTTTTTTGGAGACAGGGTCTCACTCTATCAGCCAGACTGGAGTGCAGTGGCATGATCTCGGCTCACTGCAACCTCTGCCTCCTGGGGTTCAAGCAATTCTCCTACCTCAGCCTCCCGAGTAGCTGGGATTACAGGTGCACACCACCATGCCCAGCTAATTTTTGTACTATTAGTAGAGACAGAGTTTCACCATGTTGGCCAGGCTGGTCTCGAACTCCTGACCCCAGGTGATCCTCCCGCCTCGGCCTCCCAAAGTGCTGGGATTACAGGCATGAGCCACCGCGCCCAGCCTTGTTGGTGTTTTTTTTAAAGAGACATGGTCTCACCCAGGCTGGTCTTGAGTTCCTGGGGTCGAGTGATCCTCCTGCCTTGGCCTCCCAAACTGCAGGGATTACAGGCATCAGCTATCATGCCTACCCTTTTTTTCAATGTTTTCTGTTTAACAAAATCATATATATATATGCTTATATATATTTATATAGAGAGATACTGTGGAAATTTTGCTGTACTAAAAAGCTTAATGCAAAATATGATTGCACAACCTATATAACTGTAAATTGATAAAATTTGGAATGTCTGGTGTATAGCATATTTGAAAGCTCTTTAACAGAAGATAAAAAATTCCTTTTTGAAAGAATATTCTAGGCCAGGCATGGTGGCTCACGCCTGTAATCCCAACACTTTGGGAGGTGAGGCGGGTGGATAACCTGAGGTCAGGAGTTTGAGACCAGCCTGGCCAACATGGTGAAACCCTGTTTCTACTAACAATACAAAAATTAGCTGGGCATGGTGGTGGGTGCCTGTAATCCCAGCTACTTGGGAGGCTGAGGCAGGAGAATCGCTTGAACCCGGGAGGTGGAGGTTGCAGTGAGCCGAAATCTTGCCATTGCACTGCAGCCTGGGTGACAAGAGCAAGACTCCATCTTAAAAAGAAAAAAGAAATAATATTCTAAAATTTAGCATGTGCCACCATTGTCTGATTTGACCAGTTGAGGTAGAAATGGCTTTACCAGCCCCTCACAGTGCTGGGCAACTTGTAGTGTCCCATACATTTTAATCATTGAATAGAGTTAAAAACTCGTCTGAGCTCAAAGCATGTGAAAAACATATTCAAACCAGATACACAAAGGAGGGAAGTAACAACAACAGCAAATAAGTTGCTTTAAAAAAATTCACAGCACACTCAGAAATCCAGTGGTATCAACTTTCTCTAGAGCTCTTATTAGGTAGGTCAGGGGAGGTGGCATTTTGGAAAGATTCTCTGCGCCTTTCCATCTCATGGCTGATAGAATTCCAGAGACATTTACTCTGCAGATTTCCAGTAACCTTTTAGGCTAAGCATCTACATGGGCACAGGAGGGTATGATTATAAGGTCCTCCTCAAAATTCCATGTAGACCAGTGCCTGTCCTGATAACTGCTTTTGATCATACTGGATTTCTGAGGGTGCTGTGAATTTTTTTAAAGCAATTTATTTGCTGTTGTTGTTACTTCCCACCTTTTGATGTGATGAGATCATAGAGCACCCTAGCACATAGATGTGGGGTTGAAGTCAAATAAGGTGGAAGGAAAAGGCCCAGAATGCCGAGATTTGGGGTGCCAAAAAACACACTTGCCCACTTTCCAATTTTGGTACACATCCATGGATCAAAGTCCACCTTATGTATCTATGAAAAACAGTTTTATTTTCCTGACAATGGCTTATTCACATGCATCATACAATAGGAAAGAAAGACAAGCAGGCAGTTCCACCTCATTGGTTCCAAAACCATGTTTATCGAGCTCAATATAAAACAACAGGGCTTGGATGGTGATCAAATCATCTGCTCTAAGGGGCAAATACAAGCCCCCAATTTGCCCTCCTGTTCACATAGCAATGTATGCCTCTCCACATAGTTCTCATGGAACCATCAAGACCACGGGGTAAGTAGATTCCTGCTACTAAAGCACAGTTAAGTCAGAGGCTGTAAGCTGCTGGCCCAGGGGCTCAATCTGGTTTGTGCAATTTTATTTATTTATTTATCTATTTGGAGACAGTCTCGCACTGCTGCCCAGGCTAGAGTGCAGTGGCGTGATCTCAGCTCACTGCAACCTCCACGTTCCAGGCTCAAGGAATTCTCCTGCCTCAGCCTCCCAAGTAGCTGGGACTACAGGCACGTGCCATCACACCTGGCTAATTTTTGTATTTCTAGTAGAGACAGGGTTTCACCATGTTGCCCAGGCTGGTCTCAAACTCCTGGGCTCAAGTGATCCACCCACCTCAGCCTCCCAAAGTGCTGGGATTACAGGCCTGAGCCACCACACCCGGCCCTCAGCTTTTACAATTTTAGAAAGGCTTAAGCATAAAATCCAAATTTCCACCTCTTAAAAAAAAAAAAAAAAATGTGGTCTGTGTGGACCTGGATTCTGGTAAGGCCAATGCTGTGAGATCTAAGGAGGGGATCTAAAGGTGAAAGTCACCCTAAAAGGTGGACACTTGCTTTTTGACCTTTGGGGGAAATGGTTCCTTTGTGCTTCATTATGGACTTGGTCAACAAATTTAAAGCAACTGTGGTACACTTGAATACAGATGCTTTAGGTAGAAAATAAGAAATCTCTCCTTTTAAGGTAAAATAAACATATGTCACAAAGATCTGTAGAATGTATTGCTACTTTGGGGGAAGTTTTATACCTGGTCCACTTCCCTAGTTAATACTGTATTATCTGCCCGTCCTCCAGAAGCCTCCAGAGGCTTCAGGTTTGTGATACCAAATCATCTCCACTCCATTCTCCTTTAATATGAATTCACCTGAATTCACTACTATATACACTCTCTTTCCCAAAACACCATCTCTAGGGTCAAACTCCCCTCTTGAGTGCAAGGAGGATTGAAGATTTTTCCTGCAGGACATCTCTGAGTTATCCAGAGCCAATGTCATTTTTCCCCATGTACAACTCCTTTCTTCCTCAGAAGCTCCTCCTCTAGTTTGCAGTCTTTTTGTTGGACTACTGTAACAGCGTCCTAACTGGTTGTCCTGCCACTGTCTTCCCCACTTCCTGTCTTTTATTCTGTGTTTTAAACACAGAATAAAATCCTCCAAGGCCGAGCGCAGTGGCTCACACCTGTAATTCCAGCACTTTAGGGGACAGAGGCAGGCAGATCACTTAAGGTCAGGAGTTCGAGACCAGCCTGGCCAAAGTGGTGAAAACCCATCTCTACTAAAAATACAAAAATTAGCCAGGCTTGGTGGGCACACCAGTAATCCCAGCTACTCGGGAGGCTGAGGCAGGAGAATCTCTTGAACCCAGGAGGCGGAGGTTGCAGTGAGCCGAGATCACGCCAATGCACTCCAGCTTGGGCAACAAAGCAAGACTCCATCTCAAAGGAAAAAAAAAATCCTCCACAAAGCCCTCCATGATCTGTCTCTGCCTTTATATGAATAAGAGCTGCTCCCTCTGCCTGCAATACCCTTCCCCTACTATCCAAAGGGAAACATGCTGAGTCCTCAAAACCCAGCTCAGAAATGATTGCCAAGAACTGTGAGATTTTACCCAGCTTGCAAGCTAACAAGGTAACCTGACTCAGTTTCATAAACACTGGCAGAAGACACAAGACTCCTGGGTAGGAGATGAAGGACATGATTACAGCACAGCCGGCAGCATGAGCTTTACATTTCCATTGCTTCCCCTCACCCCTCGAGTCTCAGAGCAGCCCAGGGGGTTGTTGTACACACAGTGGTTCATTCCACAGCAGAGGAGCCCTGAGCTCAGAAATCCCCA
Organism: Hylobates moloch; assembly: GCF_009828535.3. Classification (NCBI taxonomy): domain Eukaryota; kingdom Metazoa; phylum Chordata; class Mammalia; order Primates; family Hylobatidae; genus Hylobates; species Hylobates moloch. The sequence continues at coordinate 2,804,203 of NW_026652303.1, read as the reverse complement.
AACTTAGAAGCTACTAGCAAATCTGCCCAACCTTTGCCCCTGGAGGGAGACATTATCTTTATTCTGTGGAGGCAAACAAATCTGCCTTCTGCCCTAAGGGGAGACACTATTTCTATCTTCCAAGGCTGTATTCTCTATAAGTGTCCTTGAATTGATAGTCTGGGGTAAGAGAATAATACAAGACATAAAGAAATACAAAATCAGGAGACCCCTAAAGAATGGTCTCAAAACCATGCTAATTTTGTGACATACAAGTTTTTTTAATTTTTATCCAATATGATTAAGGATGGAGAAGGACTGTTAATCCCAAATGAATCAGAATACACATTGGTATAGAATATTATAAATGAATTTAGCAATGTGAATCAGTAAGATTAAAAATTCATCCTCTTTGAGCCATTAATTAGACTTCCGAGAATTTATTCTAAGAATAAATTCAACGGCAGTTAAAGATTTATGTATCAAATTGAGAGGTGAATCTGGCTGGGCTTCTGGGTCGGGTGGGGACTTGGAGAACTTTTCTGTCTAGCTAAAGGATTGTAAATGCACAATTCAGCGCTCTGTAAAAATGGACCAATCAGCACTCTGTAAAACGGACCAATCAGCTCTCTGCAAAATGGATCAATCAGCAGCATGTGGGTGGGGCCAAATAAGGGAATAAAAACAGGCCACCTCAACCAGCAGCGGCAACCCGCTCGGGTCCCCTTCCACACTGTGGAAGCTTTGTTCTTTTGCTCTTCACAATAAATCTTGCTGCTGCTGACTCTTTGGGTCCGCACTGCCTTTATGAGCTGTAACACTCACCACAAAGGTCTGCAGCTTCACTCGTGAAGCCAATGAGACCACAAACTCACCAGGAGGAATGAACAACTCTGGATGCACCGCCTTTATGAGCTGTAACACTCACCGCGAAGATCTGCAGCTTCACTCCTGAAGTCAGCGAGACCACGAACCCACCAGAAAGGAGAAATTCCAGACACATCTGAACATCTGAAGGAACAAACTCTGGACACACCATCTTTAAGAACTTTAACACTCACCGTGAGGGTCCACAGCTTCATTCTTGAAGTCAGCAAGACCAAGAACCCACTGGAAGGAACCAATTCCGGATACAAAATGTCGCCATACGTGCCCCACCTGCGGTACCATACACTGGTTGATATTAGTAATAAGACAGATTTTGCCGAGCATTGTTGGTGCGTATGCTACCCATACTCCTACGGACCAGGCTTGCACCTTCCAGGGCCACACTTTCCATCCTAAACAATCACAGACCAGGCCCAGACTGCACTCCCTGGGAGCTTCGGAAAAAGCTGCATCAAACCAGAGCTTCTCCCCAAGCCCAGCAAACCACTCATGGCTCAGGTAGTCCTTCCTGGGAGACCAAAGTGTTGGAAATAAATGCTTATTCCCCGATGTCGCAGAGAAGAATCCGCAATTAGACAAAAAGTTTCCTCAACAGGAAACTCTTTTTACTCTTTGCAGAAAGGGTGGTGCCTGTCAGCAATCCTGCCAGGAGTACCCACAAAGTAAAAAAGATACTAGAATATTTTTGCCTTACACATGAGGTTCCTATTGCTGTGTCCTGATTCCATTGGCTGGAGCCAGACCTCACAATCTAAACTAAAACCCGATTGGCTAACAGTTCAAAACTTTTTAAAATAGGTAAAGGCAGTGAGGAACAAAGGAAAAAAAGGAAGTTGCTTATGAAAGGACTTAGAAAAGTAATAATATTCCCAAATAAGGGAGGAGCGTAGGCTGCAAGCTGGGACATGCCTGGGCACGTCCAGCACGAATATTCTGACTAAGGTACAAGGACAGAACGTACTACGTGCCTGTGAGCATGTTTAACAGATACTGAAGTCAGAGTATGCTTATTCTGTTACCTTTGCTACATAAGGCTTAACAGAGAGTTATTACTATAAAATAAGAAACTTAAAGTTAGTTTTGAGAAAAGATATCAATAACATTTATGATTTAAAGGGGTTTGAAGAGGAACTTTTGCTTTCCACACAAAGCCTCCTCTTTCATTGAAGAGGAAAACTCTTGGTGGGGACAAGAGTGAATTTATTTTAAATACCAATCCACTGACTAATACCGAGTCTGGGAATGCCTCCAAAATGTTGAGTCGATGTATTATTATTTATGTAGAAACACCCATTTACTGTAAGTTTCCTTCAAAACAACCTTCGTTGCTGTTGCAGAAATCATAGGCTGTGATGCTGGTAGCCACCTTCACATTCCTTCTAGAGCATGTATATTTTTCCCCAAGATATAAGCCCTGGGTCTGGGGGGTTGCGGTGCAGAGGTCTACCTATCTTGTAGCCACCCAAGACCACATTTCTGTTTGTAAGTTTCCCTAATAAATCACCCAAAACCACACATTGGATTTCTCTGCCTCCTTTGGTTTCCAGGCTCCTTCTGCATTTGGGGGTTGCTGTGTAAACACAGCCCTTTCATGGAACAAACTCCCATAGAAGTGCAAACTATGTTGACCCTTGTTTTATCCAAGTGTCCTGTCTACATTTGTAGCCTTCCAGTATTTGCTGGGTCTGTCTCTTTGGCATTTTGGGAGCCACATAAACCACCAGGCTTCACACTGTTACCCCGGGTTGCTGCTCCTCTGACCATCCTTCCTGGCTAGTCTCCCTCCTGACCCACCTTCTCACTGCTGCTGTTCTTCCCACATCTTCTCTCTGCATGCTCTGGATCACTTTAAGTTCCATGTTGAATTCCTCTACATTCCCTATATTTTAATGGAAGCAGTTCCCTCAATTCTTTTCTTTTTCTTTTTTTTTTTTTTTTAGATGGAGTTTCGCTCTGTCGCCAGGCTGGAGGTTCAGTGGTGTGATCTCAGCTGACTGCAACCTCCGACTCCCTGGTTCAAGCGATTCTCCTGCCTCAGCCTCCCGAGTAGCTGGGATTACAGGCATGTGCCACCACGCCCAGCTAATTTTTGTATTTTTAGTAGAGATGAGGTTTCACCATGTTGGCCAGGATGGTCTCATGACCTTGTGATCCGCCCACCTCGGCCTCCCAAAATACTGGGGTTACAGGTGTGAGCCACCATGCCCAGCCAATTCATTTCTTTTTTAAACTAACACTTAGCTCTTCCTTAAGGATGTTTCTCCTGGGGACCTCTTAAAGGAAGGCTATTCATTCTCCCACAATCCAACACCTCAAGTTCGAGAGGTGGAGTCAGTGCTTCATGGATCCAAGCTGTGGCTGGAGACCATCCCTTCTCTGCCCTCATGAATGAATGAACTATTGCATGGTGGCTATTTGGAATGCAAATTTTTTTTTTTTTTTTTAGATGGAGTTTCGCTCTTGTTGCCCAGGCTGGAGTGCAATGGTGCAATCTCGACTCACTGCAACCTCTGTCTCCCAGGTTCAAGCGATTCTCCTGCCTCAGTCTCCCCAGTAGCTGGGATTACAGGCGGATGCCACGATGCCCAGCTAATTTTTGAATTGTTAGTAGAGACGGTGTTTCACCATGTTGGTCAGGCTGGTTTCTAACTTCTGACCTCAGTGATTCGCCCTCCTCAGCCTCCCAAAGTGCTGGGATTACAGGCATGAGCCACCGTGCCCAGCCTGGAATGCAAATCTTTGTGTCACCTGACTCCTATCATCCATTGACCTTCTTACCAATTGGCCTCATTCAGTGAAGGTGAGCCCACAGCTCAGAATCAGTCTCCTTATCATCCTATACTCTCCACCCCTATATACTACCACCATCCTGAAAATATCTAGAAAATCCCTATTTGATGGATATTTCGATGGATGACCTACCCAACATCCAGCCCCTTATTATCTTGACTTGCTCATGGCCAGTGACCTTCACCTGCGTTCACTTTAACCACTGTACACAACAACAGAGTGTTTTGTTGTAAACAACAGAAATTGACTCTAGCAAACTTAGATCACCAATTTGAGCTGTTTCTTCACCTCCTTCTTGACTTTTAAGATGGTGGTAAAATGCACACATAAAATTTACCATCTTAACCATTTTTAAATATACAGTTCAGTGGCATTAAGTACATTCACAAAGGTGACACAAACTCCAGGGAATACGCTGCTTGCAACTTTGATGATTGTATCAACGGTGATAAGTCTTCCCAGGTCTGCAGGAGCAGCTGCAGCTAATTATATTTACTGGGCCTATGTGCCCTTCCTGCCCTTAATTCGGGCAGTTACATGGGTGGATAATTCTATTGAAGTATATATTAATAATAGTGCATGGGTACCTGGCCCCACGGATGATCGTTGACCTGCCCAACCCGAGGAAGAAGGAATGATGATGAATATTTCCACTGGGTATTGTTATCCTTCTATTTGCCTGGGGAGGGCACCAGGATGCTTAATGCCTACAACCCAAAACTGGTTGGTAGAAGTACCTACTGTCAGTGCCACCAGTGGATTTACTTATCACATGGTAAGTGGAATGTCACTCAGGCCACAGGTAAATTATTTGCAGGACCCTTCTTATCAAAGATCATTAAAATCTAGGCCTAAGGGGAAGCCTTGCCCCAAAGAAATTCCCAAAGGATCAAAAGGCCCAGAAGTTTTAGTTTGAAAAGAATGTGTGACTGATAGCACGGCGATATTACAAAACAATGAATTCGGAACCATTACAGATTGGGCACCTCGAGGTCAATTCTACCGCAATTGCACAGGACAAACTCAATCGTGTCCCAGTGCACATGTGAGTCCAACTGTGGATAGTGACTTAACAGAACGTTTAAATAAAAATAAGTACAAAAGGTTAGAGTCTCTCTACCCTTGGGAATGGGGTGAAAAGGGAATCTCATCGCCTCGACCAAAGTTAGTCCTGTTACTGGTCCTGAGCATCCGGAACTTTGGAAGCTTACTGTGGCCTCGCACCACATTAGAATTTGGTCTGGAAATCAAGCTATAAAAACAAGAGATGGTAAGCCATCTTACACTATCGACCTAAATTCCAGTCTGACAATTCCTTTGCAAATTTGTGTAAAGCCCCCTTATATGCTAGTTGTAGGAAAAATAGTTATTAACCCAGATTCCCAAACTATAACCTGTGAAAATTGTAGATTGTTTACTTGCATTGATTCAACTTTTAATTGGCAGCATTGTATTCTACTAGTGAGAGCAAGAGAGGCCATGTGGATCCCTGTGTCCATGGACCAACTGTGGGAGGCTTCGCCATCCATCCATATTTTAACTAAAGTATTAAAAGGAGTTCTAAATAGATCCAAAAGATTCATTTTTTACTTTGATTGTGGTGATTATGGGATTAATTGCAGTCACAGTTAACGGCCGCTGTGGCAGGAGTTGCATTGCATTCTTCTGTTCAGACAGTACACTTCGTTAACAATTGGCAAAAAAAAAATTCTACGAGATTGTGGAATTCACAATTTGGTATTGATCAAAAATTGTCAAATTAGATTAATGATCTTAGACAAAATGTCATTTGGATGGGAGATAGGCTCATGAGCTTGGAACATCGTTTTCAGTTACAGTGTGATTGGAATACGTCAGATTTTTGTATCACACCCCAAGCCTATAATGAGTCGGAGCCTCACTGGGACATGGTTAGACGCCACCTACAAGGAAGAGAAGATAATCTTCCTTTAGACATTTCAAAATTAAAAGAACAAATTTTTGAGGCATCAAAAGCCCATTTAAATTTGGTGCCAGGAACTGAGGCAATTGCAGAAGCTACTGATGGCCTCGCAAATCTTAACCCAGTCACTTGGGTTAAAACCATCAGAAGTTCCACTATTGTAAATTTCGTATTAATCCTTGTGTGCCTGTTCTGTCTGTTGTTAGTCTGCAGGTGTACCCAGCAGCTCCGAAGAGACAGCGACCATCAAGAATGGGCCATGATGACGATAGCAGTTTTGTCAAAAAGAAAAGGGGGAATGTGTGGAAAAGAAAGAGAGATCAGATTGTTACTGTGTCTGTGTAGAAAAGAAAGACATAAGAAACTCCATTTTGATCTGTACTAAGAAATATTGTTCTGCTTTGAGATGCTGTTAATCTGTAACTTTAGCCCCAACCATGTGCTCGCAGAAACATGTGCTGTATCGAATCAAGGTTTAATGGATTTAGGGCTGTGCAGCCTATACCTTGTTAACAATGTGTCTGCAGGCAGTATGCCTGGTAAAAGTCATCGCCATTCTCCATTCTCTATTAACCAGGGACACAATGCACGGCGGTAAGCTGCAGGGACCTCGGCCCAAGAAAGCCGGGGATTGTCCAAGGTTTCCCCCCACTGAGACAGCCTGAGATATGGCCTCATGGGAAAGGAAAGACCTTACATCCCCAAGCCCGATACCCATGAAGGGTCTGTGCTGAGGAGGAGGAGTGAAAGAGGGAGGCCTCTTTGCAGTTGAGATAAGGGGAAGGTTTCTGTCTCCTGCTCGTCCCTGGGAATGAAATGTCTCAGTGTAAAGCCGATCATGAGATAGGAGAAAACCACCCTGTGGCTGGAGGCGAGATATGCTGGCAGCAATACTGCTGTTACTCTTTGCTACACTGAGATGTTTGTGTAAAGGGAAACATAAATCTAGCCTACATGCACATCCAGGCACAGCACCTTTCCTTGGACTTATTCATGATACAGATTCCTTTGCTCACGTTTCCCTGCTGACCTTCTCCCCACCATCACCCTGTTGCCCTGCCACACTCCCCTCACCAAGATAGTAAAAATAGTGATCAATAAATACTGAGGGAACTCAGAAACTAGCACCGGTGCAGGTCCTCGCATGTTGAGCGCCCGTCTCCTGGGCCCACTGTTCTTTCTCTGTACTTTGTCTCTGTGTCTTATTTCTTTTCTCAGTCTCTCGTCTCCACCTGATGAGAAATACCCACGTGTGGAGGGGCAGGCCCCCTTCACATGTTGGTCAGGCTGGTCTCAAACTCCCAACCTCAGGTGATTCCCCCCACCTTGGCCTCCCAAAGTGTTGGGATTACAGGTTTGATCCACCGCACTTGGCCCACTTTCTAATTTTTTCTCCTACTGTTTTTCCCTCCGTAGTCTCCTTTGTGGCCTTGTCTTCCTCTGCTTCTTTCTTGTTTGTGTTTTTTGGTGCTATTGTAGGTCCTCCTGTCTTCTATACACTCTCTCGGTGATCTTATCCATAACCATGGTTATCAAATCTGTATCTCCGTTTTTGAACTTTCTCCTGAGCTATACATCCATGGATCCAACATCCTACTCCACATCTCCACTCTGATATTCCATAGGCATGCCAGTCTTGATAGGGCTAAGCCTGTTGCTTCTCTCCTCTGGTCTTCTTCTAGGAATAGCACCACCTATACTTCAAGCCAGAAAGTGGGGCTTCATCCTTGACAACTTCCTTCCATATACCCTCTAAATCAATCAAATCCTAAAGGCTACCAATGGTTCCTCTTACTTATCTCATGAATCCATCCACTTTTCACCAATCCATTGGTCAAGGATATACTCAGGAACTTATCGTTTCTTCTCCTGTTACTGCAACAGTCTTCAGATTTGTCTACTGGCTTCATTTTCTATTGTCTACGCTGTCGCTGCTGTGATCCTTCTACAACACACATCTGAGATTGCCACTCTCCTAATTCTAAATCCTTCAGTTGTTTTCCACTGCTTTCAAAATGCAATGCAATGGGCTGGGTGCAGAGGCTCACCCCTGCAATCCCAGCACTTTGGGAGGAGGCCGAGGAGGGCAAATCACCTAAGGTCAGGAGTTCGAGACCGGCTTGGCCAAGATGGCGAAACCCCATCTCTGCTAAAAACACAAAATTAGCCAGGCATGGTGGTTGCCTGTAATCCCTGCTACTTGGGAGGCTGAGGCAGGAGAATTGCTTGAACCTGGGAGCGGAGGCTGCAGTGAGACAAGATTGCGCCACTGCACTCCAGCCTGGGCAACAAAGTTAGATTCCATCTCAAAAAAAAAAAAAAATGCAATGCAATGGTTTCATGACCTGCCACAACATGGTCCTGCCTAGCTCTTCTTACTTGCCATTGCTCCTCATTTTCCCCTGCCCTCCCCACTCCACTGAACAGCTCTCAGTATCTCAAATTCATCATGCTCTCTTCTACTCCAGACTTTTGCTCATGTGGTTCCTTCATTTCCAACATTCCTACTTTTCCAACATTGACCTTCCCTTAGCTCAACTGCTAAGGTCTTGCCTCCAGGTGCCACCTCTTTCACTTTCTTCAGGAAGCTTTTTTTTTTTTTTTTTTTTGAGACAGGGTCTCACTCTGTTGCCCAGGTTGGAGTGCAGTGACACGCTCACAGCTCATTGCAGCCTGAATCTCCCAGCTCTGCCAGTAAACAGATGGGCCTCTCTGGACCCCAGTTTCCAAAGGTTGAAGATCAAGACAATAGCTCTCAATTCCCTACATTTGTTAGGATTGTATGAGGGGTCCTTTCAGCACTGTCCTAGTATGGTGCTTGGCTAATGGAAAACCAATCTCTGTAACTTGGACTAGTTTTATTCCCACCTTATTTGGGAATTATAAGAGTATAAAGGTATAAGTTTGTAAAAATATAAAGTTAATAATCTGACCCTCACTTGGGAATTATAAAATTACAATCTGATATCCACTTTACTTGGAAATTATGGTCAGCCCTCTGTATCCTCAATCAACCTGGGACTGAAAATATTTGAAAAAATTACAATAACAAAAAATAACAATAAAAAATCATAGAAATAAAGTACAGTGTAACATCTATTTACATAGCATTTACATTGTATTAGGTATTGTAAGTAGAGCAGGTCCTGGAATAACATCATTTCATCATTTTGCTCAGTGGTTTTCTTATAATGATGAGAAAAAAAAAGATTTCTGACTGGGTCCACTGTCACGTTTTATCCATGTCTATGTGGATTTTCTCTCTGTCTTCTAGTGTCCTGTCACATCCCAAAGCCGTGCAGTGCACTTTAGGTGAATTGGTGCACCTACATGGTCCGAGTGTGAGTGTGGGTGTGTGTGAGCGCGCCCTGTGAGGTGCCCTGAGTTGGAATAAGCCGGTAAAAATGATCTCACTTTTATTAATCTTTATTTTTCTCTAAGGGAGAGGGATAGGGGGTGTTTAACAAAACTTTTTCTTTGAGACAGAGCTGTGCTCTGTCGCCCAGGCTAGAGTACAGTGACATGATCTCGGCTCACTGCAACCTCTCTCCTGGGTTCAAGCGATTCTCCTGCCTCAGCCTCCTGAGTAGCTGGGAATACAGGCACGCACCACCACACCCAGCCAATTTTCTGTATTTTTAGTAGAGATGGGGTTTCGCCATGTTGGCCAAGCTGGTCTTGAACTCCTGGCCTCAAGTGATCTGCCCACCTCAGCCTCCCAAAGTGCTGGGATTATAGGCGTGAGCTATTAAATATATGCATGGCTCACACTTATTTCAATGTTTAATATTAGAAGTGTTTTGGTCTTTATTTAGAAGTTTAGGGGCGATTTTGTGACCACAGATATGCTGTAGGAACTTCACTCATATCAATCAGCCTGTGGTCAAACTGGTTTCCTTAGTCATTTGGCTTAAAGTTTCAGTTTCCAAGAACCCCTCCACGATGTTAGGTGAGGATTTAGGGAATGTGGAGATGAACTAAAGTTTATGATGGGAAGATGTGTGTAGGTGACATGCAAACACTATTTTTTTTTTTTTTTTTTTTTTTACCAAGGACTTGAGCATCTGTGGACCTGGGTCCCCTGGAGGGGCCCTGGAACCAATCAGGACTATAAAATCCTTTTAAGGTTTTAAGAAGAGCATTGTTATCTCTGTGGTACTGACGAAGCCCCGCAAGCTCACCGAGATTAAGTGCCCCTGCCTAAGGTTACAAAGCCTCTTATCCTCAGGCCACCTCCAGTACAAACCCAAGCCCTCCCGCCTAAACTTGGCGCCCTGAATACCAAGGGTCACCTCGGCCTTTCAGGCTGAAGGGAGGGAGGCTGAGACTCAGGGCAGGGTCTGAGTCCCACTCCGCACCCCACCCTCTGTGTGGTACAGCTTACCAAACGAAAGTGCCCGAAGCCGTGACTTCCCGGCCGGCAGCTCGCAGGCCCCCGCCCTCCGCACGTCACGGCCGCCGGGTGCAGTGCCCCCTAGGGGCCCCTGCGGACCAGGAGGAAGCGCCAGGTCCTTCCCGCCGCCGCCGGCTCCCCCGGCACGCGCCCCGCCGCCCTCGGCAGCCGCAGCTCCGTGTCCCCTGAGAACCAGCCGTCGCGCCATGGGCACGCGTCTGCCGCTCGTCCTGCGCCAGCTCCGCCGCCCGCCCCAGCCTCCGGGCCCGCCGCGCCGCCTCCGTGTGCCCTGTCGCGCTAGCAGCGGCGGCGGCGGAGGCGGCGGCGGTGGCGGGGAGGGCCTGCTTGGACAACGGCGGCCGCAGGATGGCCAGGCCCGGAGCAGCTGCAGCCCCGGCGGCCGAACGCCCGCGGCGCGGGACTCCATCGTCAGGTGAGTGTCGGGTCTGGCCCTGGCCCAGGTCTCTAGCGGCTGCGGCCCCGATCCTGGGGCGGAGCGCCCGGGGCCGCCGTGGGGAGCGGGGCGCGGGGCTGCGAGTGTTTGGTGCCAACTCGTTAGGGGCGCCGGGCGGTGTGTCGGGAAACGCGGGCTTGGGGACTGCGGCCGGGCGCGCTGGCGGAGAACGGGGGATCCAGGACCCGACCGGGCCTGCAGCGCAGGTGGGCGTGGGCATCCCCGATGGGCGCCTAGCGGCACGGACCGCACGCCCGGCTCCACGTGCGCAGCCGGCCGCCGGCTCTGATGCAATCGCGCCGGGCGCGACCCAGACGGTAAAGGGGCGGTGCGGCTAGGGCGGAAACCGGGGGAGGGGGCGAGGAGCAGGAGGAGGGCGGGGCTGCGGCTCGGCGCGCCTGCTGGCCCGGGGTTCGGGGCGGGCATGCGGAGCTCGGGAGAGGCGGGCTCGGGCCCAGCGCCGCCCGCCCGAAGCTCCCTGGTGTTGTGCGCCCTTCCCCGCGCGCCGCCCCCTGGGCTGGGGTCTGTGGCTGACGTCCGCTTTTCCCGGAACGGCAAAGGTGGAGCCGGGCCCCCGGGACAGCCGCTGGGGGAATCCGAGAGGTCTCAGCGCGGGTTTCCAGCTCCGCCGCGCAGCGCGCACGGAGTCCCCGGGGAGCTGGGTTTGCAGGGTTCTCTGCGGGCCCAGAGCGAACTGGGAGCCCCGGGCCGGGCCTTTCCCGTCCCGGTCCCCGTCCCTGGGCCCCAGCCTTTCCCGCCCTCGCCAAGAGGGGCGCCCAGGTCTCAGGCCTTGCAGGGCGAGCCCCTCGGGACAACCTGGAGGTGGCGAGAAAGCCTCTTCCGCCTCCCTCGGAACTGGGATTAGGAACGAGTTCCAGAACGCGGTTTCCCCGGCCAGCGGACCACCTTCTCCATTCACATCCTCTTCCTTTTCCTTCTAGCCTTCTTTCTTAGTCATTGCCTGCTTGCCTTTCTCTCTGCCTTTCCTTCCTCCCTCTGCTCTCCCATTTTCCTCCCCACTCCCCTTCTCCCCTGTCTCAGTAGTAAAATACGTTTCCTAGGCTCTTTATTATGTAGCGGATGATTTTAAGGGGCCATTTATTTAGTTTGCCTTGTTCTCTGTCTTCTTTTTCTTCTAGAAATGGAGTCTCGCTTTGTTGCTCAGGCTGGAGTTCAGTGGTGCCATTTCGGCTCACTGCAGCCTCCGCCTCCTGGGCTCAAGCGATCCTCCCGCCTTAGCCTCCAGAGTAACTGGGATCACAGGTGTGCGCTACCATGCCCGGATAATTTTATTTTTTTCGTAGAGACAGGGCCCCACTCTGTTACCCAGGCTGGTCTGGAACTCCTGGGTTCAAGCCATCATCCCTGCCCCCAAAGCGCTGGAATTAATTACACGTCAGGTCATTAGGTTTTAACCTGCACGTTGCTGAGACTCATCTTACCGTTAGAGACGTTGCTGAGACTCATCTTACCGGTTAGAGTCTGAGGCCAGGATAGGCGGCAAAAAAAAAAAAACCCTCCTGTCATGCTGTTTTATTTTCTATATAACACTGATTATTACCTGAAACTTCCTCCTTTGCTCATTTCTTGTCTGTCTCACCCACCTGGAATATGAGCTTCATGAGACAGCTGTCTCTTCGGTGCTATATCCTAAGTCCTGGAGAGAGTGCCCAGAATGTAATAGGCACTTGTGGAATGGTTACACAAGGAATGCTTCAAGATTTGGGGTCATCTGTGGGTTTTATTCATACATAATTCTTTTTTTTTTTTTTTTTTTTGAGACGGAGTCTCGCTCTGTCACCCAGGCTGGAGTGCAATGGCATGATCTTGGCTCACTGCAACCTCTGCCTCCCAGGTTCAGGCGATTCCCCTGCCTCAGCCTCCCGAGTAGCTGGGATTACAGGAGCGTGCCACCACGCCTGGCTAATTTTTGTATTTTGAGTAGAGACAGGATGTCTCACCATGTTGGCCAGGGCGGTTTCAAACTCCTGACCTCAGGTGATCCGACTGCCTTGGCCTCCCAAAGTTTTGGGATTACAGGCGTGACCCACCGTGCCTGGACTATTCATGCATACTTTTAGGTTTAAAGCCATCACTGCCTTAGAGATGAGTAAAGAGGTTAGTAGGGGGCTTTAGGGCCTGCACTGGGCTCCCCAAACTCAATTCCTTCAGGAAAATGGGAGGAGTAACAGTACCTACCTCAAGGGGTTATGGAAACAATTATGTGAGAGAACACATGCAAAATATGTAGCCCAGGACTGTCACATACAAGTCCTTCAACAAATGGTGGCTATTAATTTTTTTTTTTTTTTTGAGACAGAATCTCACTCTGTCGCCCAGGTTGGGGTGCAGTGGCGCGATCTCGGCTCACTGCAACCTATGCCTACCAGGTTCAAGCGATTCTCCTGCCTCAGCCTCCTGAGTAGCTGGGATTCCAGGCTCGCACCACCACGCCTGGCTTATTTTGTGTTTTTAGTAGAGACGGGGTTTCACCATGTTGGCCAGGCTGGTCTCAAACTCCTGACTTCGTGATCTGCCTGCCTCAGCCTCCCAAAGTGCTGGGATTACAGGTGTGAGCCACCACACCCAGCAATATTTTTACAATTCACTAAGCCAGGGGTCCACAGACTTTTTATATAATGGGCCGGATAGTAAATATTTTAGGTTTAGTGAGCCTAGAGGCAAAATCAAAATTATTAGTAGGTACATTTATAACAAGAGAAAAGACAAATTTAGGCCAGGCACCATGGTTCATGCCTGTAATCCCAGCACTTTGAGAGGCCAAAGTGGGATGATCGCATTCCCAGGAATTCAAGACCAGCCTGGGCAACATAGTGAGACACCCATCTCTATAAAAAATTTTTAAAAATTAACTGGGCAGGGCACGTGCCTGTAGTTCCAGCTACTCAGAAGGCTGAGGCAGGAGGATCACTTGAGCCCAGGAGGTCAAGGCTACAGCGAGCAGAGATTGTGCTACTGCACTCCAGCCTGGGCAATGGAGTGAGACCTTTTTATTTTTTATTTTTGCAATTAAGTATTTTTAATTAAGATATGTACATTTTTTAGACATAATGCTTTCACACACTTAATAGATGGCAGTATAGGGTAAACATAACTTTTTTATTTTTATTTTTTTATTTTACTTTAAGTTCTGGGAAACGTGCTGAACGTGCAGGTTTGTTACATAGGTATACGTGTGCCATGGTGGTTCGCTACACCTATCAACCCATCATCTAGGTTATAAGCCCCACATGCATTAGGTATTTGTCCTAATGCTCTCCCTCCCCTTGCCCCCCCACCCCCGACAGACCCCAGTGTGTGATGTTCCCCTCCCTGGGTCCATGTGTTCTCATTGTTCAACTCTCACTTAGGAGTGAGAACATGCGGTGTTTGGTTTCTGTTCCTGTGTTAGTTTGCTGAGGATGATGATTTCCAGCTTCTTCCATGTCCCTGCAGAGGACATGAATTCATCCTTTTTTATGGCTGCAATTTTATTTTTGTAGAGATGAAGTCTCACTATATTGGCCAGGCTGGTCTCAAGTGATCCTGCTGCCTCAGCCTCCCAAAGTGCTGAGATTGCAGGCATGAGCCACCACGCCTGGCTATATTGTACCTTTCAACTGAGTTATGTGCATGGTTTACTAAAACTCTCTAGCCCTGAATTGATTCCCTGAGGATTGGAGCAAAGTGGGTGGGGGCGTGAGTCGGCTAGAAGTCACCTGGAATAGACATCCAGGAGCCGAAGTGTATTAGGTCAGAAAAGTTAAAGAATGAGCTCCCTCAAAAGCATAGTGACCTGTTGTTCCTGGTGATGGGACTAGATGACCATAATCCCTCAGCCTCCCAAGTAGCTGGGATTGCAGGCAGGCACCACCACACCCAGCTAATTTTTGTATTTTTAGTAGAGACAGGGTTTCACCATGTTGGCCAGGCTAGTCTCCAACTCCTAACCTCAAGTGATCCACCCACCTTGGCCTCCCAAAGTGTTGGGATTACAGGCATGAGCCACTGCCCCGGCCAGTAATATAATACATTCTGTATAATAGTCACAGTAATGGTGAAAATAACAAAGCTGCTGCTGATGGCTTAATTCTGAGTTTTAGCTACACTTGGTAACCTAGCTAGAGAGCTCACATTCCTTCCCACTGTCCTCAATCAAAGTGGAAGCTCACAAGGCCGTTTTTCTCCCCCAAGGACATGAAAATCTCTGATTAGAAACATTTATGTTACTTTTTGGATTTATTGAGCCTAATGACTGACTCCTTTTTCTTTCTTGCTTGCTTTATCACTGTAGGAAAGAGTAACCCCAAAGAATGAAACATTACACATATAACAAGTTGTAGGGAGCATGAACCTATTTTGTTTTATTAGCGTGGGTGGTAATAGCATTGAACTCCTTTAAACACCTGTACAGGCACCCCTAAGATATTGTGGGTTCAGTTGCAGACCACTGCAATAAGGGGAATGTCGCAGTAAAACGAGTCATACAAATTTTGTAGTTTCCCAGTGCATACAAAACTTATGTTTATGTGGAATCCCAATGCCGGGCAGCCAGGGCCAAATCCATATCCCCCCGATATTGGGTGCCCTGGAGGTTCCAATCCTGCCCACCCACCACCTATTAACCCACCCTTTCCCCCAGGCCCCTGTCCTCCTCCCCCAGGAGCTCCCCATGGCAATCCAGCTTTCCCCCCAGGTGGGCCCCCTCATCGTATGCCACAGCCAGGGTATCCAGGATGCCAACCCTCGGGTCCCTACCCTCCTCCATACCCACCGCCTGCCCCTGGAATCCCTCCTATGAATCCCTTGGCTCCTGGCATGGTCGGACCAGCAGTGATAGTGGACAAGGAGATGCAGAAGAAAATGAAGAAAGCTCATGAAAAGATGCACAAGCACCACAATCATGGCAAGCATTCCTCCTCCTCTTCCAGCAGTGATTCTGACTGAATACAGGCCCTGGACCCTTCCCTCAAGTCTCACCAGTTCTGCTCTCCCATCAAGCTTTCAGATGCCATGTTGTACTGGGGGAATGTAGCCCTTGTGGTCCCCCGCACCCCTCCTCAACCTGAGCCTCACCCTGCTGTTGAGCCCTGAGTGGCTAGGGGAAATGGGAAGAGGATTGCCATGGCCTGGCCATCTTGTTGCTGCTTGGATAGATCATATTGCTAATGAATTAGGCAGGGGAGCTATTTTTTGAAGATGATGAACTAAATGTTGAAGACAAGTTTGAGATCTGTAAAATGTGATTTTTTACTTCTGCTTATAATACTTGTGATTGGGGAGGTTTGTGGAAATTTAATTATGATGAAAAGCCTCTATCTTTTTTGTAATGTTGGCATACTCGGGGAATTTAGTGGCAAATACATTCCCCAGCAGGCCTATTGTTGGTTGCACTAACTGCAAGGTTGCTGGGAAGTAGAGTCCATTTGGTCGATGAGCTTTGACTGCCGTTTTAGAACCTTACCTCTCCTCCCTAGCCCAATATGCTGTCTCGGGTCCTATTCAAATAAAGTTATTCCTCCTGGAAAAAAAAAAAAAGTTATGTTTAGACAATACTGTAGCCTATTGAGTATGCAATAGCATTTTGTCTAAAAAAAAAACAAAAACCCATATATAAGGCCGGGCGTGGTGGCTCATGACTGTAATCCCAGCACTTTGGGAGGCTGAAGTGGGTGGATCACGAGGTCAGGAGTTCGAGACCAGCCTGGCCAACATAGTAAAACTGCATCACTACTAAAAATACAAACATTAGCCAGGCATGGTGGTGTGCCCCTGTAGTCCCAGCTACTTGGGAGGCTGAGGCAGGAGAATCGCTTGAACCCGGGAGGTGGAGGTTGTGGGAAGGCGGAGGTTGTGGTGAGCCACTGCATTCCAGCCTGGGAAACAGAGCGAGACTCCAAAAAAAAAAAAAAAAAAAAAAAAAAAAAAAACACCCAAAAAACATATATATATATATACCTTAATTTTAAAATACTTTATTGCCGAGAAATGCCAGTGGTCTGGTGGAGGATTGTGCCTAGATGTTGATGGTTATTGACTGATCAGGGTGACTGCTAAAGGTTAGGGTGGCTGTGGCAGTTTCTTAAAGTAAGACAATGCGGTTTGCTGCATTGATGGAACTCCTCCTTTTGTGGAATATTTCTCTGTAGCAGTGCTACAGAGAAAATGGTAACATTTTACCCACAGTAGGACTTCTTTCAAAATGGGCGTCAATCCTCTCAAACCCTGCAACTGCTTTACCAAGTACTTGATATCAACTACTGTAATCTTTTTTTTTTTTGAGACGGAGTCTTGCTCTGTCGCCCTGGCTGGACTGCAGTGCCACGATCTTGGCTCACTGCCACCTCCGCCTCTCAGGTTCAAGTGATTCTCCTGCCTCAGCCTCCTGAGTAGCTGGGACTACAGGTGCCCGCCACCACGCCCAGCTAATTTTTTTGTATTTTTAGTAGAGACGGGGTTTCACCGTATTGGCCAGGCTGGTATCGAACTCCTGACCTCGTGATCTGCCTGCTTCGGCCTCCCAAATTGTTGGGATTACAGGTGTGAGTCACCGTGCCTGGCCTAATTACTGTAATCTTATAAATCCTTTGTTGTCATTTTGTTTTATTTTATTTTATTTTCTGAGACAGAGTCTCACTCTTTCACCCAGGCTGGAGTGCAGTGGCGCGATCTCCGCTCACTGCAAACTGTGCCTCCCGGGTTCAATAAATTCTCCTGCTTCAGCCTCCCGAGTAGCTGGGATTATAGGCATGCACCACTATGCCCTGCTAATTTTTTTATTTTTAGTAGAGACAGGGTTTCACTATGTTGGCCAGGCTGGTCTCCAACTCCTGACCTCGTGATCCGCCTGCCTCGGCCTCCCAAAGTGCTAGGATTACAGACGTGAGCCGTTGCTCCCAACCTAATAAGGCTGTTTTCTTATCATTTGTGTGTCCATGGGAGTAGCATTTTTAAATTTCTTCAATAGCTTTTCCTTTGCATTCACAGCTTGGCTAACTGTTTAGCACAAGAGGCCTAGCTTTTGACCTGTCTTGGCTTTCAACACACCCTCCTCACAAAGTTTAATTATTTCTGGGTTTTTATTTAAAGTGAGAGACCTGCAGGTCTTCACTTGAACACTTAGAGGCCACTGTAGTTACTAATTGTCCTAATTTCAATATTGTTGTTTCTCAGGGAATAGGGAAGCCAGAGGAGAGGGAGAGAGAAGGGGGAACAGCCAGTCCAGTGAAGCAGTCAGAACACACACCATCATGAACCATCATGGCCACGGTTTGGCCAACACAATTACAATAGTAACATCAAAGATCGTCAATCACACATCACCATAACAAACATACTAAAAATGAAAAAGTTTGAAATATTGCAAGAATTATCAAAATGTGACACAAAGTGAGCAGATGCCATTGGAAAAATGACTCCCATAGACTTAAAACACAGGTTGCCACAAACTTTCAATTTGTAGAAAAACACAGCATCTATAAATTGCAATAAAGCAAAGCACAAAAAATGTTGTATGCCTGTATTTTTTTTCTATCCACATCCACCCCCCAACTTTTTTTTTTTTTTTTTTTTTTTTGGTAGAGACCAGGTCTTGCTATCTTGCCCAGGCTGGCCTTGAACTCCTGAGCTCAAGTGATCCTCTCACCTCAGCCTCCCAAAGTGCTGGGATTACAGGCATGAGCCACTGCACCCAGCCCCCATCCCCAACTATTTTAAAACTCTAATTACTTTTTGATGATTGCCAACTTACCTATACAAGTGTTCCTTTTAGCCCGGCGAGGTGGCTCACCCCTGTAATTCCAGCACTTTGGGAGGCCAAGGTGGGCGGATCACGAGGTCAAGAGATGGAGACCACCCTGGCCAACATGGTGAAATCCTGTCTCTAGTAAAAATACAAAAATTAGTGGGACGTGGTGGTGTGCACCTGTAGTCCCAGCTACTCGGGAGACTGAGGCAGGAGAATCGCTTGAACCTGGGAGGTGGAGGTTGCAGTGAGCCGAGATCATGCCACTGCCCTCCAGCCTGGCAACAGAGTGAGACTCTGTCTCAAAAAAATAAAAAGAAATATTCCTTTCATCAACTATGAATGGATCAAGACTATGAATGTTTCTGAGAAAATTATTGCTATTAGTATGAATGTTTTCAGTGTTTAAGGGTAGCTTTGGGGCACAGAAAAAAAACAAACGTACATTTATAAGAAAAAGGGGAAAGAGCCACTGTAGTATACCTGTTTTACAGATGAGGAAACTGAGGCTCTTAGAGACTTGCCCATGCTAGTAAATGAAATGCCCAGTACCAGTCCTGGGCCGTATTTCCACTTAGTGTCTCAGAACTACCTGGACTCTCTTAAAAATGCGCATTTCTGGGCTCCACTGAGACACATTGAATCAGGCTTTCTAGGGTGAAACACTGGAACCATTATTTTTTTTTTGAGACAGAGTCTCGCTCTGTCACCCAGCTGGAGTGCAGTGGCATGATCTTGGCTCACTGCAGCCTCTGCCTCCTGGGTTCAAGTGATTCTCCTGCCTCAGCCTCCTGAGTAGCTGGGATTACAGATGTGCACCACCACGCCTGGCTAATTTTTGTATTTTTACTAGAGATGGGGTTTCACCATATTGGCCAGGATGGTCTCGAACTCCTGACCTCAAGTGATCCATTTCACCTTGGCCTCCTGAAGTACTGGGATTATAGGTGTGAGCCACTGCACCTGGCCTGGAACCTTTATTTTTACCAAACTCTCCAGTGATCCTCATACGATGAGCCGCTTGGGTCCCACACTCCAGTGCTTTCCTGGACCCAGACAAAAATAAGAACCCAGCATAGCCAAATTAACAGTCACGACAGGCTGGAAAGAGTGCGGCATATGGGCCTCAGTCACCCATTATTGGATGTATGGATTTTAGTACTTATTTGTAAGGTGATTTGTAAACTTTCCCATATGGTCACATTTATTCAGCACAATAATACAATTAATTCCCTGGGAATGAAGTAGCTTTATCCCAAGTGTTTCCAAACAAAACTAACTGAAATGTTCCCAGGTTATAGACAGTTGCCTGCACCCAGTCCATCTGTTCCAGCCCAGCTGGTAGTAGAAAGGTGGTCCTGGTTGTGAGTCTGAGCAGCTCTCCCCTCTAAAGCCCCGCCTGGGCACTGCAGTGCCTCCGGTTCCATTTGGCAGCTGTGTCTCTCTGAAAACTGGGGGAAGCTTCCCGATGCCTTTCTGCTCTTGGCAATGTACTGTGGATGGCATTGGCTGGAACTTCTTCACCCTGCATTTTTGTTAGGTGCGGTGCAAGACCCTGTCAGAGACTGAAAACAAAATGAAAAGGTGGTCTTAGCACTGAAGCCTGGGGGCTGCTGTGGCTGCGCCTTTGGTCTGTTGTGAGAGGGGGAAAAGCAAGCTCCCAGTGCTCATGTGCTGCTGAGAACATATCATAGGGTGGCGGTGAAGGTAGCCTCTGCAGTCACTCATCCCAGAAGGTTCCAGAAAAAGCTGAGCTCCTAACACTTTGTTTTTCTTTTTTTTTTTTTTGAGACAGAGTCTTGCTCTGTTGCCCCGGCTGGAGTGCAGTGGCATGATCTCGGCTCGCTGCAACCTCTGCCTCCCAGGTTCAAGCGATTCTCCTGCCTCAGCCTCCCAATTAGCTGGGATTACAGGCACCTGCCACCACACCCGACTAATTTTTGTATTTCTGGTAGAGACGGGGTTTCACCATATTGGCCAGGGTAGTCTTGAAATCCTGACCTTGTGATCTGCCCGCCTCAGCCTCCCAAAGTGCTGGGATTACAGTCATGAGCCACCACGCCTGGATTTTTTTTTTTTTTCTCTTTTTAAAAAGAAATTGAGTCTTGCTCTGCCACGCAGGCTGGAGTGCAGTGGTGCAGTCATAGCTTACTACAGCCTCAAACTCATGGGCTCAAGCAATCCTCCAGCTTCAGCCTCCCAAGTATCTGGGACCACAGTCACGCGCCATCACGCCCAGCTAAATTGTTTATAGAGATGGGATCTCGTTAGGTTACCCAGGCTGGTCTTAAACTCCTGGCCTCAAGCGATCCTCCTGCCTTGGCCTCTCAAAGCGCTGGGACTACAGGTGCATGCCACCATGCCAGGCCTTCTACCACTTTTACCTAGGCTTCCTCTCCCCAGGCTGGCACCTCCCTCAGAGGCAGGAGGTGAAGGTGGCTGCTGCTGGGCATTTAGGAGGTACAGGTGCAGACTATGTTGTGGATTCTCAGAGGACTGAGAAGCTCTCTGTCTGTCTCCCTAGGAGGCTTTGATAGTGTTATCAAAGTGGGTCTCCAGTGTTTCTGGAACTTTCCTCTCCTTCCCTTCCTTCCTTACCTCATTCCTTCTTTAAATTCCAGGACCTGGAATTTATCCTGGCTCGACACTTCTTGTCCAACAGTGAGCCCCCTGTCTTCACCCCCCTAATCCCCTGTCTTCACTTCCCTCTTCCCACTTTATTTGCTTTCCCCATGGACCCATACTCAGGGTTTTGGGAGGATGGCGGCGGAGTATGGTGGAGGAGAGCGATTATTTAAAGTAGAAACCCAAAGCTTTTATTATAGTAACCTTGGAAAATACAAGAGAAAAATTCACCCCTAGAAAATTATTATAAACATCTAGTTTGTTTTCCTCTGCATATTTTAAAAACTGGATTGCCACATTTTACCTTGTGTTAGTGTCTTGATTTCATTGTTACGCCGCCTAGCCCCTCCACAGTGTACAGGTGGAGTGCGTCCTTCTGCGGTCTAGTTATTTTCACTTGGAGGAACGAACTTTCTGAGAAAATGTGTTTTGTCAGTCCTTTCTACTCGTTAACCAAGAAATCACAATGTTGTTTTTCTTTCTCAATGTAGAGAAGTCATTCAGAATTCAAAAGAAGTTCTAAGTTTATTGCAAGAAAAAAACCCTGCCTTCAAGCCGGTTCTTGCAATTATCCAGGTAAGCCGAGAACAAGGTTCAGTCCTGCTATTTTAGGATGCTTTTCAATTTAGAAAATGATTGTATACAAAAGAGCAGCTGCATTTCTTGCCAAAGAGGAGAGGGCTCAGTTGGCAATGCTGTTTTCTATGGTCTTTTGCTTCTTTGGGGTCACGGGTGAAGTACTGCCCTGCTTGAGTGTGTCTGCTTTCGTGAATTCTCCTCTCTGAGGTGGGGGTAGCTTTCAGAGGTCTAGGAGGTAGGCACTTACATGCACTGCATTACACAGGATATATCGTGGTCCATGTGTGCTCACAAATGTTTACCAAATGTGATTTTGAAGGTGCTGGGGAAAAAAGTGGCACTTTGTTTCAATGGACAGAGATGCTAGATGAAACATGGATATTTGGTAATCATTTTACTCTATCTTTTAAAACCTGCCATAAACTTAATGGGACAAAAGTCATTACCCCGTCAAAAGGGCTTTGCATTCCACATACTTCTTTTGGCTGCAGCCCCTGGTTCTGAGCCACAGTTGGCCCCAGTTGCCATCCTGCTTGGCACACTTGTGTGATGGCAGGTGCCGAGAAATAACGAGGTGAGCCAAGCCTGGAAGCAAACACAGCCCGACAGTTGGGCTGCTACCACGGGGCTTGGCATGCACTTAGCGTATCAAAATAGCAGCCTCTGGTTCCATCGTGCTGCGTATTTCAGGATTACAGAGCTGTGCTCAAGTTACTTACATTCTCTGGGATCTGTAGCCACATCTCGTTACAAAGAAAGGCAAGTTAGAGCAATAGAAAGAAAATTAGATTAGGGCTCGGGCCTCCTGGGAATCTGCTGACTCCCTGGCTTTCCATCTAAAGGCAAACCATTTCAACTCCTACCTTTGGTATCCCCATTTTTTGGCTTCTTTTTGTGATGGGGTCTTGCTTTGTTGCCTGGGCTGGAGTGCAGTGGCATGATCTTGACTCACCGCGGCCTTGACCAACTCCTGGGCTCAAGCGATCCTCCCACCTCAGCCTCCTGAGTAGCTAGGACTGCAGGCATGCACCATCATGCCCTGCTATTTTTTGTATTTTTTGTAGAGATGGGGTTTCACCATGTTGCCCAGGCTGGTTTCGAACTCCTGGGCTCAAGCAATCCACCGCCTCAGCCTTCCAAAGTGCTGGGATTACAGGCATGAGCCACTGTGCCCAGTCGGTGTCCTCATTTTTAGAGAGGAAAGCTGGCTAGGTTACTGTGTATGTCTTCTAATAGGAGGGATATTATTTTCCTTAAAAAAGTGACATAATTTAAAGCCCGAGGAATTACTCTGTTAAATACTGGCCCCGAGTCCCTTTTTAGAAGCAGCAAGATTGTTTTTCTGCACCTTCCATATTATCTTTGTAATTAGATCATCTGTAATCACAAAATTCATCTCTGGATTATCTTTTGTGCCTTTTCAAGCTATTTTTATGTTGTTATGTTGTTTTTACCCTCCTAAGGCAGGTGACGACAACTTGATGCAGGAAATCAACCAGAATTTGGCTGAGGAGGTGAGGACTGTTGCTTTTAAAAAATTCATTATAACTTTTAACAATACATTCTCTTATAGTGATGAATAACCTTGTGTTCCTTTTTCAGGCTGGTCTGAACATCACTCACATTTGCCTCCCTCCAGATAGCAATGAAGCCGAGGTAATAATGGCAGAGCTCTAAACTCTTGCTTCTTCTTTCCTCTTGAGACTTAATAGGCCCATTGGCGTCTCTTAGTGGTGGCTGGGACAGATCTAACCTTTGCTTGTGGCTGAATATTAGAGGGAAGACTTCACTTCTTTTCTCTAGGGTAAATGCTTCATGATATCCTTGTTCCTTGTCATTTGTATGTTTCTACCGAAGACTTGAGCTGCGACTTGTTGAGTTCGGTTGTGTTTCGCCAGCTGCGGTGGCAGCGTCATCTCGTGGAAATTGTCAGGCTGAGGCGAGGAAGCTGGACCTTGGGCCACAGATCCCTGTGCCAGGGCCTGGCCCTTCTGTGGTTAGCTTTTCTTCCTACTGGCTCCATGTGATGGAAAACCTCAAATAATGGAATCTTAAATAACATACAAGTTTATTTCTGTCTCTCTTTTTTTTTTTTTTTTGAGATGGAATTTCACTTTTGTTGCCCAGGCTGGAGTGCAATGATGCCATCTCGGCTCACTGCAACCTCCGCCTCCCAGGTTCAAGCGATTCTCCTGCCTCAGCCTCCTGAGTAGCTGGGATTATAGGTGCGTGCCAACACACCCGGCTAATTTTCGTATCTTTAGTAGAGATGGGGTTTCACCATATTGGCCAGGCTGGTCTTGAACTCCTGACCTCAAGTGATCCACCCTCTTCGGCCTCCCAAAGTGCTGGGATTACAGATGTGAGCTACTGTGCCTTGCCTAGAAGTCTATTTTTCTGGGACGTGAATAAAGTTTGGAAGTAGGCAGTCCCTGGTTGGTGACATCACCAAGTCGTAGGAGCTCAGGCTCCTGTCCCTCTGCTCTGCCACCTTTGTGGTTTGGTTAACAAGCACTTTGTTCTGATTGATCAGTGAGGCCCAGCAGGTCTGCTAGTCATTTGTGAGACAAAGAATGGGAATTTGTAGAGTTTGTATCTGGCCTTGTACTATGTAAACAAGGGGGCATTGGTGAGTCTTATTTGAGTCCTATGGAGAAGAGCAGTTCTTTGCAGTACACAGAAGGTACAGGGATTTGTTAACCTTCCCTCTTTTCCAGGATCACAGGGCTTAGGTAAAGTTCATTGTCACCAAGAAGAAAAAGGAAGGACAAAGACAGGCCCCTGCTGTCTTTAAAGACATTTCCTGAAAGTCACAGTTCTACATCCATTCCGTTGTCCCCTACCTAGTTGCCTGGCCAACTGCAAGGGAGGCTGGGAAGTGTAGTTTTTATACCAAGAAGCCTTAGATCATTTATTAGCAAGCTAAAAATCAAGAGTTTATTACTAAGGAGAGAAAGAAAACTATATACTGGGTGATAAGTGTTTGCCACACTTGCCATTGTAGCGTGGTACAAATATGAAGTGTTAAATATGTAACAAATACCTATGATACCAGCAGTGACAGCATGCAAAGGAAGTTGTTGTTCATTTGCACAATACCCACTGTCTGCAGCAGAATTTGCTTTTCTTTCTTTCTTTTTTTTTTTTTTAGACAGAGTCTCACTCTGTCACCCAGGCTGGAGCACAATGGTGCAATCTCCGCTCACTGCAACTTCCACCTCTCATGTTCAAGTGATTCTCCCCGTTCAGCCTCCCAAATAGCTGGGATTACAGGCACCCGCCGTTATGCCCAGCTAACTTTTGCATTTTTGTAGTGACAGGGTTTCACCATGTTAGCCAGGCTGTTTTTGAACTCCTGACCTCAGGTGATCTGCCCTCCCTGGCCTCCCACAGCGCTGGGATTACAGGTGTGAGCCACCTCACCTGGCCTTGCCACTGGTATTAATAGCCCTTGATTTTCGTTGTTGTTGTTGTTTACAATTGACACATAATAATTGTGCATGTGTGTAGGGTACAGTGTGGTGTTTCAGTACTTGCATATGTTGTGTAATGATCAAATCAGGTTAGTTACATTCATCACCTAGAACGTTTATCATTTCTTTGTGGTGATAGCTTTCAAGATCTTTTCTAGCTGTCTCGAAATATACAATACATTGTCATTAGCTATAGTCACCCTACTATGTAATAGAACACTGGAATTTATTCCTCCTATCTAAATGTAACTTTTTACCTACCGATGGACCAACCTCTCCCGATTTCCCCTCCCCCATCCCTCTCCAGCCTCTGGTAACCACCATTCTATTCTCTATTTCTATGAGATCAACTTTCCTAGATTGCACATGTAAGTGACATCCTATGGTATTTGCCTTTCTGCACCTGGCTTATTTCACTTCATGTTATGTCCTCCAAGTTCATCCATGTTGCCACAAATGACAGGATTTCGTTCCTTTTTATGGTTGAATGATATTCCATTGTGTATACAAACCACACTTTCTTTATCCTCCATTAGTGGGCACTTGGATTGGTTCCATCTCTTGGCTACTGTGAATAGTGCTGTAATAAACACAGGAATGCAGACAGCTTCTCAGCATAGCGGTTTCAGTTCCCGTGCGTATATACCTAGTGGTGGGAATGGCTGGGTCATATGGTAGTTGTTTTTTTAATTTTGTGAGAAATCTTCATTCTGTTTTCTCTAATGGCTGTATTAATCCGCATTCCCACCAGCAGTGTACAAGAGCTCCCCTTTCCACATATCCTCCCCAGCATTTGTTATTGTCATTTTTGATAATAGCCATTCTAGCTTGATATCTCATCGTGGTTTTGATTTGCATTTCCCTGATAATTAATGATGTTGAGTGTTTTGTCATATACCTGCAGGCCATTTGTATGTCCTTTGGGAGATGTCTGTTCACGTCTTTTGCCCATTTTTTATTTGAATTGTTTGTTTTTTTGTTATTAGGTTATTTGAGTTCCTTATATATTCTGGATGTTAACCCCTTGTCGGACGCATAGTTTGCAAATATTTTCTCACATTCTGTAGGTTGTCTCTGCTTCGTTGATTGTTTGCTTTGCTACGAAGAATGTTTTAGTTTGATATAATCCCACTTGTGTATTTTTGCTTTCGTTGTCTATTTTGTTGAGGTCCTATCCAAAAAAACCTTGTCCAGACCAATGTCATGAAGCATTTCCCCTATGTTTTCTTCTATTAGTTTTATGGTTTGAGACCTTATATTTAAGTCTTTAATTCCTTTTGAGTTGATTTTTATAGAAGTGAGCGATGAGGGCCGAGTTTCATTCTTCTGCATGTGGATATCCAGTTTTCCCAGCGCTATTTATTGAAGAGGCTCTCTTTCCACAATGTGTGTTCTTAGTACCTTTGCCTTGACTTATTTTTTGACAAGGAATCATTTATTCCCTATTTTTCTTTGGGAAAATTCTAATAGAGTGAATTTGTATGGTGTTATATTGAAAAAGAGTAAGTACCTTAATTTATTAAGTAAGATTTGTGTTGGCATTTGTTGCTTCTACCAAATGCTTGGTACAGGTGACAATAGCTTCCTCACTTCATTCTGGTCTCTGCTTGAACATCGTGGCCTCTGACCACCCCTCCACCCATCACTCTGTTAACCTTTTACCCCTCCGAACCTTTATTTTTCTGCATATCATTTATTCTTTCCAGTGATTTTATTATTATAATTATAATTTGGAAGGGAGGAACTTCCCTCCTCCACTAGAGTATAAGATCCACGAGGACAGTTTTGTTTATAGCTCTATTTCCTTTACTTAGAACTGATACAGAGTAGGTGCTCAAACCGTTTGTTGAATGAATGAAAGAATGCCGAATGAATGAAACAAAGCTTTCTTTCTGATTTTGTACCTCAAATGGTTTCCCCTGCCACTGCATAGGTAGTGATTTTTGCTAGGCAATGAAACAAAAACGGTAAACCAACCCTTCCCCAGAGCCTCTGAGTGAGATCTATATGCAAAGATAAGTATCTTCTCACTTATGAGCAAATATTTTTGTTAAGTGAGATGAATCAAGATCTTATCTCCTGGCATAAAATAGACAGAGAGGACAAAGCATTGCTTATTTAGAGACACACCCAGACATTCATTAGCTTCCCAAAATGTAGCTTGGTCTTTTTCCCAAATAGTGAATTATTTTAGTGTTTCCCATAAAAGGAGCTGTGCATGCTAACAATTTTTCTAGCATAAGCCTTTGGAAAGGCTTCTTATGTGTCATTGAGGTCCAGATAACCCGAGGGCCTCTGTGACTGCTTGGACGTCATGATTAGTGAGCTGTGTTGAACACATTGTGTTTGAAACACACAGGCTTAGCTGGACCAGGTTGGAATGCTTCAGATTCATGCTTCCTGTCCTTCCTGAAAACTGGCAGTGTGTTTGGCTTAAAGTATGTTTGTTGACAGAGAAGTGTCCTTTGTCTATCTAAACCTTAATAGCTGTGGAGCTTTGGTTTTATTCTGTTTTGTCTTTTTCTGGCACAGAGTAGAGCCATAGAAAGGCAGAGAAGTCACTAAAAAATTCAGCCAAGCCTTTTAATTTTTTTTTTTGAGCCTTGTACACATGATGAAAAGAAAAAAATAGGCTTTTTATTCTGCTTTACATCAAGTCTTCAACAAGGAGCAAAACAACAACAAACTATAACAGATGCATTTTCATGAATCCACTTTTTATATAAAGCTTCCTTTGTTGGGTCTCATTTTCACAAAACTAATTTTTATTTTGTTTTTTTTGTTTTCTCTTTAGATTATAGATGAAATCTTAAAGATTAATGAAGATACCAGAGTACATGGCCTTGCCCTTCAGATCTCTGAGAACTTGTTTAGCAACAAAGTCCTCAATGCCTTGAAACCAGAAAAAGATGTGGATGGGTAAGAAAAGAAAATCAAATAATCAACCTTTATGGCTAAATCACTTTTTCTATTGTGCCTGCTTTTATTTTTCTAAATTTCTTCTATTTATTTCAACTGTGTCAGTAATTAGATGAAAAAAATCATTTTAAATATTTCAGGAGTCTGTAGGATTTTTTTTTTTTTTTTTGAGATGGAGTCTCGCTCTTTTGCCCAGGCTAGAGTGCAGTGGCATGATCTTGGCTCACCGCAACCTCCACCTCCTGGGTTCAAGCGATTCTCCTGCCTCAGCCTCCTGAGTAGCTGGGATTACAGACATGCGCCACCATGCCTGGCTAATTTTTGTATTTTTAGTAGAAACGGGGTTTCACCATGTTGGCCAGGATGCTGTCGATCTCCTGACCTCGTGATCCACCCGTCTCAGCCTCCCAAAATGTTGGGATTACAGGCGTGAGCCACTGTGACTGGCCATCTGTAGCCTTTTAAAATTCTGCATGCAAAAGTTACATATTTTGGAAAATACATTAGCCCTTTTATAGTGCTTCAGTGCCATATGATCTTACACCGTCAGATTCATTTAATAAATTCTGGTCTGACTTATACAATCTTTAGCCAGCTCTATTCTTCTAATAGTTTTTTCCTTGGTAATTCTACCAGACCAGAGAAAAAAATTTAGAAACCTGATTCCCTAGCAGTACCATATTCTGTCTTAGTCCCAGGCCAGTTGAGAAAAGCAAAATAAATACTTTTCTTAATGACACAAGGTTTTATTTGAAATTTGGAGGGGAGCATCATAACTATTGGGTGCTGTAATGTTGGGCTGTGATTCATGTCATGGAGTGACATAAGCTTCATAGAACAAAGGATACCGGCCATCTCCAGTGGGGGATAAGCATGCTTCCCGGAGATTAAAACCCCATTTTCCTCCATGGAAATATAGAAAGTGTTTTTGTACTGTGGCCAAAAAGAACACAATGTGTTTATGGTTATAGATTGTAAGCAGATTTATAAAGTTAGATTCCAGATCCAGTAGACCCTGCAGGGGCTGGATGGGGAGGCTGCCACCTTCCTGAGACGCCCAACAATCTTCCATTCTAGCCTTTTATTGTGACTTGAGTAGACCCAAACATAGGCTGAAAAGGTGTCATGAACACCTCCAGTCCTGGCCGGGCACGGTGGCTCACACCTGTAATCCTAGCACTTTGGGAGGCCAAGGCAGGAGGATCACTTGATCTCAGGAGGTCAAGACCAGCCTGGACAACATAGTGAGACCTCATCTCTATTTTTTTTTTTTTTTTTTTTTTTTTTGAGATGGAGTCTCGCTCTGTTGCCCAGACTGGAGTGCAGTGACACGATCTCGGCTTACTGCAAGCTCTGCCTCCCGGGTTCACACCATTCTCCTGCCTCAGCCTCCCGAGTAGCTGGGACTACAGGCGCCCGCCACCACACCTGGCTAATTTTTTGTACTTTTAGTAGAGACGGGGTTTCACTGTGTTAGCCAGGATGGTCTCGATCTCCTGACCTCGTAATCCGCCTGCCTCGGCCTCCCAAAGTGCTGGGATTACAGGAGTGAGCCACCGCACCCGGCCCCTTGTCTCTATTTTTAAGTAAATAATTAAACATTTTTTAAAAAAACAACAACAATCTCCAGTCCTGTCGTAGACTAACTTTAAAAAGAGAAGAAGCACTAATCAATGAGAAAACTTTCAGAACTTGAAGGTCCTAGGGCATAGTTTCAAGTCTTTCATAAAAGGAGAGGAATTCATGCTGAGGCCCAGCCGGGAAAAACCAACCAAACAACAACAGAGAGCAAAAGGAGAAATTATGAAAATGATTCTAAATGTCTCCATTCTGTTACTGAGATTGACGTGCTCAGTTTAGGCTAGATAGCTGTGGAATGTTTTGTCCTAGATTTGAACAGGGAAAGGCACAGAACCCTTCAGAAGTGTGTGGTCACTCATTTTTTCCACTGCCCCCCACCCCGGCTTCTCAAGGAGATAAATATCGAGGTCAAGTTGAAATCAGACCTGTGACCTGTGCCTCAATCCCAGGTCTTACTGGGTCACTCCAGATTTATAGGATTGGTTCTGGGTTTTGAGTGGACTGCAGGACCATGTTGCCGTGTAACTCTAGGGATGCTAGTCCACTGGGGTCCATTGAAAGGAGCTCCCTGGAGTTGGAAAGTGAAGCCCTGTATGGCCTTAGGCTGTGTCCTGGTGTATTGGCAGAAACAGAACACCCAAGGTCAGGGCCAGGGTGAAGTTTCCTAAGGTACTGCCATAGAAAATGAATGGCCTTTATTGCCTGCTTTCTCTTTAATTCATTTTTTATGGTTTTTTTTTTTTTTTTTTTTTTTGAGACACAGTCTCGCCCTGTTGCCCAGGCTGGAGTGCAGTGGCATGATCTCAGCTCACTGCAACCTCTGCCTCCCAGGTTCAAGCTATCCTCCTGCCTCAGCCCCCTAGTAGCTGGGATTACAGGCATGTGCCATCACGCCCAGCTACTTTTTGTGTTTTTAGTGGAGTCGAGGTTTCGCCATGTTGGCCAGGCTAGTCTCGAACTCCTGACCTCATGTGATCCACCCGCCTCAGCCTCCCAAAGTGCTGGGATTACAGGCGTGAGCCACCATGCCTGGCCCTCTTTAATTCATTTTTATGTATTCTATCTATCAAACATTGACTTGGATGTTATTTGGGGTTAATATACATACATTACATGTGAGTGATTTTTTTGGCTGGGCTTTGGCTTAACCTACTCCTTTATTTTCTGATTCAGAGTAACAGACATAAACCTGGGGAAATTGGTGCGAGGGGATGCCCATGAATGTTTTGTTTCACCTGTTGCCAAAGCTGTAATTGAACTTCTTGAAAAATCAGGTAGGATGCTCCTTGAGAAATGCTGCTGATTTCTATTTATTGGTATTTACATTATTTTTAATAAGGATGTGTTTGGGGAAGAATGAAAAAAAAATTTTATTATTATTCTGATACCCTTTTAGAATGTTTCTAGGAGATTCTAATTGAACATAGAAGTGATATTTCACGTTGACTTTTTTTATTTTTCTCATCTTTTGTGAGATACAAATGAGTACCTAGAAACTTTTTCTAGTAAGATCATCTTATAAATTAAAAGAGAAATTAGTAGAGATAAATTATTAGCCCTGTTTTAAACATGCTCAGTTTCTCTCACGAAACAGTCAAAATAACCACAGTAAAATGTACTTCCAGTTTCAGCTTACTAAATCTGTCAATATGTAGCCTTAGATAAGACTTACACTGAAGACTTAAATGAGGCCAGGCACAGTGGCTCATGCCTATAATCTCAGTGCTAGGCGAGGCCAAGGCCAGAGGATCACTTCAGGCCAGGAGTTTGAGACCAGCCTGGGCAAACATATTGAGACCTTGTCTCAACAAAAAAAATTTACAGATTAGCTGGGCATGGTGGTGTGCACGTGTAGTCCCAGCTATGCTGGAGGCTCAGGCGGGAAGATCGCTTGAGCCCAGGAGTTTGAGGTTACAGTGAGCTGTGATTGCACCACTGCACTCTAGCCTGGGCAATATAGCAAGACCCTGCCTCAAAAAAAAAAAAAAAAAGAAGAAGAAGAAAGAAGAAAGAAGAAGAAATTAGATGTAGGGGCACAGGAACGTAGGTTGGGATTTATTGGTGAGCAGCTTGCTTTTCAGTAGTCAGGACTTAATTTCCATTGTTGTCCCCTTGACTTGGCATTTTTATGTCAGTGAAATAGAAATGAATATTTTCTCTTTCTTCATTATTAAATTTAATGAGTAAATTACTACCAAGTATTTATATATTCAAGGGCTTTCTGAGAACATAAAGATTCAACTAATTGGGCCGGTGCGGTAGCTCACACCTGCGTTCCCAGCAGTTTGTGGAGCCAAGGTGGGAGGATTGCTTGAGCCCAGGAGTTTGAGACCAGCTTGGGGAACATAGGGAGACTCCATCTCTACCAAAAAAAATTTTTTTTTAATTAACCAGGTGTGGTGACATGTGCCTGTAGTCACGGCTACTTGGGAGGCTGAGGTAGGAGAATCGCTGGAGCCTGGGAGGTCAAGGCTTCAGTGAGCTGTGATCACACCGCAGCACTCCATCCTGGGCAACAAGCAAGATCCTATCTGAAAAAATAAAAAGAAAAGAAAAGAAAAAATTCAACTAACTAAATATTTTTCTCTACTCCAATTGGAATAGAAATGAAGCAAATGCCCCTCCCTACCCCCTGAACATCCAACAATCAAAGAAAAATTTCAAAAATATATGGCAAAGTTTTATTAAAAGGTTAACATTCAGGATATATATGCTTTTTGGACAGTAATATTAAGCTCAAATCTATGAAATAATCCATATATACAGCACTTTTTCATTACATGGATTATCAAGATGAAGATTCTGAGCCACTTCATTAGAAAGTACTCAAAGAAAAGAGTAAATTAGGCTGGTTAATTATAGTTACATATTGTGGAAAGAAATTCAGCAACAGGAATTGGAACCAAAAGGGTTTGAATAGAGAATTTTTGTTGATTATAATACCCCACTCCTAGTTCATAGTCATTGTAGGTTGGTGCTGAGAAAGGTCAAGTTTTAAAAGGGTTTTTTTTGTTGTTGAGACATTCTTGCTCTGTTGCCCAGGCTGGAGTGCAGTGGCGCGATCTTGGCTCACTGCAACCTCTGCCTCCCAGGTTCAAGTGATTTTCCTGCCTCAGCCTTCCAAGTAGCTGGGATTACAGGCACATGCCATGACGCCTGTCTAATTTTCTATATTTTTAGTGGAGACAGGGTTTTACCATGTTGGCCAGGCTGATCTTGAACTCCTGACCTGAAGTGATCTGCCTGCCTCGGCCTCCCAAAGTGCTGGAATTATAGGCGTGAGCACCGCACCCAGCCTAAAAGGGTCTTTTTTTCTTAAGATAAAGTTCTTAAAGGAAAGATCTGAAGTTTTGAGTATAATATTGAATTTTATTTGGTTAGGAGGTGTCAACCTAGATGGAAAGAAGATTTTGGTAGTGGGGGCCCATGGGTCTTTGGAAGCTGCTCTACAATGCCTGTTCCAGAGAAAAGGGTCCATGACAATGAGCATCCAGTGGAAAACACGTCAGCTTCAAAGCAAGGTAAATTTCATGTTGGAAGCATACATCTTGAAGGCTTATGTTAGAACAGAAGAAAGTCTAGAAATGTATAAGCTAAGCAATTAATTCAAGAAATTAGAGGAAGAAAATTGAATAGACCCATATCCATTAAAGACATTGAATGAGTCTACTCACCAGACAAACAAGAAAAGGCAACAGGTGGTTTTACAAATGAGCTCTATCAAACAAAGAACAGATCATTCTAATACAATCCTTTTCTCTAGCAAATGGAAAAAGAAGGAACATGGCCTAACAGACTTTATCAGTGCCAATACCAAACAAGGACAAGATGCTAAAGGAAAATTAACAGGCCAGTTTCAGCTATGAATATAAATGAAATAATCGTGAGTGAAATCTGAGAACACCAAATACAGCAGGAAGTAGGGTTTATTGTAGGATTTCCAGGTGATTGAACATGAGAAAATCTATCACTGTAATTCACCACATTATGATTAAAAACTAAATTCTCACCATAGTAAGTACTGAACAGTAATTTGGTAAATCTGGTATCCATTATGACCTTTTGAAAGTAATTATAATTTTGATGAAAATTATTACAAAGACCTATATAGAAGCAGAGGTATCATCTTCACGGACAAGATGCAATATCTTAAAGATATTAATTGTCTGCAAATTATAAGTTCCTGACATATTTTTTTGTAGAATTTGACAGTCTGATTCTGAAATCCAAATGGAAGCATAAAGGACAAAGAGAGTCAAGACAATTTTGTGGAAAAACTAGGTGGGAGACATTCCCACCACATAGTGTGAATTATGATGCGCTTACAGTAATTAGGATAATACGGTAGACAAACAGACGATCGAAACAGAAGAAAGTGGAAATTTATGCATATATGGAAGCTTGAGAGCAGGTACTGCAGATCAACGGGGAAAAGATTAACTATTAAAGGCCAGGCGTGGTGGCTTACGCCTGTAATCCCAGCACTTTGGGAGGCTGAGGCGGGCGAATCACTTGAGCTCAGGAGTTTCAGACCAGCCTGGCCAATATGGTGAAACACCGTCTCTACCAAAAATACAAAAAAATTAGCCAGGCCTGTCAGCGCAAGCCTGTAATCCCAGCTACTCAGGAAGCTGAGGCAGGAGAATTGCTTGAACCTGGGAGGCAGGGGTTGCAGTGAGCCACGATCGTGCCACTGCACTCCAGCCTAGGTGATAGAGTGAGACTCTGTCTCAAAAAAAAAAAAAAAGCGAAAACATTAACTATTAAAAATGATGCTGACGTAACTAGTTATGTATATGAGTCTAGCATAGGATTACTAACCTGATACTACATATAAAAATCACTTCTATGTTAAAATACCTAAATGTGGAAAGCAAAACTGTAAAACTTATAGAAAAAAATATAGGCGTATGCATTTAAGATGTTGGCATTGGAAGGGTAGCTTAAGAGACCCCAAAAGCACAGATTGCTAAAGAAAAGATATATAAATCTGACTACATCCAAATTTTTAAAAACCCTGAAGTTTTTCTTTCTGAAAAGAAGTTCTTAAAAAAGTGAAAAGACAGCTATAGTGTAGAAGATATTTACAACAAACATTTAGCCAGCAATTAGTATCTTATAAAAGATTCCTACAAATCAGTGAGACAAAGGCAATCTGTTAGAAAAATGGACACATGACAGGCCACTAACAGGTGAGGAACCTGAGGTTTAAAAGACGTAAAAAGCTGTCTGGTTTCCTACTGTGTTTGCTCACCAGTCATATTGGCAGTAGGTAAAAAGTGCCAGTTAGACATATTGACAAATGTCTGGAGCTATGGGAATTCATATATTGCTGGCAGGAGTTTAAATTTGAAATAGGCATTTTGGAAAGCAGTTTAATGGAGTTTGAGCTACTCTTTGACCCAGGAATTTCACTCTAAATATATATCATGTGGCCGGGCACGGTAGCTCACCCCTGTAATTCCAGCACTTTGGGAGGCTGAGGCAGGCAGACCACCTGAGGTTGGGGTTTCAAGACCAGCCTAACCAACATGGAGAAACCCCATCTCTACTAAAAATATAAAATTGGCCGGATGTGGTGGCGCATACCTGTAATCCCAGCTATTCAGGAGGCTGAGGCAGGAGAATCGCTTGAACCCAGGAGGCAGAGGTTGCGGTGAGCTGAGATCACGCCATTGCACTCCAGCCTGGGCAACAAGAACGAAACTCTGTCTCAAAATAATAATAATAATAATAATAATAATAATGTGTATATATATGTGTGTATATATATATTAGACAAAACTTGCCCATATATATACAAAGGTGTGTTTACAAATGGTCAGAGCAGCATGTTTATAGTGCAAAAAGTTTTGTTTGTTTGTTTAAGACAGAGGGGCAGTGGTGGTTCTGTGGGTCTTGGCCCCTTTCTGCTGTCAGGGCTGAGCTGGCTCCATGAGTTGGTGAAAGCAGCATCCAGCCAGGTGCAAGGGAGACAGGGGCAGGATTTCGCCTTCACTGATGGGCAGGCCAGAGGTCCCCTGTAGAATGGTGACTCTTGAATATTGAGAGGATAGTATCTCTCCCTGAGCATCTTCTGGAGCTTGATGACCACTAGGGAATGTATCCGAGTCACGTGCACCAAATATCTTACCAGTGGCAGCTATTCGAGTTATCCCGAGTTCGTGCTGGTGTATCTGTACAGGTCTGCAGCAACTTCAGCTCTTGCCTCCTCAGAAGAAAGAATTGGACTGAGGGCCTTAAAGCAGAAGGAGAGACTGAGGCAAGTTTCAGAGCAGGACAGCAAGTCTAGCAAAAAGCTCTAGAACAGTAAGGAAAGGAAAGAAGGAAAGTACAACTTGGAAGAGGGCCAAGCAGGCGACTTGAAAAACCAAGTGCACCATAACAAGTATTTGAACAGTGATCTAAATGCCCATCAGAGTGAATGGATAAATCAGTGTAGTTGCATGTAGAGTATGCATAGACATATGTTCATAAAACTGAATGATATACAAGCGGTTAAAATAAACTAGAGCTGTAGATAGCAACATGTTTTTTTTGTTTGTTTATTTGTTTGAGATGAAGTCTCGCTCTATCCCCCAGGCTGGAGTGCAGTGGCGCAATCTCGGCTCACTGCAACCTCTGTGTCCTGGGTTCAAGTGATTCTTCTGCCTCAGCCTCCCAAGTAGCTGGGACTACAGGTGTATGCCACCATGCCCAGCTAATTTTTGTATTTTTAGTAGAGACGGGGTTTCACCATGTTGGCCAGGCTGGTCTGGAACTCCTGACCTCAGGTGATCCGCCCACCTTGATCTCTCAAAGTGCTGAGATTAGGGGCATGAGCCACCGTGCCCAGGCTGGAAGAATTTTTTAAAACACTGTTCAGTGAACAAAAACCCAAGTTGCAGAAGGATGTATTTCATATAACACCATTTATATATGTCTGAAAGCAGCACAACATATATATATGTAATCTAATACATACATACATACATATAATATGTATTATATATAATCCAAATATATATATATAGAATCAATACATATATTTAGGTCAGGACATTTAGATCACTGTTTAATATATATATTAGGATTATATATAATATTATTATGTATTAATTATATAATCCTTATATATATTAGAATTCCATGCATATGAAGTAAAAATATAAAGAAATAATGCAAACTAGAATCAAATCCAAAAAGCATTTATTGAGGCAAGGATGTGGATATAGATGGAAAGAAAACCTAGACACCTTCACGCCTTTTTTCTTAAACTGGGCAATAGGTGTTGTCTAGGTATGTTAGGTTATTGTTTTCATTTTTATGTCTGAAATGATTGTTTTTCATTTTTAAAAATGACAGTACAGCTCACAGATTTCAAGCAAAGTGAAGTTTTAAATGAATGCATTAAGTACAATCAGTTACTACAGAATGTGATCTAAAAATACACGTTCCTCATGTTGCAGGGTGAGAATGGAAATGAGGAGTAAATTGTAATCCTGCCAGGGAAGCCAGGTGTCTCAGCAGATTTGGAATCTTTGCATGGCAGGTGGATCTAATTTATGTAATGCTTGGGTTAAGACAGCTCAGGAAGGCAGCCTTGCAATGAAACCTGAACCTGTGTGCGTTTTTAGCAGTCACCACATGGTGGCAGCCTATCCAAGAAAATTCAAGGGCAATATTTTGCACTTGAGAGCCCAGAAATTTTGATTTGGAAGCTCAGTGGAAGAGGAAAATAAACCTTGCCCTGCACTGAACAGCTGTGGTGAAGAGAGAAAATACCTTCCTTGGCAATTGAATGTTTTCGCAGCTGTCACAGATACTTTTGCTAGTTGTATCTGTATTTTTGAAAAACAAAGACATTTTTCAAAGTACTTTTTTATTACGGGAATAAATCACCTTGTCTCTGTACTTTGGGATGAATCTCATCCGAACTTTGAGAACGATTAAGTGGCTTCACTTTCTGGAGAACCTAGTCATTGGGTAACATTCTTGTTTTCATATGTACCAGAAGGTTCTCTTTCATAGCTGATGTTGCACACACGTTTTTTTCCCTAAGTCCTTGGTATTTATAGTGGCACCATTGTGAATGTTAGAGACTATCAACTTTCATTCTTATTATTGCTTCATCTTTGTAGCCAAAAATATGGGAAGAAATGTTCATGGCCCCGCCCCATACTTGTCCCCCTCTACCTGTGTGAGGCTCCTACCTATGTGAGGCTCCTGTCCCACCACAAATGACAGCCTGTGCCTTTCATGTTAGCAGCTACCCTTTCACTAGCCACATACCTCCCCGTAACCCATATGCCTCCCTGTGTCTGCCTGACATTTGAATTGTCGCTATTCTTGTGTTGTATTTTTACAAGAAGAATGTATGTGGCAGAAAACCCTTGCCATTCATTTCCTGAGTAGGAATTCTAGCCTTCCTTGGAGTCGTGGTAATATGGAGACATGGTAATATGTGGATTGTACCACTCAATGGCTGTCTGGAGGCCACAGTGGTGCAAAAAGCCGCCTAGGCATGGGTTAGTGTCCTGGGGCACCGAATCGGGACAGGCTGTGTCCATATCTGGCACACCCTTGGAAAAGCTTCACTGTGAAAAACACTGGAAGTAAAAATTTTAACAACAGATAGGGATTTTTTTCCCCTTGAGACAGAGGCTCACTCTGTTACCCAGGCTGGAGTGCAGTGGCACCATCTTGGCTCACTACAACCTCTGCCTCACGGGTTCAAGAGATTCTCATGCCTCAGCCACCTGAGTAGCTGGGATTACAGGCGAGCACCACCATGCCTGGCTAATTTTTATATTTTTAGTAGAGATGGAGTTTCGCCATGTTGGCCAGGCTGGTCTCGAACTCCTGGCCTCAAGTGATCCACCAACATGGCCCTCTCAAAGTGCTGGAATTATAGGCCTGAGTCACTGTGCCTGGCCCAGATGGGATTTTTGTTGTCCAGTTTAATCAACCAAGAATAAAAGTGCATTTTAAGATTATAGTCTATTTAACTTCTCCTTATTGGCAATGGTAAAAGAGTTATGGAAAAAAGAGAATAAGCTTAGGATTATGGCTACTAAGTAGAAGGACGTTATCTTTGACGGGCATTCCTGTTGTGCTTATTTGTACCTGACATGGAACAAGACCCCCCCATCCCCCTCAACACATACCTGCCGTGGGACATCTGGCTGGAGATTTCCAAAGCTGAGGGTGAAAGGTTTGGGCATCGGGTGTGACTGTGTAACACTAGAGTTCTATCTACCATGTCTTAAACTACAGGTAGTCTTACCAGTGTGGGCTGACCTTCCGGTTATCAGGCAGCCTGCTGCAACCACTAGAAACTGCCTTTGAAGGTTTCCAGTCCGGCACAACATTTGTGTTCTCATTAAGCAGTAGAGCATAGGCTTTGGGGACACACAGCTCTGGGCTCAAGCCTTAGCTGTTGCTGCTCTGAGCCTGTTTCCTCGCATAGAAAGGCAATCATAATATTCCCTACTTGATGGGGCAGTTGTGGGAATGGAATTAAATACTAATGTGGGCCAGGTGCAGGGGTTCACGCCTGTAATCCCAGCACTTTGGGAGGCTGAGGAGGGCAGATTGCTTGAGCCCAGGAGTTTGAGACCAGCCTGGCAACATGGCGAAACCCCATCTCTAAAACAGTATAAAAATTAGCCAGGCGTGGTGGCTGTAGTCCAGGTACTTTGGAGGCTGAGGTGGGATGATCACCTGAACCTGGGGAGGTCGAACTTGCAGTGAGCTGAGATTGCACCACTGTGCTCCAACCCGGAGTGCAGGCTGGAGGAGAAGAAATACATGGGTCAATTAGGCAAATCACTCAAATCGTAAGTAGATAAACTAGTAAAATAGTGTGAGTTAGGTCCCTCACTGGAAGCCTGGTATTACATGCTTCCATTGTGTGGGTGGGGGAAGGAGAGAGTATCTCCAGCTCTCTGTGAGGTCTCCCAGCAGCATATTGGCCAAGGGAGTGAAACCAAAAGCAAGACTACCATGAGCCAACGTCCCAGAGAGAGGAGGGACTGACCAGAGCAGGTGCCCAGCTTTGGCCAGTCAGGCTCATCTTGTAGTCCTCAGTAGATAATGATCAACTTTAAGTGATGTCACAGAGTGCCTTCCTCCAAAGCTGTGGACCTCTTCCTTCCCATGCCTGTTGTTACTCGGAAGTTGCTCTACTTCCAAACATGTGGGCTGGAGATCCCTAATGGGCTAGTTACTACTTCCAGGCTCTGTAGGTTTAAAGAAAGTTATATCCAGTTAGTTACAAATAGAAATCGATCCTTTCTCTGTCCATCTGTCTAAACGGAAGGATATTCTATGGACACTGATTAGGTATAAAATCTCCATGGAGCCTGAGCATGAAGGATTGAACTTCTTAGGGTTCCACAGATACCACAATAGACTTCTGTGTTTGATAGCTTTGTAACTTACACCCGTTGAGGTGTATGGTTGAAAATTGAGAATAAATTTTCTGTTCTGTTTCTGAGCATCTTTTCCAGGCTTGGAGATGCGTTGAGCATTTCCACGGAGACCCTAGAGGTGGGGAGGGGAAGAACGCCTGGGCGTTTGTCCAAATTAGCCATATGCTATGGAGTGTCACATGTCAGGAAGCCAAGGCACTGGAGCTAGTGTTTTTGGGCAGGGCTAGGGAACCCCCCGCCTTTCCTCCACCCAAACGCAGGCCCCCACACCCAGCGTCCTGGGCCTGCAGGGGAATGACACTGTTGGTTTCACTCTCAAGAATGAGCCTAGATTTGGAGGTAACCTCTTCCTGACCCCGATGATTTGACTCTGATGCCAAAACCAGTCTGAAGTGGGTGTGGTTTTGCATTTGGTGTTTACGAGGTGGAGTGGTGCCCTCTGCATGGAAGGGAGAGGTGGGCAGGTACAGCAGGGCCCTCCTCCCTCGGGAGTCTCCTCTGAACCTGTGGTTAGGGCACAGCTGGACGATGCTGAAATGGTCTCCAGCTGGGAGATGAGGTAAACCTCAGCTGCATGCCGAAGAAATAACCTAGAAATCAGAGAACCGTTTTATTTTGTTTTTCTCAGAGGATCTCATTTCTCCCTCTCCTCCTGAGCACAGAGACCCTCAAAACTGGTATTCACAGAAGGAAAAAATATAGGTCTTTCACCTTTGAAGGATCAAAGTGTCTAGGGTTTTTTTTTTTTTTTTTTTTTTTAACAAAGCTGAACTATTACAAAGTCCTTTTCAGTTTAAATTTAGTGCATGGCATGGCTCATGAAAGACTTTTAAAAGTGAATTGGAAAATTCTAAATGTACTTGTATTATACATGTGAAAGGATGACTTCTTGAAAAAAGAATAATGTCTGTTCCAAACGGGAGAATGGAGGAACTCTAGCTTTTAAACTGCACTACATTAGTAAGTTACATGACAATTCTCCTTTTAACAGGATGGAATGCACTTAAAGCAGTAATGTGCTGTAGTGACAGTAATGACAGCCAATGTTAATTGACAGAATGGCTGCTCTGAACCAGGCACTGTCTTGTACTCCTGTTATCTCAGTGGTCTTCACACTTATTCTGTTAGGCAGGACTGTCATCCTCCCCACATTACAGATGAGGAAACTGAGGCTCAGAGAGGAGACTTTGCAAAGATCGTGTGATTAAAAAATGGTAGAGGTGGCAAAACAGCCTGTGTTTTTAACACTGTCCCATGTCAGCTCTTATTCCAGATCATCACATAAAGTCTAATCTCTAATCTTGAAAACCAAAAAGCACCTGCCACCTCAGATAAAGGAGACCAAGACCCTAGACATTTGACTCGTGTTGAATTCACTCTTATTTTATTTTGATGTTTGTAATCCCAGAGCCATACTTGTTAAGAGAGTTGAGCTGAAGTAGACTGAATGCTGTCCCCTCCCTGAGGCCTGGGGCTCATCACCAGCTATCCAGGCTCCCCTTTCAGAGGGGATGGTGAGCACCTTCGGAGAGGGCAGGGATGGACACACAAGACAGCCTCAGTTATATGAGTTCATCCCCTCCCCTGCCTGCTGTGGGTGAGATGGAGAAAAAAGCGCTGGACTCTCCTGGGCAGCACAGCCTCGTACTTAGCGAGTGGCTGAGGTCATCAGTAGCCCAGGTCATCAGTAGTGTGGAATTAAGTGCACTGAATGGTGTTGGCTTTGTTTGACAGATTTAGGGGGTCAGCTCACCACTTTCCCCTCTTGCTTCTGTCTGATCATTGCTCTGTTTGTTAATACCAAGGAAGAAGGTGAATAGAACTTTTTAGAAAGCCAAAAAAA
Organism: Hylobates moloch; assembly: GCF_009828535.3. Classification (NCBI taxonomy): domain Eukaryota; kingdom Metazoa; phylum Chordata; class Mammalia; order Primates; family Hylobatidae; genus Hylobates; species Hylobates moloch. Next base: position 2,762,581 of record NW_026652303.1, on the reverse strand, counting down.
ATCTCTATTAGACTTTATGCCATTATACTTAGCAGTGTTGAGGGAAGGATTTGTGAGATGATATATTCAAACTAATGGGCATGAGACCAAGAAGGGGCTGTGTGGCAGGTGCGGTGGCTCACACCTGTAACCCCAGCACTTTGGGAGGCCGAGGCAGGTGGATCACGAGGTCAGGAGATCGAGACCATCCTGACTAACACAGTGAAACCCTGTCTCTACTAAAAAAAACAAAAATACAAAAACAAAATTAGCAGAGTGTGGTGGCAGGCGCCCCAAGTCTCTGCTACTCGGGAGGCTGAGGCAGAAGAATGGCGTGAACCCAGGAGGTGGAGCTTGCAGTGAGCCAAGATCGTGCCACTGCACTCCAGCCTGGGCGATAGAGTGAGACTCCGTCTAAAAAAAAAAAAAAAAGCCAGTGGGGGGGGCCATATAATTAACAGACTGATTGGTCTCAGGTGGTTCAGAATTTAAGCTGAGAAACTAAGATTGAGAAGAAATGATGTATTGTCGTTATATCGAATATGTGAGTAAAAACATAATTAAAACACCATCTACCTCCAGTTTTCCTGACATTACCTCCCTTTTATGATGCCCTTCCTGTACCTTATTAGGCAAAATATTCTAATTTCAGTCTCATTGGATTATGTTCTAAATGTTTGAAGGTTGGTCTGAACATGGAATGTATTTTCTCATAGATATAATAGTATAAATGGTGTTAGGGTCATGGGATTGCGAAGCCAGTTCCACTGCAGTGGAATCATACCAACTTCCTTTCCGATTTTTCTGTGGGAAACTTCATCTGGAGCTTTAATGCACTTCTTAGCTATGGGGTAAGTTTCAGCCTCCTTGACGCTTGTGTTACTTTGTAGTCACCTGTGGCCAACCACAAATAAATCTTTGTGGTCATCAGGGGCCAGTGAAGTGTATACTGCACAAAAGAGAGCCTACCCCAATTCTGGAAGAAGGGCTGCAGGCCTGTGTCCCACAAAGAACAGGCAGGAAGCATCACCTTCAGCCCACTGGCAGCAGGTCATCTCCCATTTGCTTTTCTGCACTATCAGCAGAGTCTGGCTTCCTTTTCCACCCCTTCTCCAATGTGAATGCTTTTTAAGGACATGGAATTAGAATTTAAAAAAAAATTTTTTTTGAGACAGAGTTTTGCTCTTCTCGCCCAGGCTGGAGTGCAATGGTGCAATCTCAGCTCACCGCAATCTCCGCCTCCCAGGTTCAAATGATCCTCCTGCCTCAGCCTCCTGAGTAGCTGGGATTACAGGCATGCGCCACCACGCCCAGCTAATTTTGTATTTTTAGTAGGGACAGAGTTTCTCCATGTTGGTCAGGCTGGTCTCAAACTCCTGACCTCAGGTGATCCGCCCACCTCAGCCTCCCAAAGTGCGGAGATTACAGGCATGAGCCACCACGCCTGGCCAGTATTAGAATCTTTTAATGGGAACATCTTAAACATAACCTGTAACGATGAAGCACCTTATAATTGTGTGGAGATTTCCTTTTCATGGCTTTTCATATATGCCTCGCATTCACCCAGCAACCCTGCAAACTGGAAGTTATACTCACCAGAGAGCCCTGACCCTGATTGTCGCTGGCAAGGAGCAGTGTCTGGACTTGAACGCAGGTCGCAGGACTCCACTCGTGGTGCTCTCCCCACTGCGCCTCAGTTCCTCACTTTTCAAAGGAGGCAGTGGAAGCCCGGAGAGTTTCTCAAAGGAAACAGAATGTAGAAATCTGTCGATGTGCAATGTGAGGCTCAGAACTGAAAAGCATAAATGTCAGGAAATGCAAAGCAGAATTTTCCCCTGCAACGGCAGTTTGCATGAATGTGAAGACGCTGTATGGATGAAAGTTTGTGGCTGGCAGCATGAGCATAAATCCTCGGGGCTGCTGTTCCTCTAGGAGCCTGACTTGCCTGGTGTTGCCCTGAGAACTGCAGCTTGAGCATTTCCTTAGTTTTGTACTAAAGGAACCAAAATAAGGTATTTTGGTTCTAAGTCTTTGTCATGTGAAGGAAACTTCCCATTACCACCCCCCATCTACATACACATTCTCTTTCTTAGCCCCACGTTTGAATTTTATGTTTTCCTAAAGTATAGGGAAGAGAATTATTATTATTATTATTATTTTCTTTTTGAGATGGAGTCTCGTTCTGTCACCAGGCTGGAGTGCAGGGGTGCGATCTAGGCTCACTGCAAGCTCTGCCTCCCAGGTTCAAGTGATTCTCCTGTGGAAGGGAATTATTTTTGATGAGTCTTAAAGTATATCATTCCCAGAATGGTGCTGCATTTTTCCTTTTATCATCTGTCATGACTTTTTTAAGTGTGAAGCTTACTTCCAGAGGAATTGTCTTTTCCAGCATTTTGGACACAACTAAGTATCTTTGATATTTTCTTCTCATATGTTGGGCAGTAAATTAAGTTGAATGGTGAAGTAAGAGGTGAACTTAGAAACATTTAGAAAAAGGAAGGTCATTTATTATTTTTTAGGAGAAAAGTTTGGTAGAAAAAATGCTGTAATCCTAATTCCCAGATGTCCATTTGGCTTGTAGTCGTTTTGATTTATGAAATAATCATAAGAAATGTCTTAAAAGTTTAAAAGCCAATAATTTGTTCTACTAATCACAGATGAGAGTGGAAATAAAAGAAACACACCCAATTCCTGAAAGGAAAAAAATTCTCCCAGAATGAGATCACTGGGTGGACGTGAAGTGGGTAAAATACCTTTTGCTGCAATTGTCATCCCCTTATCTTGCCAAAGTATAACAACATCTGAATGAAGATGGTTTGATGTTCTTAGTTTAGAGTAGTTATTATTATTATTTTAACATTGCTATTTAATGGTATGCTTAATACCGCAGGGAAAGGTAGATACAGATTCATAGCTACAAAGCAATAATCTTATGATCAATGTTCATTTAATTTCAAATACAAAGTTAGATATTCAGAGTTTAAAAAAAATTAATGAATAGGCTGGGTGCAGTGGCTCACTCCTGTAATCCCAGCACTTTGGGAGGCCGAGGCAGGCAGATCATGAGGTCAGGAGTTTGAGACCAGCCTGACCAACATGGGGAAACCCCATGTCTACTACAAATACAAAAATTAGCTGGGTGTGGTGGCATGTGCATATAATCCCGGCTACTCAGGAGGCTGAGACAGGAGAATCGTTGAACCTGGGAGGCGGAGGTTGCAGTGAGCTGAGATGGCACCACTGCACTCCAGCCTGGGCCACAGAGTGAGATTCCATCTCAAAAAAATATATATATATATATTTTTTATATTATATATTATATTTTATATTATATATCTATATAAATGAATAAACAGGGCATCTGCTTATGAAACAGTCTGCCTGAATGAAATCTCCATTTGCAGGCAACACACTCTACAGTAATGGCAGGACTGTATCAGGCATGGTTCCTAATGCCCATTTCTGTAGCAAAGTCACCAGTAGTTCCTAATTGCCAAAAGTGAGGCACCGGTAGTTCCTAATTGCCAAAAGCATATTTTTTGCTTTTATCCTGCTTGACCACGGCTGTCACATGAACCTGTTGGCCACACCCTTTTCCCTTAGCCTGAATGAAAATGCCCCTTCCTGCCCTTCCTAGCTCCTGGCCACCAGGACATGATGGTCTCCATCATCTGTTCGTTATCTCTAACCATTTAAGATTAGTGCTCCCCAAGGATGTCTGTTAACCCACTTTCCTTCCCATTCTGCCAGTTTCCCTTGGGGAATCCACACTTCTGGTTTTAACCATCACGTAAATGCTGTGTGTCCCGACCCGCATCCGCATGCTCCCAGGCCATTCTCAGTTCCAGACCTGGGCACCCAGCTTCCTGCAGACGCCTCCTCCAGGAGATCTCACTATCTTGCTTTTCCTCCTACCCCTTCTAAGGCATTCTCAATCCAGCTTCCAGAGGAATCTTCCTAAAACACATCTGACTGTGTGAGCCACATACTATAGCCCAACCTAACAGCTTCTTTTCTATATTAAGAAAAAGTGTGGCCGGGCGCAGTGGCTGACGCCTGTAATCCCAGCTCTTTGGGAGGCCAAGGCGGGCAGATCACGAGGTCAGGAGATTGAGACCATCCTGGCTAACATGGTGAAACCCCATCTCTACTGAAAACACAAAAAATTAGCCGGGCATGGTGGCAGGTGCCTGTAGTCCTAGCTACTCAGGAGGCTGAGGCAGGAGAGTGGCATGAACCCAGGAGGCAGAGCTTGCAGTGAGCCGAGATCACGCCGCTGCACTCCAGCCTGGTGACAGTGAGACTCGTTTCAAAAAAAAAAAAGAAAAGAAAAAGTGCACACATTTTGACATCTGATAAAAGTGATGTTTTTCTTAGAAAAGTGACATCTAACTCTATAGAAACTTTGCCACAAGGTAGTGTAGGAGTCCCCTTGCTACCTAAGATTTTCATGGACATGCCCTGTCTGATCATAAAGCATGTGGCACAGTGGCTCACGCCTGTAATCCCAACACTTTGGAAGGCCCAGGCAGGCAGATCACTTGAGCCCAGGAATTCAATGCCAGCCTGGGCAACATGGTGAAACCCTGTCTCTGCAAAAAATATTTAAAAAACAAAATGAACTGGGCATGGTGGAGCACATCTATAGTCCCAGCTGCTTGGAGGCTGAGGTGGGAGGATCGCTTAAGCCCAGGAGTCAGGGCTGCAGTGAGCCGAGACTGCAGTGCCACTGCATTCCAGCCTAGACGACAGAGTGAGACCCCGTCTCCAAAAATAAATTAATTAATTAAATAAAGCCTTGTGGAGAATCTGCCGTGGAGCATAATGTAACCCATAAAGCCACTTAACTGGGCGCACATAAACTACAGTGTGTCCCAGTTCATTGAGAGTGAAAATCAAGCAAGGGACCACCTCAGTGTGGTAGAGCCCCCTCCCCGCCCTCCAGACCCTGCTCTGTTCTCTGTGTCTGACCATTGACTGGCCATCACTCAGGCACTAGTTGAGAATGCCAATGTCTTTAGTTTTTGTAATTTTAGAAGCACATCCTTGCTGGACAAAGCACCTACCTGTTAATTTTTTAAAGTAATGTTCATCATTTTGAACATTGTTTTCTCTCTTTTTTTATTCAGCTGACCCTCATGAGGAATTTAACTTGGTTTTCTGAACTGTGTTGGTAACATTTGAAGGACATAGAAACAGTTTTCATAGGTCTCAAGTGATATAAACCACAAGTCTTTAGAAAATACCTTTTTTTTTTTTACCCATTCTGGATTTTGAAATATATACACATCTCATACCTCAGATTCTCATGTGATATGAACTGTTTCAAAACACATTGATAGCAGAAGATACATACTGTCTTCTAGTCAAGAGGGTAGTGCTGTATATAGTTTAAAACATTGTAATGCATTTTATTTGCTAAATACAAAATTATAATATTCTGTATAACTTTGCAAATCTCATCTGTCCTCCCTTTCCCACATCTCTTTATATTCAGATGCTTGTCCCTCCAGCTTAAAAATTCATGACTTTGAGAAAATTCGCCTTCATATTATCTAAACTGCTGCACCCCCACACGCTCCCTGTTAAGTGTCTGCATATCTGCGTCTTACTATTGTTTAAAATTCGGTTCTCTGCCTGGGGAGTGGGGTGGTTTGCTTTAAGCTGCTCCACTCAAGTCTCAGCAGAGAAAGCAATAACTTGTTATGAGATAGAGTTTTAAGCCAAGCTTTGGCCAGGGTCTCTCCCATTTGGGAGGAGGAAAGTAGGAACAGCAAGTGAGACGATAATTCTCCTTGAATTTTAGCTCATTAAAATCTTCCCTTGTCCTTGGCGGGCTATTTACTGATTTAAGCATCTAGCACTTTTCCTTTCCAGAAAGAATTAACATCTACAATGCAATCATTGCTAAGGGAGGAGATTTTTGTGTTTTCTCTGTGGAATTAGCTGTTCCCCAGTTGCGGATGAGCACAGCCCACTTTAGAGTTGTGTGTAGGTATGGAGTTGAGGGGTAGGAATGAGATTTCCAAGATTTATAGGTAATGAAAAGAACAGGTTGTATCAAAGACACCACGTGTAGGAAACTAACTGTTCTTAGGGGACTTGTGTGAACCTGTGATCCTTGGCTTTCTCCAAAATGAACATTTCAGCCTTGTTCATATTAACCTCCTTTTTACAGTTGTTTTACCATGTTCTGGTTTTGCTGCTATTCTGCCTGAAAATCTAGCAAAATGGCGTTTCTTATCTGCAGAACTGCGGCAAAGCTTAAACATTTGTATTTCTCTTGAGGATTAATGTGGTTGAATTTTTGACAGTACTATATATAAATGAAGAAATAAAATTTTTTATACAGATGTTTAAAATCCTCTTTCCACTAGAACATTTCTTTCTCCCTAAATATACCATTACCTGGAGCTCTAGCTGTTTTTCAGATCTGTAGAGATCATAGGTGGCTTAAGAGACTAGATTACTGGTGATATTGGCAGCAAAATTCTATTTTTTTTATTTATTTATTTTTTTTTTGAGACAGGGTCTTGCTCCGTCGCCCAGGCTGGAGTTCAGTGGTGTGATCTTAGCTCACTGCAACCTCTGCCGGTTCAAGCGATTCTCATTTGGCTGCAAAGTTCTTAGTGAGGTTTAGTGGTATTTTGGCCTTGTGGCACAGAAGAATGGTTATTTAGCAAATGTGTTTTGTTTTTGGTTTTGTTTTGTTTTTGAGACAGGGTCTTGCCCTGTTGCCCAGGCTGGAGTGAAGTGGCTCGATCACGGCTCACTGCAGCCATGACCTCCTGGGCTCAAGTGATCCTTCCACCTCAACCTCCCAAGTAGCTAGGACCACTGGCATGCCTTACTACACCTGGCTAATTTTCATTTTATTTTGTTTTTGTAGAGACAGGGCCTTCCTATGTTGCCCAAGCTGTTCTCAAACTTTTGGGCTCAAGCAGTCTTCCCACCCAGGCCTCCCAAAGTGCTGGGATAACCCAGCATGGCGGCATGAGCCAACGTGTCTGGCCTAGGCAAATGTTTTAGTAGGGCTTTCTCTTTTCTTTTTAAGGTGATTAATACAGTAGATTCATACAGTCAGAAGCTGAAAAGCAGGGAATACTGTTTGGCTTATTAATGGATAATCAATGAGTGTTAATACACTTTTCCCTATTCACATGGTCAAATTGATCAAATATTTCCAAGGTATTAGCTTTTAAAAGTTGGCTTTGTCAGCTCTATGAAGAGACATGCATTTACATTTTTATCTTGCTCCTCCTCTGTCAGGGGACTTGGATCTGCCCTTGATCTTGGCTTTTCTGTTCATAAACCAGGTAGGACTGTCATGAGTTTGCTCCCATTACCATCTCTTGTCCTAAGATTTCTAAAAGGCATCACCTGATGCACCCTTTTGCCCAAATAGTGTTAAAAGTCCTCAGGCTGAGGAGCTGACCTGGTTCTTCTACAGGATCTTTAATGATCAGCCTGTCTAAGCTGAGAATGGATAAGGGTGACCCCAACACGTTTATTTGGTGGTTTGGTGGGGGCAGTGGCAGTGGGGATGCTTTTGTGTTTCGTAATCTGCCCCTCTGTCTGTTTGACCCCAGAGACTCTGTGGGTAGTTGCAGGACATCAAAGTACACAGGAAAGACAGTGGGGGAAGGGACCGTCAGTCGCCCTCTTTCTGCCTAGGTTCACTAGGATCTCAAAGACTGAATTCACTAGGAGACACAGGACATACTGTAGAGCTATTTGTGTCTGAGAGCCCCAGTTTCCTTGTCTGTTAAATGAGCATAGTAACACCAATCTCACTCATTTGGAATATTCAGTGAGGTAATACTTACAACACCTAGCTGACCTGTACAATTGTAGCTATTGTCTTCTGCAAGTCTATTATTCCTATTCACCCCTCCCTCTGCATAGGGATCCGGTTTGAAATCATCACTTGCTCAGTAGGGCCTGGGGAGCTAGCTGGTCATTCTTTGGTTAAAGTCAAAGCCAACCTCTTTGCCTGCCTCTTTGTCTTAATGTCAACTTCCTACCAGACATGTTCCTCCTGCACTGGATGATCAAAATGCAGATAGGATGGACACAATTAATGCATTTTGGTGGAGTGATTGCATTCTTTCTACTTTCTTAGGGCAAAAAAATGAATGGTTGGACAAGAGACTAACCAGGGCCTCAAAGAAAGTGAAATTCTTTCTCAAGCTCCTGAAAGTCCTTCCATGGGTATAGTAACAGTTCTATAGGAGTCTCATTGTGATGGTACCATTATACAGGCCAGCAAGCCCACTGTGTGAGCCAGACCTTATGGCCTTCGCCCTTGTTTTCCTTTTTTTTGAGACAGGGTCTCGCTCTGTCGTTGGAGTGCAGTGGTGTGATCTCGGCTCACTGCAACCTCTGCCTCCTGGGTTCAAGTGATTCTTGTGCCGCAGCCTCCTGAGTAGCTGAGATTACAGGCCCCCACCAGCGCGCCTGGCTAATTTTTGTATTTTTAGTAGAGACAGGGTTTTACCATGTTGGCCAGTCTGGTCTCGAACTCCTGACCTCGTGATCCACCTGCCTTGGCCTCCCTAAGTGCTGGGATTACAGATGTGAGCCACTGTGCCCAGCTGCCCCATCCTTTTTCTTGATATTATAGTTAGTGGTGAAAACATGTAAATGATAATACTCCATGCAGTATGTATGCTCAAGTGACTACCCTGAAGACATTTTTTTTTTTTTTTTTTTT
>NW_026652303.1:2664679-2753789 GCF_009828535.3 Hylobates moloch | reverse complement strand
CCGAGTAGCTGGGACTACAGGAGCCCGCCACCACACCCGGCTAATTTTTTTGTATTTTTAGTAGAGACGGGGTTTCACCGTGGTCTCCATCTCCTGACCTCGTGATCCGCCCGCCTCGGCCTCCCAAAGTGCTGGGATTACAAGCGTGAGCCACCGCACCCGGCCACATTTTTTAAGTCCTATTTTCTTTTCTTTCTAGGATGTGATAATCATTTTCTGTTTGTATTAATACATGCTTGAAAGGAATTAATAAAGCGATTCCATCCTTGTCAGCAGCTTGGAACAAAGCTGTGGATCTGGGATTGTGCTGAACTCATTTGACATCAGTAGTTACTTGTGTCTTTATGCCTCAGATCAAAATGTGCGTGTTTTTTTCTTTCTCCTTTTAGCTTCACGAGGCTGACATTGTGGTCCTAGGCTCATCTAAGCCAGAAGAGATTCCCCTTACTTGGATACAACCAGGAACTACTGTTCTCAACTGCTCCCATGACTTCCTGTCAGGTAAATGTCTTCACATTGGTGTTGAGCCACTGATTAGGTCAGATCGTTCGAAGAAATGTTAACCTTTTCCTAAGAGGGTATGTTTCTGAAACGTTAGCAGTCGTCAACATTAATATATAGGGTAGGAAACTTAGACTGTGGGCTACCTCACAGAACCATGCTGTTGAGCAAAGAGACTAAGATGGCGGTTGAGGTGTCTGCTTCCACAGTGAAGTGCCCCCTACTGGCCTCTAGCAGTCAGGTCGGTTGTGACCTCAAGTAGATGATTTGTATGTGTGTGAGGTAAACTAGAAATAGCGGTTTTCACAGTCTCTTACAAATTAGTAAAATCCTTTCTTCCAAAGAAATCTTCATGGAATCTCACTATGTAAAAGCAGATGAGCGCCGGATTGCTGGGAGGGATGGGAATAGGATCAGCCTGTGTGTCTCCCTGATTTCCTCTTGCACTGACCCATGAAGCACATCCTTGGAGCCCCAGAGTCATCTCAGAACAGTATGAAAATCAACACTAGATGCAGAAACTGTTGTAGGATTGGTCCTGCTATTTGACGGCATTTTGCCAAAGTATCCAGGAATACTCAAGACCACACCAGGCCCACTTTGGGGGCAGCCCAAGCAGTGCCCGCAACAGGGCAGCCAGCGGCCACTGGGTCCAGCGGAGCCGGCCCAGAGTGGGTTCCTTTTTCCGGTTCATAGAAGGACTGAGGCTAAGAAAGCCTTGGCGCACACCCAGCCCCTCAGTAAGTCGCTGCGTAGCACAGGTGAGCCAAAGACGATGGCACAGGGAGGCAGAGGAGAGCCCCCCTTCCTGATTCCTTCTGGCTTTGGCCTCCAAATGTTCATGCGGAAGAGAGGACTGTGCTGAGCTGGGCTGGAGGACAGGGGCAGCTTTTATCCCTAAAGCTGGGCAGAATGTACATCAAGGTTGGGAGCCTCTGCTCTCCTTCTCCTCCACCAGGACCATACTCGAGGTTGAAATCTTGAAATCTTGTAGGCAGCTCCATAAAAGCATGAGCCCTAGCCAGAGGTTGATACTGACCCTCCTCTCTAGGAAATGTAGCTCCTGCCAGAATTGAGCAATCAGATTAAAAACCCCCTGGGGGCTGGAGAGGGTAGAATGGATCAGTCCAAGGAAAGAGCCAGAGCTCAGCTCTTGCATTAAGAGCTGTGGCCCTAATGGCTCTTTTTAACAAACAAAGCATGTGCTAAATAACATTTTAAAAATATGTGTAGTTTATTCATGTAACTTTTTTTCCCTGAAAAAAAAAAAAAAAAAACAATGCCTAACCTATTAATAGTGGACAGGGCTTCCTCTGTTCAGAATCCCAGTCAGATTAGGAAAATCAGTTCCAACATTTGTTTCTTGTAAATGAATGCTGCTTTGCTGTAATATTTACTTGCTGTGTTTTATTAAAGTTTTCATGTAGGACAGTTTTGGCAGTCATGGCTGGAGATAGGAGTCTACTTTGATGTTCTGGAATCCCTTTGAGCTCTGTGGTTATGTGACAGTGACATATATTTTGTTAGTGAAAGTGCTTTATTTTTAATAAGATTTCCTTTTAGGACCCTTATTTTTGAAAAAAGTATTCCCTGAAACATTAGATTTCAATGTAATGATTCTCTGGGGGAAGAAAAGACCAAGGCGTTACAGATGTTCCTCGACTGACCATGGGGTTATGAGCAGATAAACCCATCAGAAGTTGAAAATATCATAAGTAAAAAATGGGCATTTGTAGACAGGATGGGATGTGAAAACACAAAACAACATCCAAAAATGCTGGCAGCACAGTACGCCGTAGAGTATTGGTTGTTTGGCCTCACGATTGCATAGCTGGCTGGAAACCGCGATTTGCGGTCACTGCTGCCCAGTGCCTCAAGACAGCCTTATTCTATGTACAGCTAGCCCGGGAAAAGATCAAAATTTAAAGCACAGTTTCTACTAAATGCTTGTCCCTTTCCCACCATCATAAAGTGGAAAAATAGTAAGTGAAAAGGTTGTAAATCAGGGATGGTCTGTGTATTTCAAAATGATTCTATAAGTAGAATTTATTTGAAATTTATCTGGCCCAACTCTAATAGTTTTCTTGTTGGTTTTTGAATGTCCAGTGTCCAGAATAGTACCTGACGCTTAGTAACCACTCTGTGAAATTTTTTTTTTTTTTTTGGAGACGGAGCCTTGCTCTGTCGCCCTGGCTTTAGTGCAGTGGTGCAATCTTGGCTCACTGAAACCTCCGCCTTCTGGGTTCAAGTGATTCTCCTACCTCAGCATCCCAAGTACCTGGGATTACAGGTCCCCACCACCACGCCTGGCTAATTTTTTTTTTTTTTTTGTATGTTTAGTAGAGGTGTGGATGCACCATGTTTGCCAGGTTGGTTTCAAACTCCTGACCTCAAGTGATCCACCCACTTCGGCCTCCCAAAGTGCTAGGATTATGGGCATGAGCCACTGGGCCTGGCTAACTCTGTGAATATTGAGTGTTTGACAAGTTAATAGGCATGACTCAGAATTGTACTCTGCTTGTAGTTTTAAGTTAGTGGCATGTTTAGAAACATTTCCTTGAATTTGTCTCCCACTTAAAGATGGGGCTGATGGCCAGGCGTGGTGGCTCACGCCTGTAATCCTAGCACTTTGGGAGGCTGAAGGCAGGTGGATCACCTGAAGTCAGGAGTTTGAGACCCAGCCTGGCCAACATGGTGAAACTCTTGTCTCTACTAAAAATACAAAAAAAATTTCTGGGCTTGGTGGCAGGTGCCTGTAATACCAGCTACTCGGGAAGCTGAGGCAGGAGAATGGCTTGAACCCAGGAGGCGGAGGTTGCAGTGAGCCGAGATTGCACCATTGCAGTCTAGCCTGGATGGCAAGAGCGAGACTCCTTCTCAAAAAAAAGAAAAGAAAAAAAAAATGGGGCCAACTAGGTAGTCATTGAGATGAAGATGAGGAATGCTATGTTGATGAAACAGATGAACAGTTTCAGGATGGTGCTATCCATGATAGCACATTTCTAAATAGTCTACAAGTTTTAATTTTAGCAACTTTGTTTAGTATGAAAATTTGATCTGGGAATAATGGAGAAAGGTTTTTTTCCCCTCTTTTTTTCATAATCCCACTATTGTAAATAAATGAATAAACTTTTTGAACTATTCAAAAGAAAAGAGCTCTTATTTAAACTTAAGATGAGAAGAAGAACTTTTAATAAACTAGTGGCTGGGTAAAGGCAGAGTTTTATAATGAAATTTTTATTCTTACCTTCATGGTACAGAGTCCCTCCTCCTTCTCCCCGTAAAAATAGATGGGATGTTGTGATTTATGATGAGGTAATTCTGTAGAGGCATTTTATGGAATACGTAATCCTACGAGAGATTTTCCTGATGGCTGATATCCCAGACATAGAGCTCAGAAAACAATTACACCCAGCTAGTTGGTTCTGTTCACTCTACTATTGCACGAGTCCAATGTTTAGATTTTAAAACAAGGGAATTTCAACATTCTGTTTTCTAGCTGTAAGAGTAACTACTTTAAAAAAAAAAAAAAGACAACCAAAAAAACTTATTTCTTAGAAAAGGTCTTGCTCTGTTGCCCAGGCTAGAGTACAGTGGCATGATCACAGCCTCAAACTCCTGGGCTCAAGCAATCCTTCCTCCTCAGCTAATTAAAACAGCTTTTTTTGTTGTTGTTGAGGCAGGGTTCTCACTGTGTTGCCCAGGCTGGTCTTGAACTCCTGGCCTCAAGTAGTCCTCCCACCTCCACCTCCAAAAAGTGCTGAGATTACTGGTGTAAACCACCATGTCCAACCTAAGAAAATCATTTCAAATGAAAGAAATACGCACTGCTCTGTAGTTCCCTGCTTGCTAAACAGCAGATTTCATCGTAAGCAAAACCATTTTGTACCCTAAATATTAGGACTTATTTACTGATGTACCAAATGGGACCAAGGAGAAGCTGGTCTTCTGTCTTAGGCTCAGACAGCAGTATCAAAACAGCAACTCTGTGGCTCAGAGTAGTTTATAGTATCATTTTAAGCTAATATAATTCTATTTAGTGTGGAAGAGGGGAAGAGCCCTGGGATGCTGATGTGCTGGGAGCCCCTGAGGGACCTTGAGACTTTCCCTTGTATGGCTCTGAAGGGAGACATTACAACTTAGTGGAGGCTGGGCGTGGTGTGGCTCATGCCTATAATCCCAGCACTTTGGGAGGCCAAGGCCGGTGGATCACTTGAAGTCAGGAGTTCGAGACCAGCCTGAGCAACATGGTGAAACCTCATCTCTACTAAAAATACAAAAGTTAGCCGGGCGTGGTGGCGGGCACCTGTAATCCCAGCTACTTGGGAGGCTGGAGCAGGAGTATCGCTTGAACCCAAGAGGCGGAGGTTGCAGTGAGCCAAGATCATGCCATTGCTCTCCAGCCTGGGCAACAAGAGCAAAGCTCCATCTTAAAAAGAAAAAAAAAAAATGTAGTGGAAAGAACATGGACTTTGGAGTCAGGATTAACCTAACTCAAGGAGAAGGGAGCTGTTTGTGTAAAAAAAATTCTTCGCCGGACGCGGTGGCTCACGCCTGTAATCCCAGCACTTTGGGAGGCTGAGGCAGGCGGATCTCCTGCAGTGGGGAGTTTGAGACTAGCCTGACCAACATGGAGAAACCCTGTCTCTACTGAAAATACAAAATTAGCTGGGCGTAGGGGCGCATGCCTGTAATCCCAGCTACTCAGGAGGCTGAGGCAGGAGAACTGCTTGAACCGAGGAGGTGGAGGTTGCGGTGAGCTAAGATTGCACTCCAGCCTGGGCACCAAGAGCGAAACTCCATCAAAAAAAAAAAAAATTCTTAATTGCATTGTGCTTACAGGCTGTGTGACTTTGAGGAAATAAGCTCTCTGATGAATTAATAAGATTCCCAATTTCTTTGTGGGTAAATTGGTAGCAAGGCTGTTGAGGGAATGACTGAGATGATACCTTGGGGCAGTGCCTCTTTGATGGTAGCTGCCAATAAATGCTGGTCCACTTCCTGCATTCCTCCCTCCACTTCCTTGTTGCCATGTCACCTGCACACAAAACAGCTTTCAGACTCCATCTTGGCACAACATACATTTATATTTGAAAAATAAAACCCAAGAAAGGAAGAAGTCCAATGAAATTCTGAACATGTAAGAAAAGTCAGCTTTAGAGAAATTGGATATCCTTGTAATTTTCATTATGCCAATGCATTTGGTATAAAATTAGGATCTTTGCTTATGACTCTTGAACTTTGGTAATTCCAAAATCCATTGTACCTATCACTGTTTTCTTTTTTTCCTGTAAATTCTGGATATTCTAGATCTATCCCTGAAGTATATTGCCAGTTTTTCATTTCAAATTTAATTAGTTCTCAATACAATATATTTAATTTTTTGCTTTTTTTAAAAAAAGTAAAGGTCGATGTCATTTAGAATATGCAGCAGTGTATAAATTTCCTTGTTATTTGGTTTCAGTGGTCCAAATTAAGTTATTACTAATAGCTTATTAGTATCAGTTTACTAATGTTTTAATTATATTTTTTATCATGTCTTACATTGCATTCTTTTAAAAACTAGTGATATGCTGTCATTTGACAGTAAGATTCAAATAATTTAAACTAGAAGTGCAACTCTCAAGAACGCTGTCACAAAAATTTTACCAAATGATACGTATTAGTCCATTCTCACACTGCTATAAAGAAATACATGAGACTGGGTAATTTATAAAGAAAAGAAGTTTAATTGTCTCACAGTTCCACAGGCTGTACAGGTAGTATGATGCTGGCATCTGCTTGGCTTCTGGAAGGCCTCAGGAAACTTAGACAATCATGGTAGAAGGCGAAGGGGAAGCACATATATCTTACATGGCCAGAGCAGGAGCAAGAGAGAGAGGGAGGACATATTAGTCTGTTTTCACACTGTTGATAAAGACATACATGAGACTGGGAAGAAAAAGAGGTTTAATTGGACTTACAGTTCCACATGGCTGGGGAGGCCTCAAAATCATGGTGGGAGGTGAAAAGCACTTCTTATATGGCGGCAGCAAGAGAAAATGAGGAAGATGCAAAAGCGGAAACCCCTGATAAAACCATCCGATCTCATGAGACGTATTCACTACCACGAGAACAGTATGGGGAAAACCACCTCCATGATTCAAATTATCTCCCACCAGGTCCCTCCCACAACACGTGGGAATTATGGGAGTACAGTTCAAGATGAGATTTGGGTGGGGACACAGCCAAACCATATCAGAGGAGGAGGTGCATACTACATACTTTTAAACAACCAGATCTCAGGATAACTCACTCACTATCATGAAAACAGCACCAACGGGATGGTACTAAGCCTTTCATGAAGTGTCACCTCCCACCAGGCCCCACCCCCAACACTGGGGATTAAAATTGAACATGAGATTTGGTGGAGACACAGAACCAAACCATATCATGATACTCATTTTATTTATTACATTTTACTTTATATCCTACAAAGTCAATATATTTAACTGAGAAACTGGCTACCGGTGGTTTTTTTTTTTTTTCAAGTTCTACCCGTACTGATTTCTAATTTTTAGCCATTCCTGATTTTAAAACCTCGCATACATTTTGGCAATAATTTGTTCTCCTAGATGAGGCGAAAATATTTAAGTCTGTGGGCTTGGAAAGTGCTTTTTTGAGAAGAGGGATGCCGTTGGCCAGACTGCATAGAAGCTGAGATGTTTCCGCAGAGCCAAGATGGCAAGAAGGCTGAAGAATTTGCCTGCATCCCTCCCACTGCAGTGATTGTTCTGGCAAAGTTCCCAGGGTGGTCTCCGCACCGCTCATATTAGTGAAAGGGTGGTTCTGATTTCTGAGGAAGGCATGATAACACTTTGGCCTTAAATTTTCTTTTTGCGGAAAGTTTGATTATCATTAGAATGGCCGTCTTTTAAAGTGATTCATTGACTTGTCCCTGGAGAAATCATGAGTTAGATGAGAGTGTTTGGTGGGAAGTGAAAAGACCCATCCACGGTTTTGGGTGAGATCCTTGTTGGACTGTGATCCCAGGATATTACCCAGGCCCAGACTGTAGACAACCTTCAGATGGAGTCCTGCTCCTACATGGGCAGGGGGTGAAATAATGATTCCCTTTCTCAATTTTCTTTAGCCATGAAATTTATTAAAAATGTATATCTGATTCTGAGTTACCAGTCTTAATTGCTTCAGATTCTCTGGATTCAGAACTTATTTTTATTTTATTTTATTTTATTTTTTTTGAAACAGAGTCTTGCTCTGTCATCCAGGCAGGAATGCAGTGGCGCAACTGCAGGCCCACTGCGTCCTGAGCTCAAATGATCCTCGTGCCCCAGCCCCCAGGTAGCTGGGACTACAGGCACATGCCACCATGCCCAGCTAATTTTTTTTTTTTGAGGCGGAGTCTCGCTCCATCCCCCAGGCTGGAGTGCAGTGGTGTGAGCTCGGCTCGCTGCAAGCTCCGCCTCCCGGGTTCACGCCATTCTCCTGCCTCAGCCTCCCAAGTAGCTGGGACTAAAGGCGCCTGCCACCAGCCTGGCTAGTTTTTCTTGTATTTTTAGTAGAGACGGGGTTTCACCGTGTTAAGCAGGATGGTCTCGATTTCCTGACCTCGTGATCTGCCCGACTCGGCCTCCCAAAGTGCTGGGATTACAGGCGTGAGCCACTGCACCCAGCCCCAACTAATTTTTCGTGCCTTTTCTAGAGACGAGGTTCACCAGGTTGCTCAGGCTGTTCTCGAACTCCTGGACTTAAGCAATCCTCCTGCCTTGGCCTCTCAGTGCTGGGATTACAGGTGTGAGCCACTGTGCCCTGCCTCAATGCAATCTTAAAACTGAATTAGAAAATCTAAGTCCAGGCCAGAGTTATATATAATTAAGACAGTGTGGGTTTTAAGTTTTGTGTTATAATTGTGTTGTTTTTGGTCGAGCCTGGTGGCTCACACTTGTAATCCCAGAACTTTGGGAGGCCGAAGTGGGCTGATTGCTTGAGCTCACGAGTTCGAGACCAGCCTGGGCAACATAGTGAAACTCTGCCTCTACAAAAAATACAAAAATTAAGCCCTGGTGCTGTGGCTCATGCCTGTAATCCTAGCACTTTGGGAGGCCGAGGCTGGCGGATCATCTGAGGTCAGGAGTTTGAGACCAGCCTGGCCAACGTGGTGAAACCCTGCCTCTACTAAAAAAATAGAAAAACTAGCCAGGTGTGGTGGCAGGTGCCTGTAGTCCCAGCTACGTGGGAGGCTGAGGCAGAAGAGTCGCTTGAACCCAGGAGGCGGAGGCTGCAGTGAGCCAAGATCGCACTACTGTACTCCAGCCTGGGTGACAGAGCAACAGTCCATCTCAAAAACAAAAAACAAAAATTAGCCAAGCATTGTGGCATGTGCCTGTAGTCCCAGCTACTTGGGAGGCTGAGGTGGGAAGATGGCTTGAGCCTGAGAGGTGGGGGTTACAGTGAGCTGAGATGGTGCCACTGTACTCCAGCCTGGGTGATCGAGCCAGACCTTATCTCAAAAAAAAGTGTTGTTTTTAATTACTTGTAATTTTAATTGCTTATAATTAAAAAACAGTAATTAAAAGGACCAAAAGTTAACTTTGCAGGTAGTAAACCTTAGCCTACTGTACGTAAAAATCAGAAGGCCAAGGCAGGAGGATTGCTTGAGCCCAGAACCTGAAGACCAGCTTGGGCAACATAGTGAGACCCCATCTCTATAAAACAACTTAAAAATTAGCCAGGTGTGGTGGCACACCCTTGCAATCCCAGCTACTCAGGAGGCTGAGGTGGGAGGATTGCTTGACCCTGGAGGTCAAGGCTGCAATGATCATGATCACATCACTGCACTCCAGCCTGGGCAACAGAGCAAGACCCTGTCTCAAAAAATAATAACAGTAATAATCAGAAAGCAACACTGTATGTGAATAAAGTCACCTTACCTAGCTGCTGGTGGACAGCCTTTGGTGTTTGAAGGACTTAGTTTTTATCCATTCCTGCTTTCGATATTTGTTGACTGTGAGGTTTGGGCTTATCCAGGGTCCACGAAGAAGAAATGGTTCTTCCTCATCTCAGGCCTTTGTGGTTTTGGGGTGTTTTAAATTCCTCTGCCGTAGTTACTCAATCCAACCCTACTTGCCTCTCGCTTCCACAAATTTCTCAAATGTCATTCGTGGTACCCTTTTAACTCTTATGGACTTATTTGCTTTTAACATATCTTTTACTCACTTTGAATGGAGTTTCAACTGGAAATAGAGGGTAGTGTTGTGTGTACCACCTGCCGTCTTGAGCTAGACACTTTCAAAGCGTTTGTTTTGTTAATTATTTCTTCTTACATGGCTCATTATGCTTGTTGAAATTTGTGAGATGGTTTAGACCAAACCATCTGTCCAAACCACAGCCTGTGGGCCACATGTAGCCCGGGATAGCTTTGAATGCAGCCCAACATGAATTCATAAACTTTCTTAAAACAAGAAATTTTTTTTTTGCAATTTTTTTTTCCTTAGCTCATCAGCTATCATAGTGTTATTGTATTTTATGTGTGGCTATGGCCCAAGACAATTCTTCTTCCAGTGTGGCCCAGGGAAGCCAAAAGATTACACATCGCTGAAAACTTTACACGTATCAGGAATCATATAGCTTTTCAAAATAAAATATCCACACTTTTGCTAAGTTCTATGCTATGCAAGTGACTGAAACTATACCAGGACTTATTTATCTTGTAAACTTGGAAGTGAAATATTCTTCACTCACAAGGGTATTTGTGATTAAATTCTGGGAATATGCATTTATAAGTTGATACCAGCTCCTGGAATGTAACTTTTTCTTTTTTCTTTTTTTCTTTTTTAGATTTTTTGAGATGAACTCTCACTCTTTGCCCAGGGTGGAGTGCAGTGGCACAATCTTGGCCCACTGCTGCCTCTGGGTCCCGGGGTCAAGCAATTCACTGGCCTCAGCCCCTGGGTAGCTGGGACTACAGGCATCTGCCACCATGCCTGGCTAACTTTTTTTTTGTATTTTTAGTAGAGACGGGGTTTCACCTTGTTGGCCAGGCTGGTCTTGAACCTCCTACCCGCCTCGGCCTCCCAAAGTGCTGGGATTACAGGCGTGAGCCACTGCACTGGGATGCTTTTTCTTATTTCTCCATCACTTAAAGACAGAGGAATGAGAGAGGCCCGTTTGTGGACACGATCTTAAGTACAGATCTCTAGTGGTTAAAACAAAACACGAAAAATCTCTGTCATCCTCTAGACTCTTGACTTTTGCCTAAATATGATTTATAAAGCTGAAGTGTTGCTGATCTGTAAATAATACCCAAAGGATATGATTATATGATTACCCAACACCCTAATACAATTTGAGAGTAGAGTGATCCAAAGAAGGAGAAAATAGCGTCTTCAAAAATGTTGCTATTAGAAATATTTCTTTTCTCTAAGGGAGGATGCAGGCTAAAGCATTTTGCATGTGTGTTTACTTTTATAAATTTTCTAAGTGATGAAGGAAGGTAGAATTCTTTTTTTTTTTTTTTTTTTCAGATAGAGTTTCACTCTTGTTGTCCAGGCTGGAGTGAGTGATGCGATCTCGGCTCACCACAACCTCCACCTTCCAGGTTCAAGCAGTTCTCTGCCTCAACCTCCCTAGTAGCTGGGAGCACAGGTGTGCACCACCACACCCAGCTAAATTTTTTTTTTTTTTTTTTGTATTTTTAGTAGAGACGAGGTTGCACCATGTTGGCCAGGCTGGTCTTGAACTCCTGACCTCAGGTGATCCACCCGCCTCGGCCTCCTAGAGTCCTGGGATTACAGGCGTGAGTTACTATGCCCTGCCAGAAGTAGAATTCTTATCAACATCTTTCTATGTTGATAATCGGGTAATCCCTAAAGTTAATACCCTAAAATGCAATTTTTTAGTTTTGATGAAAAATTGATTCTATCACTTACAATTTTTTTTTTTTTTTGAGATGGAGTTTTGCTCTTGTTGCCCAGGCTGGAGAGCAATGGCGCAATCTCAGCTCACTGCAACCTCTGCCTCCCAGTTCAAGCGATTCTCCTGCCTCAGCCTCCTGAGTAGCTGGGATTACAGGCATGCGCCACCACGCCCGGCTAATTTTGTATTTTTAGTAGAGACGGGGTTTCACCATGTTGGTCATGCTGGTCTCAAACTCCCGATCTCAGATGATCCGCCCAGCTTGGCCTCCCAAAGTGCTGGGATTACAGGCATGAGCCACCACACCTGGCCGGTTCTATCACTTCTATGATAGAGAATTTTTAAATTATCAAAAGAGCCTGATCTTTCATGTAACACTTTGACCAGTCTTACCCTGTGAGTGTTTTCATCTGCCTTCTCACACTTTGCATCTACAAGTGAAAGTGCTTCTATTTTTCTACATATTGTACAGTAAAGATTTTAGAGCTTTCTAGGCCAGGCGTGGTGGCTCGCACCTATAACCCCAGCACTTTGGGAGGCCGAGGTGGGCAGATCACTGAGGCCAGGAGTTTGAGATCAGCCTGGCCAACATGGTGAAACCCTGTCTCTACTAAAAATACAAAAATTAGCCGGGAGTGTTGGCAGGTGCTGTAATCGCAGCTGCTAATAAGGTGGAGGTTGCAGTGAGCTGAGATTGTGCCACTTCACTCCAGCCTGGGTGACAGAGAAAGACTCTATCTCAAAAAAAAAAAAAAAAAAAAAAAAATTAGATCCTTCTAAGAAGATGAAGCCCACTGTGTCAAAAAAAAAAAATCTAAAGGTTAGGATATGAAGTCATTCTGACAGATTATACTGTGGAATATATATCCCTGTTCCTTTCTTCTGAGCCTTATTTTCATGTTAATAGTTTCAACTACATACTGTATGCCAAGAACTTTATATACCTTATCATATTTCATTTTCACAAAATTTTAGGAGGTTTATATTACTCACATTAATTAATAGGCCCAACATCGCAATTTCTAGCAAGAGGAAGAGGTAAGCTTTTAGTGCAAGTCTGACTCTGAATTCTGTGGCCTAATCTGCAGTCTATGTTGCATCCACATTAAGTGTCTTAAATGTTCACTATGAATTCTCTTGAGCTATTATTTCTATCTCTAATTATGCCATAATTTAAAAATCACAATGATACTTGGGCTTGTGTGAAGAGACGGTGTGCCTAGATGTTTCTTCCTGGCTCAGTGTGAGATACGATTTTGAAAGCACATGATGTGCTTCATTACATTTTTTAAATCCATTTATCCCAGGTTAATAGCTTAGATGGCCTTTTTTTTTTTTTTTTTTTTTTTGAGATGGAGTCTTGCTGTGTCGCCCAGGTTGGAGTGCAGTGGCGTGATCTTGGCTCACTGCAACCTCCACCTTCCAGGTTCAAGCGATTCTCCTGCCTCAGCCTCCCAAGTAGCTGGGACTACAGGTACACACCACCATGCCCAGCTGATTTTTGTATTTTTAGTAGAGATGGGGTTCTGCTATGTTGGCCAGGCTGGTCTTGAACTCCTGACCTCAGGTGATCCACCTACCTCGGCCTCCCAAAGTGCTGAGATTACAGGCGTGAGCCACTGCACCTGGCCAGATGGCCATTTCTCTAATGTAAAATGTGAAGCAGGCCCAATGGAGGGCCCCAAGCCTGTGCCAGAGGTGACCAGCCTGCAGCCATGCCCCGACATCCTAACTTCCTTGGTGAAAAATGAGACCATTATTCAGTGTGCTAGCTGTTTACAAGGAGCAATTGGTTAGAAATGACAGTGTGCTGAAAGTCTTTTTTTTCCCTCCAATTTTTTACAGGGAAGGTTGGGTGTGGCTCTCCGAGAAGACATTTTGGTGGACTCATTGAGGAAGATGATGTGATTCTCCTTGCTGCAGCTCTGCGAATTCAGGTTTGTTCCATATAGCTGTCTGAGAATCTTGAGTTTGGAAGTTTGATTAATAGTTGCTAGCATTTTGCAAGTGGTTTCTGTTTACCAGGTACAGTGTTAAACACTTCACACACAATGTTAGGCCCATTTGATAAATGAAGAAATGGTGATTTTGAAAAATGAAGTGAGTTGCCTATGATCACATGGCAGTGTGGGGCAGAGACCCATACTGAGGACTGTGTATGTTATCTTGTGCTGTGTAATCAATTATCCCAAAATTTAGCAACTGAAGCAACAAGGCATTTATTATCTCACAGTTTCTTCAAGTCAGAGATTTGGCAGTAGATTAACAGATTAGATGGTATGTTAGTCCATTCTTGCATTGCTCTAAAGAAATACCAGCTACTCAGGAGGCTAAAGCAGAAGGGTCGCTTGAACCCAGGAGACAAGTTGTGGTGAGCTGAGATTGCACCACTGAGCTCCAACCTGGGTGACAGAGGGAGACTGAAAAAAAAAAAAAAAAAAAAAAGAAATACCTGAGACTGGTTAACTTAGAAAGAAAACAGATTTAATTGGCTTATGGTTCTTTTTTTTTTCCCCTTGGGACAGAGTCTTGCTTTGTCACCCAGGCTGGAGTGCAGTGGTGCGATCTTGGCTCACTGCAACCTCTACCTCCCAGGTTTAAGCGATTCTCATGCCTCAGCCTCCTGAGTAGCCGGGACTACAGGCATGCACCACCATGCTCGGCTAATTTTTTGTATTTTTAGTAGAGACAGGGTTTCACCATGTTGGCCAGGCTGATCTCAAACTCCTGGCCTCATGTGATCCACCCGCCTCGGCCTCCCAAAGTGCTGGGATTACAGGCATGAGCCACCGCACCTGACCTGGCTCACAGTTCTGCAGGCCTTACAGGAAGCATAACACAGGCATCTGCTTCTGGAGAGGCCTCACCAAGCTTCCAAGAATGGCAGAAAGTGAAGGGAAAGCAGGCATCTCACGAGGCGGGAACAGGAGCAGAGAGTGAGGGGGTGGTGCTGTATACTTTTAAATGACCAGATCTCATGGGAACTCATTCATTATCACAAGGATGCTACCAAGGGGGATGATGCTAAACCATCATGAGAAACTAGCTCCTGTGATCCCATCACCCTCCTCCAGGCCCCACCTCTAACACTGGGGATTACATTTCAAGATGGGATTTGGGCAGGGACACACATCCAAACTATATCGAATTGTTTGGGCTCAGGATCTCTCATGCATTTGAAGTGAAGATGTCAACTGGGGCTGCAATCATCTGAGGGGTTGACTGGGGCTGGAGGATCTGTTTCCAAGATGGCATACTCACATGGCTGTGGGCATGTGTATTTCATTCCTCATTGGCCATCAGCAGGATGCCTTGATTCCTCATCATGTCCACCTCTCTGTAGGGCTGCTCACAGTGTGGCAGCTAACTTCCCCAAGTATGAGCAGTCCAAGGGAGGGAACCAGGAGGAGTCTGCAGTGTGGATGACCTAGGCTCTAACCTCATGTGCTGCCACTTCCTTTTATCCTGTTTGTTAGAAGTATATCACTAAGTCCAGTTCACATGCAAGAGAAGGAGAATTGTTCTCACTTCTTCAAGACAGGAGTATTAAAGTATTTGGAGGCATTTTTTCAAACCACCACCACCTGTGTGACCTAAAGGCAAAGGTCATCAGTGTTCCGCCATATAAGCTGAGTGTTCTCATGGTGCTGGAGCCTGCAGCAGTGGTGGCCTCTGGCAGTGACATTTAGTTCATTTCTTTCTTATGTACAGGGTAATACACAATGGAAACTCTTTACCTCAAAATGGGTCATTATACATTTTTGTAAGGATTATAAGTTACATTTCCATCAAAGCCAAATTTTATTTTTATTTATTTTTATTTCATTTACTTATAATTTATATGCATACATAACACTACTCAGTAATTCAATTTGCTTGTTCTTTTATACCAACTACTGAAGGATGGTATTTGGAAGCTGGGCATCCAAGCTGATCATTCATGCAGTCCTATATTTTTGTCATTTTTCTTTTCTAAATTGGATGACGAACCTATTCAGTATAAGTTTATCCATGTACATGATGTCTTTTGTGAACACTTAATCTATTTATTTATTTATTTATTTATTTATTCATTTATTTGAGACAGGGTCTCACTGTGTCACCCAGGCTGGAATGCAGTGGCACGATCTTGGCTCACTGCAGCCTCCACCTCCCAGGTTCAAGCAATTCTCCTGCCTCAGCCTCTTGGGTAGCTGGGATTACAGGCACATGCCACCACACCCAGCTAATTTTTTTGTTTGTTTGTTTTTTGTTTTGAGATGGAGTTTTGCTCTTGTTGCCCAGGCTGGAGTGTAATGTCGCCATCTCAGCTCACTGCAACCTCCATCTCCTGGGCTCAAGTGATTCTCCTGCCTCAGCCTCCTGAGTAGCTGGGATTACAGGCACATGCCACCATGCCCGGCTAATTTTTTGTATTTTTTGAAATGGAGTTTTGCTCTTGTTGCCCAGGCTGGAGTGCAATGGCACGATCTTGGCTCACTGCAACCTCCATCTCCCGGGTTCAAGTGATTCTCCTGCCTCAGCCTCCCGAGTAGCTGGGATTACAGGCATGCACCACCACGCCCAGCTAATTTTGTATTTTTAGTAGAGACGGGGTTTCTCCATGTTGGTCAGGCTGGTCTCGAACTCCCGACCTCAGTTGATCCCACCTACCTCAGTTGATCCCACCTACCTCAGCCTCCCAAAGAGGATTACAGGCGTGAGCCACTGTGCCTGGCCTACTTTTTGTATTTTTAATAGAGACAGGGTTTCACCATGTTGCCCAGGCTGGTCTTGAATTCCTGATCTCAAGTGATCTGCCCACCTCGGCCTCCCAAAGTGCTGGGATTACAGGCATGAGCCACCTCACCTGGCCTATTTATTTGTTTATTTTTAAAGAGACAGAATCTCAGCTAGGATGGAGTGCAGTGGTTTGATCCTGACTCACTGCAGCCTCAAACTTCTGGGATCAAACAATCTTCCCACCTCAGCCTCCCGAGTAGCTGGGACTATAGATGCACATCACCACACCTGGATTTTTTAATAGTGTATTTTCTCACATTTTCCTGTTTTTCTTTTTTAAATTTAACAAAAACAATGAACATAGTCAGAAGTTCTGGCCTGTGACTTGAAATAACCCTGGATGTACATTTTAAAAAACATTCTCAGATTCATTGCTGTAAGTATGAAGAGCTAATAGTCTGCAAGGGAACTATAGAATTAAGCTGGATCATCAAGTTCATGCGTGCATATTTAAGAAACAGAGCAGCTTCTTTTAATACTATCAAACTCTTCAGTGCGGTATTGAATAGTTGTATATCTAACTAGTGGTTTTCACGTTTTCCTTTTTAAGAAAAACCTACAAACCTAGTTACACGTGAATAAAAATATTCCTAATATCCTCCTGGCTTATTGTGCGACTCGATAATCTTGTTTTGTAACATCCACAAACAATATTTCCATGGTTTAAGTGCGTGCCCTGTCAGCTTTTACCATTCTAACATGTTTTCCTCTCTATCCCTGCTGAAGAATATGGTCAGTAGTGGAAGGAGGTGGCTTCGTGAACAGCAGCACAGGCGGTGGAGACTTCACTGCTTGAAACTTCAGCCGCTCTCCCCTGTGCCAAGGTAACACTGGTGTTTTATTTACATTGATGTCAGCTCAGCACAGTGCCTTAGCCCTAGTTAGTCATGGGGGAGAAGCACAACTCATGGTACTGTGGTTTTGATGGTAGATAATTTTCTCTATTCATTAAATTGCCACTCTGTTTTCTCTATTGTAAATTCTCCAAAATTAAATCATAATGAATGTATTACTGTGTTCTGTCAATTCTAAGAAGGCATTTTTTTTTATTTCAATGATGTTTTCTATATTAAATTGCAGTGTTTTTTAATGATGTTCTTAAATTAATTTATATTAATTAATTTAGTTTCAATGATGTTTCCTATATTTAATGGCAGTGGTTTTTTTTCCTTTTTTTTTTTTTTTTTTTGAGATGGAGTCTTGCTCTGTTACCCAGGCTAGAGTGCAATGGCGTGATCTCGGCTCACTGTAACCTCCACCTCTCAGGTTCAAGCGATTCTCCTGCCTCAGCCTCCCAGGTAGCTGAGATTATGGGCGCACGCCACCACACCCAGCTAATTTTTGTGTTTTTAGTAGAGGTGGGGGTTTTGCTATTTTGGCCAGGCCAGTCTCAAACTCCTGACCTCAGGTGATCTGCCCATCTCGGCCTCCCAAAGTGCTGGGATTACAGGCGTGAGCCACCACGCCTGGCAGTGTTTTTTCTTCTTAGTGGTCCATGAAGTAATGGTTTTAAATTTGACAAAATATGGTAATGTAATATTTGGAATATGCTTCTCAGTGTCAGAAATGCCCAACACATATATATCTGCCTGGTCTTAAGGGCTATGTAGGTTTCTACTCTAGGGATAAAGGACCGCCCAAACCAAACATTATTCCACGTGGGAACTGAGCTCGGCTTTCTTCGGAACGGTCTGATGGGATAGTCTGTGCTTGTCAAGGTGGATATTTTCCTCAGAGTGCTCTTTGATGAGGTCTGAGCTACATATTCTATCTATAAATTTGGAAATATAAACTGTAGGTCATAGTCTCAGTGTGTGGTTTAGAATGATTGGGTAGGTATGACATCTGAACCAGACAGCCGCATTTTCTAGCCTGATAATGAGTCATCTGTGTCTGTCCCACTCCAAGGAATTGGCCCCACCCCCATTATCCAGGTGTGCATACTGCCAGGTGTGCATCCCCAGGTGATGTCATCCAGCAATGTTGGAATGCACAGAGTGCCGAGGAAATAAAATCCCTCTAGTAATTTGACACTTTTTTTTTTTTTTTTTTTTTGAGACAGAGTCTTGCTCTGGTCTTGAACTCTTGACCTCAGGTGTTCCACCTGCCTCAGCCTACCAAAGTGCTGGGATTACAAGCATGAGCCACCGCACCGGGCCTGACTCATTTTTTTACCTGATACCCAGTTGCTTTATAGAATTGAACTCCATTTCCTTGGGCAGTCAGTTGAACACCCTGGTTCAGTTCTACCCACCAGGAGGGTGTGACCCTCCTGGACATGTTTTCATTCCTGCAATAGACGAAATATCTCAGTTATGCTCTCTGTTCATTAATTATGTAAGTTGCAATGAGGAATGTTATTCTTTGTAATATCATCCCTGGGCTTGTGCAATGTGTTTCATAAAATATCTTATTTTAGAGTTATTTTTGTTGTTATAAGACCTTAGATTTTAAAAGTAAATCAATAATTTCTACTTACAAAATGCTAAAAAAGATTAAGATGGATTCCACCAAATTGTGTACCAAAGTTTCAAAGTAAATTCTTCTTGTTAAATAATTAAATCCTTTTCTCTCCCAAGAAGAATTTACTTTGAAATCATTGATTTCTAGACCCACTGGGCGAAGAGAAGCAGGCTGAATAGTTTATAAATCACCCGGAAAATCGCGATGGTGTCTCTGTGACTCTTTAGCTAGTAAAGAGAAAACCTTACAGGTGTTTGTTTTGTTTTGTTTTTGAGACAGAGCCTTGCTCTGTTGCCCAGGCTGGAGTGCAGTGGCTTGATCTCCGCTCACTGTAACCTTCACCTCCTGAGTTCAAGTGAGAACATCTGGCTAATTTTTGTATTTTTAGTAGAGACAGGGTTTCACCATGTTGGCCAGGCTGGTCTCAAACTCCTGACCTCAAGTGATCTGCCCTTTTGTGCTCCCAAAGTGCTGGGCTTACAGGCATGAGCCACCATGCCTGGCCTGTTTTGTTTGTTTGTTTGTTTGTTTGTTTTTTGAGACAGTCTCGCTCTGTTGCCCAGGTTGGAGTGCAGTGGCGCGATCTCAGCTCACCTCAACCTCCACCTCCCAGTTCAAGTGATTGTCCTGCCTTGGCCTCCCGAGTAGCTGGGACTACAGGCGCCACCATCACACCTGGCTAATTTATTTATATTTTTAGTAAAGACAGGATTTTGCTATGTTGGCCAGGCTGGTCTCAAACTCATGGACTCAAGTGATCCTCCTGCCTTGGCCTCCCAAAGTGCTGGGATTACAGGCGTGAGCCACTGCGGCCTGCCAAAAGCTTACACATCATTCAAGATTAAGCTCTTCAATTTAGGAGACGGGGAAGAGAGAGAGAAAAAAATTATGGCCAGGAAGGCAAAACAAAGTCGGAGGCTAGGAAGGAAAGGTCGGATAGGAAAGGAATACTCAGCAGCCCGTGGGGGGATAACCTGAACTCCTAGTTTCTCTGGTGCCCTTTGGAGAAGTCTGGGTGGAGGTGTGTTTGCTGTTGCCTCTTACCCCCAGGTCAGGCCCCCACAGGATCTTGGAGGAGAGCCTAGGGTGGTCTGAACACTGAGGGTAGACTGCCCGCAGTAGCTACAGAAACAGTCAGGGCCAAGGGGCTGACTAAAGTCCACTGAGGAGGTTGATCTGCCCACCGCAAGGAGGCAGATCACAACAAAAATAAGTGTTCCGTGTTCCGGGGTGAGTGAAGGAATAGCTGTCCTCTCTGATGCAACCTTTAAGGGCAGTTCCCTGCCCTGTGGTCTCCCAGGGTTAGTCTTGCTGCTGGGGGAACAGGTGTGCCTTCCATCTCTCAGTCTCAGACACATGAAGGGCCTGACTCCCCAGTAAGGAAATGACTGAGCACTTGAGCCCCAGAGGAAAGAGTCCAGCATTACACATGCTGGTATCCAGACCACTCCTGTAAGACGAGCAGTGGTGGCCAGTAAAATAGAAGAGTTCAGTTACGTGCCCAGTGAGTCTCTGGAGTTCCTACGATTTCCGTCTGAACTTGGGCTCAGGGCACTAGGTCCTTTTACCGACAATTATGTAATTAATAAAACATTTTGAAATATGATTTTAGACTGCAAATAGAGGGGAAGTGTGGACACAGATAAAACGAAATAGCATTTTCACATTTTTTCTTTTTTTTTTTTTTGTCCTTAATCTCTAATGTGATAGTAATGTTCACATTTTTGAATAGCCAAGAGAAACATGTGGCCAGCCCGATCGGAGATTATTATGCAATGACCCTCTATTCATGGCTAATGAATACCATGATGGCCCATACAGCTCATTTTGCTCTGTAGTCAAATCACACTTGCAGGAGGGCTTTGGACACATTATAATATACAATTCTTGTCTGTATGCCATAGGTGTTATACTTCCACCTGGACACAATTCTAGGATCTTTGTGAGTTTTTTGGAGTTGCATTTCTAAAATGATGCACCATTTTCTCACACACGTTAATTATTAGCAGTTGTGCTTATTACGGCCTGGGAGAAAGGACCCCAAAGCAATTGCATTGATTTCATTGTTGGCGTGATGTGTGGCTGTTTTCACTCCAGTTGTGACCACCTAAGCTGAGAAGCCTTTTCTCTCTTTCGTGTTGTCTTCCCCTCAGTGACATTGAGATTTCAAGAGGACAAACTCCAAAAGCTGTGGATGTCCTTGCCAAGGAGATTGGATTGCTTGCAGATGAAATTGAAATCTATGGCAAAAGCAAAGCCAAAGTACGTTTGTCCGTGCTAGAAAGGTTAAAGGATCAAGCAGATGGAAAATACGTCTTAGTTGCTGGGTAAGACACCATCTAACATCTACTTGACCAAGCAGACATATTTACAAAACTCTTCCCTATTTATCTCTCTCCTCGTACCCCTCAATCCATCCTATTCTCACATTTGACATTTTGTCCATTTCATTTGGCATTTCTTTATTTGGTGTGAGGTAAGTTTTTATTTTCAGTGCAGAGCAAATCAGTCAACTCGACAAAATATAAAGTCAAACAAGTTGCAGTGCTTTATCTTTTGTTTCTCATGTTGTTATTACCCCTGCTCCCCTTTGGCTTTTTGAATTTCATTTTTCATTATAAAAATCAAAATAGGAATTGAAAGTAAAATATTTTGAACTGAGCAGTTTGTTTTGTGTGTTCTACTTGAAATATTTTCATGGAAAAGGTACAGATAATCATATGAAACATGTTTTCCTGTTAATATCCTTGATCTTACTTATATATTCACATTACAAAGGCTCATTATTTCCCTTTTTCTGCATTTCAAAACTAATGTTGGGCCATTTTCATTTGTGTTGGTTATTTTATAAAAGACAAATTCATAGTTTTTGTGAAAAGGAGTGTTTGCCTTTTTCCCCTTCTTTTTAAAAAAAGAAGTACATTCACTAGCTGAAAAGATGATAGAAAGCAAGGGATTTCAAATATTTATTCAGTGTGACCTGAGGGAACATCGTGAGACCATATAAATTCCTTTGTTGCCTTGAAATTTCATTTCAGTGACTATTGCTTATGATGTATACAAGGCTTCAGGCACAAAACCTATTTGTCAGGCAGAGACATTTCTTGTAATTGGAATTGACTCCTAGGTAACTGTTTTTACGTATTTGATGATTAATGTAAGTGCTTTTGTCTTTATTTCTTTTTCTGGTTATAAAAACATGTAGTTTCATTGTCGAAATATTCTAAAAATTCAGAAAACAGAAGTGAAAAAGTAAAACATCCCAAACCCAAGCACTCAGAGGAAACAACTGTTGACCTGGGAGGACTGTTTTGATGCTGATAGAGTCTCTCAGCCATGAGGATGAGGTCGCACTCGCATGCTCTTCCGTAAACAACCTGATTATTCAAGCATATGTGGCATACTGAGCTCCATGTGAGTGAATATTGAGCTATGTCACCATTTTTCATGACAACATAACATTCCATCACTCACATCCCAGATTCTTTTTTTTTGAGACAAAGTCTCACTCTGTTGCCAAGACTGGAGTGCAGTGGCATGATCTCAGCTCACTGCAACCTCTGCCTCCCAGGTTCAAGGGATTCTCCTGCCTCAGCCTCCCGAGTAGCTGGGATTACAGGCATGCGCCACGATGCCCAGCTAATTTTTGTATTTTTAGTCGAGATGGGGTTTCACCATGTTGGCCAGGCTTTTCTCGAACTCCTGACCTCAAGTGATCCACCCACCTTGGCATCCCAAAGTGCTGGGATTACAGGCATGAGCCACTGCACCTGGCCACATCCCAGATTCTTAAACGTGTTGGGGAAGCAGGGGCTGAGGGAGTAGCAAAATGCCCAGGATGAGGGTGGAGATCCCATCTTACACATCTTCTGGCACCTCTAGTTCCATCGATAAGTGCTACCCTGGTAGTTCTAAGCGTTTCTAATTGTCCAAGTGCACTGATGCAGAAAAATAATTTGAACATAGAATAGGGATGTTCCACAACTTATTTGACCAATTTTCTATTGATGGACAATTAAAGTGTTCCCAATTTTTGCCATTTTAAACTGCTAGAATTAACAATCTTGGGCATGTGGGTTTGTGCATCTGTTTAATTATCTCCTTAGGAAAAATCCCCAGAAGTGAGTTCAATTATTTATAACTACAAATAAAGCAAAAATATTATCCAAAACAGTCCAAGTGTGGTGGCTCACAACTGTAATCCCAGCTCTTTGGGAGGCCGAGGTGGGTGGATCACGAGGTCATGAGATCGAAACCATCCTGGCTAACATGGTGAAACCCCGTCTCTACTAAAAATACAAAAAAATTAGCCAAGTGTGGTGGCGGGCACCTGTAGTTCCAGCTATTCGGGAGGCTGAGGCAGGAGAATGGCGTGAACCTGGGAGGCGGAGCTTGTGGTGAGCCAAGATCGCGCCACTGCACTCCAGCCTGGGCGACAGAGCAAGACTGTCTCAAAAAAAAAAAAAAAAAAAATCACCTCTTTAATGATATAGTGATTTCTTCAAATCCCTTTTCCCTCCTCCTTTCCCACTTTCCTCTCCTCCTCTCTCTCCTTCTCTTCGTATAGCTTTTCTTTTCTTTTTTTTTTTTTTTTTTTTTTGAGACGAAGTCACCCGGGCTGGAGTGCATTGTTGCAATTTTGGCTCACTGCAACCTCCACCCCCTGGGTTCAAGCAATTCTTGTGCCTCAGCTTCCCAAGTAGCTGGGATTCCAGTCATGCACCCCCATGCCTGGCTAACTATTTTTGTGTTTTTATAGAGGCGGGATTTCGCCACATTAGCCAGGCTGGCCTTGAACTCCTGGCCTCAAGTGGTCCGCCCGCCTCCTCCTCCCAAAGTGCTAGGATTACAGGTGTGAGCCATCATGCCCAGCTTCTGTAGCTTTTTTGTAAGAGGGACAGACAGCCAGGGCCTCTCAGAATCCCTCAGCAGTTGGCGTTGTAAGGAATTCATCCTTTGCTCCACACCTTGGTTGCCTGTGGCTTCACCCTTCTCCCTCAGGCTTCCAGGCTCACTGCAGTTAGATTCCTGAGGCCCTTTGCAACCTAGAACCCCAAACTTAATGTCCCCATAATCGAGTGTGGGAAAGTTCCTGGCTGAGGGGAGGGGTTGGCTCCACCTGCAGGCCCCCTCTGGGCCCAAACCCTGCAAGGAGCTGCCTCTGGTTAGATTGGCTCTGGAGTCTCCGAGTTTAGGGCACAGTTTAGTCAGGGTGGTTTTATGGCAGTATGCTTGATGCATATTTGTCTGCAATTAATAAACAAACTCTTGGCCATTAAGACCTTGAAAAAGCATTCGATTTGTGAAATTGGTTCCTTTCTTCCAGGCTTTGGGTGATCTTGGTAGGTGGGTTTGCAGGCTTTCTCACCCTGTTTAGATAGGAACACTTAAGGAAAACTTGGTAGGATGTGTTGTCTGTTTATGAAGGAAGAATCCTGCAGCAGATTTTCTTATCCAGTGCCTCTGCTTTACTCCATTTTGGGCTTGTCAATAAAATCAGAAATCCAGATATGGATGGCCCTGACCTTAGCTTGGAACGCAAAACCGATACTTCTAAAACAAAGCTGTGATGATATTGTTTTCAGGTTCCTTACTTGTAAACAAAGCTGGGCCTCCAGCCTCATGCTGGAGAATGCTAGCTAGCACGGCTGCCTGGTGTTACAGCCAGTGCAGTCCATGGCCAGTAGAACATTTCTCCACGCTGGCTTTTTGCTAGCATTAATATGTATAATCAAGCTGAAATTGGCCTGCCATGTTGTAAATAGAAAAGAAGATTAAAGATGAATTTTCAAGAACAGATTAAACATCAAGGGATCAACAATTCTTTTTCTGAAATTCTGATACAAGTTTCTTTACCTAACAAAGACCTTTGAAGGAACAAAAATTAAATGGCCTGTCTCTTTTTTTTTTTAACTATATTGGAAAAAAATAACCATGCTGGTAAGCTTATGATATATGTATGCATTTGTGGCAGAGCTTGAAGATTTTTAGGAAATAGCCACACTGGATTCTATAAGGGAAGAATGAACAGCCCCTTCTCCCCAACACAACAAATGATATATTTTTTAGGGCTGTAAACTGTCATCAGTATCTAATCCTTTAATAGCTGAATATTGATATCAGTTTAGGTCACAGGCAACTATTTTATCGATAGCCTAAAGTGGGCCTGGCATGATGGGTTGTGCCTATAACCCAGTTACTCTGGAGGCTGAGGTGGGTGGGTCACTTGAGGCCGGGAGTTCAAGACCAGCCTGAGCTGCATAGCAAAACCCCATCTTTAAAAAATACAGACAAACAGCAAAAAGTAGCACTGGTTTAAAGCAACATTTGTAATCTAAAGTGAAAAGTCAATTTGAAATAAAAATCATCTTCATATTTTTACATTTGACCAGGTCAAGCGTTAGGGGGAAATGATGTTATCAAACTATTATATGCACTGTTGCAACTTCTTTAAAAATATAAATGACCCCTCCATTAAATGGAGAATTATTTCCTTTTCGTAAAAGTCTTTTCTAATTCTGAAAATAATATTAGCTTATTGTAAAAAATTTAACATAAAGAAAAGTAAAAAGGAGATAACTAAGTCTCTCATAACTCAATATTTTATTTATACATTCATCTTTTTACACATTGAGATCAGGCTATAAATACCATTTTTGTCCTGCCTTTTTCTCTGAACACTATAACATAAATCTTTTTCCATGCTTTAGAAGAATTCAAATACCCAAGTAATTTTTAAATAAAACTAAATAACAATATATTTGTTATTACATATTTGAATTTATATAGAAATGTGATTTAACTATGTCAGCAATGGGATTAAAATATAAAACAATGAGATTTTTTTAAATCTTCTATTATTAATAACTCAAATGCAGAACAGATTAATTCTTTTAAAAAGCCATTCTTCAAACTTTAGGATTTCTTATTCAGTCAGAATCATCTGCATTTCATCAACTACATATCGCATGGTATTTACACCTACACATCACTTTATTTGCTTTGCCTGACAAAATGAAAAGTATTGGGAATTGTTCAGGGAAATATGCCAAAAGAATCTTAGGGACTCATGAGTTTTACATATTTTCCCAGTTACACTAATGAAAAGGAATTTTGTTTGAGAACTTGACTTGGAGTGCAGCTGCAGGGCATTTGAATCTCAGTCTCCATCAGGCCTGCACCCATTTCTGTGCAGAAGTTTCTAGAATTTCCCTGAATTGGTTGGACAGAGCAGCTAAAAAAGCAGCCCAAACTGATCTGGAAATAGACTGAATTTCACATTAAAGAAAAATTTGAATCATTCACATCATTTCATCTTTTTTTTTTTTTTTTTTTTTGCTGCAGAGGGCCAAATACCCTATTGGATTTTTTAAAAATGTTTCAACCCTTTATTTCGGTACAATGTAAAAATAATCTGACTTTTCTATGATTTGGCTTTTCTGCCTTGAGTAACTATTTAAATATCTGTGAGATTTTCTTTAATTTGTGCTACTTCCAGAACGAAACAGAGGTATTTGGAAGAAACCACTTCCCACAGGGCCTTTGAACCGTTTACCTAAGTCAAGTATAATGAGAAACATAACCAAATGCACCGTGGGGTTTATTGTTAGGTAATAAATGGCTTAAAAAGCCCCTAGACCCTAAAGATGCCTGGGATGGATGATTTATGTTCATATGCTACTTGAGCATGTAGTTTTGGAGTGCATGGTGGGGCCCATGGCTAGTGGCAGTGGTGCTATTCAGCAAGATTCTGGGTCTTAAGAATAGTTCAAAGTTTTACCACTTCTCGCTGGATAAGCCATCTTTTTTACCTTTGAGTAAATTATAAACTTCTTTTCAGATTGTGTCCAAATGGTCACAGGTACTTTGACAATTTTTACTGTAACTGCCAATAAATAATACTCATCTTAAAAAAGACATCATTCTGGCAGGGCATGGTGGCTCACGCCTGTAATGCCAGCCCTTTGGGAGGCCAAGGCGGGCGGATCATTTGAGGTCAGGAGTTCGAGACCAGCCTGGCCAACGTGGTGAAACCCTGTTTCTATTAAAAATACAAAAATTAGCTGGGCATGGTGATGGGTGCCTGTAATCCCAGCTACTCGAGAGGGTGAGGCAAGAGAATTGCTTGAGCCCGGGAGGTGGAGGTTGCAATGAGCAGAGGTCACCCCATTGCACTCCACCCTGGGCAACAGAGTGAGACTCCATCTCAAAAAAGAAAAAAAAAAAAGGCATCATTCCATTGTCAACCCTTTTTTGCTGTTCTATGCCCTGAACAGGTGATGTGATAGGGGTGCAAAGAGGGTGAGCGTTGTCCTTTACCTCAACAAGTGTGTGGCCTGGTAGGCGAGAAAGGCATGTCAGAATGCTTATCATGAAGCCATCTGAAAAATTCTACAATAATCATATAATCAATGCTCTAGATATCAGAGAGGGGGTACAGAAATCTGCCAGAAGTGGAGGAAGGTAATGAACAAAAATCACAGTTCCATCTCTATGAACTCTAAGCTCCCATAGAAAAAGAAATTAGAGGGCTGGGCGTGGTGGCTCATGCCTATAATCCCAGCACTTTGGGAGGCTGAGGTGGGCAGATCACAAGGTCAGGAGTTTGAGACCAGCCTGGCCAACATGGTGAAACCCTGTCTCTGCTAAAGATACAAAAATTAGCCAGGTGTGGTGACGTGCCTGTGGTCCCAGCTACTCAGGAGTCTGAGGCAGGAGAATTGCTTGAACCTGGGAGGCAGAGATTGCAGTGAGCTAAGATCACGCCACTGCACTCCAGCCTGGGCAACAAGAGCAAAACTCCATGTGTCTCCAAAAAAAAAAAGAGAAAGGAAGGAAGGAGAGAGAAAGAAAGAAAGAGAAGTTAGATTACCTTAAGGAAGGAAGGAAGGAAAAGAGAGAAAGAAAGAAAGAGAAATTAGATTATCTTGGTGCTTATTCTTTTGTATATCGCTGTTGATGATTTGGAATCTGAGCTAAAGATACTGGGGGAAAAACTAAACCAAATTTTGATACCAAATGCAGGAAGGAGGTGAAATAAGCTTTTTTATTGTAGCTCTCCTTTTATTGCTCCCAATAAATACTTCCTACTTTGTGATTTTTCCCGAATTGTATTAGTTGGCGGAAAGCTGAGCAGTCCTGTGTTTCTAATTAAGAATTGGATGGTTAGCTGGAGTTTTGAGGAGGTCATCTCTGGGCGTGTCTGCTTTTGGCTTTCTTGGGCAGCTATGCTAGCATATCCTTGGGAATGAAAATGTAATCCTTCATGTGACACAGTTTAGGTAAACCACTTAGTCCTTTGCAAACACCAAATGCTCAGTACAGTATTTAAATGACACCATGTTTAATGCCACAGTTTCTTTACAGGCTCTTCTAAGATTGTAACGCCTGTGGGCTTTTAACTGCCCTTATTGATGTTGTATCCAAGAAAACAGAAAGTTAACTCCAAGCAGAAGTATTAATATCTTTGTATAACTTTCAGTTTTCATGTTGATCCCACTGCAAATCTGCTATTTAGACAGATGCAGAGGTGACTGATAAGCCAGGGTCATGTGGCTTCAGGAGTCTTAGGTTTCTCCATGCAGCAGTGTCAGGATAGGCTCACCAGCTCCTGGCCACAGCGGGTACCAGCAACCTCCTTGTTGCCGAATCCACCGACCACTCTCGGTCCTCATCCTGCTTCCTGCCTCAGTGGCGTTTGACTTTCCTGTTCTGGAAACAGTCTCATCCTTGGCCTCCTTCTGAGACTTCCTGTCATGTTCTGCCTTCTTCTCCAGGGTCCTCTTATTTTTTTGTCTTTTTAGAGACAGGGTCTCACTGTATTGCCCAGGCTGGTCTCAAACTCCCTAGCTCAAGCAATCCTTTTACCTTGGCCTCCCAAAGTGCTAGGATTACAAGCATGAACCACTGCACACAGCTGGGTTCTCTTATTTTATACTACACCCTCCTAGTTTCCTTTTGGACTCTCTTCTTCTGACAACTCATTACAAGCAAATGTGCTTAACTCTTCTGTCGTTATCCCTTTTCTCACTCGGTGCACTGTCCTTGGGTGATCTTACCCATTCCATGCTTTAAATGGCTAATTATAGTTATGATTTCCATCCATGGAGAACCTGGTTAAGTCAGATGGCTGGCTTTGCCTCCCAGCCCTACTGCTTACTAGCTGTGTGACTGTGGGCAAGTTGCTTACACTCTGTGCCTCAGTTTCCTCATCTATCAAGTGAGGATACGAATAATTAACCCCATAAATATGAAGCATAGCACCTCTCCTATTAACTGCCCCAATCCACTCTCAGTTTTATCTGGTTAACATTTATTAATTTGTCAGGTCTCACGTAAGATGTTACTTCCTACAGGAAACATTCCCAGATGTTCAAATCTAGTTAGATCCTTTTTCCATGTACCCTCATAATTCAGTCTGACTGCCCTATTTCCCTGTCTTAGTGTTTGTCACATTTATCATAATTGCTAATGTATTCAGATCAGCTGGAAGCTCGTGAGGGTAGAGATGGAGTCTGACTGGATCATCATTTTGTCCCCAGGGTCTAGCTCAATGCCTGGTACATAGCAGTACTTGATAAATATTTGCTGAATGAATGACTCATGGAATTGCAGGGTATGATGACGCTTCTAAAGACATTCTTTCTTTGTGGTTACTAGGTTTTGTAGATCAGAAAACTCTATTAGGTTTGTTGTGGTTGAGTATCCTTGACAACATGGCTGACAGTAACTCATGGAAGACCAAATTGTAAACCCAAATGACAGCCTTTAAAATTTTTAACGATGCTTGAGAGCTAAGCTGGAAGGACGTGAGATGCTTATCCCTGCGTAGAAACGCCTGCCAATGCTTTCTCATTTGGACCCAGACTCCAGATCGGGAGCAGTCTTATAGCTGGATCTGCTACCAAGAGAAATTCTAAAGCAAGAAGAGAAAAGCATTTCAATCTGGGACATTTATTTGCACCTGGAAATGGGGAATGGGCTATCAGACCAGACTTCTATCCTATCCAACCTGCCTTCATTTCAGTCCTTCCACATTGTTATTCTGGGTTTGGACTGTGCTGGAAAGACAACTGTCTTATATAGGCTGCAGTTCAATGAATTTGTAAATACCGTACCTACCAAAGGATTTAACACTGAGAAAATTAAGGTAACCTTGGGAAATTCTAAAACAGTCACTTTTCACTTCTTGGATGTAGGTGGTCAGGAGAAATTAAGGCCACTGTGGAAGTCGTATACCAGGTGCACAGATGGCATTGTATTTGTTGTGGATTCTGTTGATATCGAAAGGATGGAAGAAGCCAAAATTGAACTTCACAAAATAACTAGGATATCAGAAAATCAAGGAGTCCCTGTACTTATAGTTGCTAACAAAAAAGACTTGAGGAACTCATTGTCTCTTTCAGAAATTGAGAAATTGTTAGCAATGGGTGAACTGAGCTCATCAACTCCTTGGCATTTGCAGCCTACCTGTGCAATCCTAGGAGATGGCCTAAAGGAAGGACTTGAGAAACTACATGATATGATCATTAAAAGAAGAAAAATGTTGCGGCAACAGAAAAATAAAAGATGAATATCAATATCTATTATATCTGTGTGGAGTAGGTTTTCTCTGGTCCGATTTTGACAAATAGAAGAGTGTCTACAGCATGGTTTGCCTGTCTCCCCTCCTGGATGCTATTAAAGCTTTGTTTTGTTGAACAATCAGATGCCCAACTCTGTTGCCTTGTGGAAGATGAGTAAATGCAGTGCTTCTTAAAGTGGTCTCTTCTCCCTACCCCACAAATCTTTTGGTACGACCATTTGGGGAAGCCAAGCAAGGATAGTAAATTGACCAGAACACAGTTGTGGGAATTTGGCCTGAAGTTAGTGAAATAAAACTTTAAAGAGTGAAAGAAAAAATTTTTTAACGATGCTGATGGTGTACTAAAGAACAATTTTATGAGGCCTTACTTGCTAATATAATAGGCTCTCTTCAACACCTAATACTGTGATGTTATGAACATGGGAACATTTGGTTTTGCAAAGTGTTGTCATCAACAATAAGCTTCTCAAGAGCGGAAGTTTCCACCACAGTATGCACAAGGCCTGTGGACTTTTTGAATATTTGAAGGACTGTCATATGGAAAGGGATCAGGCTTAGTGTGTAGGACTCCAAGAGCTAGGACACAACAAGAATGCAGATGCCTTCTCTTTAGAACAAAGAACTTTTGAACTGTAACGGCTGTCTGGAAATGAGTGGGTCACCCCAGAGGTCATGACCTTATCACCATCTGTGTTCAAGCATGGCAGGGAGAAGCCCTGGGCAGGGATATCTGGAAGGAGAAGGACAAGTGGGGACTTTAGGATCCCTTCTAATCCCAAGAGTCTGGCAGTGCCTACTCACCCAAGGACCGTTGAGCTAGGCCCTGTCCCCGCACCATAGGCCCTGTGCCCACACCCTGCCCCAATAAATGGCTCAGGAAGAACAAGTGCTATATACTCATCAGCAAGAAATGCCCCACCATCAGCTGAATTATTTAAACCATTTTGACGAATGGTTTGTGGCCTTTCTTGAAGTTGATGTTGTTATTAGCACTGCCCAATAACTTTTCCTTTTTTGGTCTCTTGGTAATTAAAGGTGTGTCTGTATCTTGACTTTAGCTTATGCCTGTCCTGTGTGATGTGGGTAGACCGTAATAGCCCAAGAAAATTAAATTATGTTGTGCATTTTGGAATGAGCACCCTCAGATTTGATTCTGGTGTCTTAGGCTGGTTTTGCATAGGTTGTCTGGGAAATATTATAAAATTCACTTTTCTCCCCCCGAACTCAGGATCACGCCCACCCCTCTTGGAGAAGGGAAGAGCACAGTTACCATTGGGCTTGTGCAGGCTCTGACCGCACACCTGAATGTCAACTCCTTTGCCTGCTTGAGGCAGCCTTCCCAAGGACCGACGTTTGGAGTGAAAGGTACTGTCTTTAACAACTAGTGTACTTTTCAGGGCAAAGTTGGGGGGAGAAAATTGTAAAAAGAACATTGTCAACAGATAAAGAGTTAAGACTTTTCAGGGGACCCGGTACATTTCTTCACTGCACACTCCGTACATAGTGGTCACCCCATGTTGGTTCCCCCTGGGCATGAAAAAGAGCAGTGGGAGCTGCCAGGGCTTCACTGGACGCCTCAGGAGCCTGTTCCTGGGGCTGTGTTGCTCAAGGCTTCCGCCTCGAGTGCGGTCTCCCATTTCATCAGGGCCTTCTTTGCCAAGTGATCTTGAAACACAGCCATCCATATCGGTGTTTGATCATCCCAGTCCCAGGGAAAGGTCTTTCCCTCTGCCTTAGTCTCGGCTCATTAGAGTTGCTGTGTGGGGCCCGCAGAGCTCTCTGGAGACGGACTGGCTGTGGACAGCGAGTCATGATGAAATTCCTCCTTGGTCGTGGTTGGGCTGATATCTGGCACTTTCCCATTCATTACTCTTTCTTCCTTGATTTATCATGAAATCATTCCTTAGCTCACTTTACAATGGTGTTTATTGCTACAATTAGTTTGTCCTTGGCACTTGGTGATTTTTTAAGAATACTGTATTTATATTACTGTTACACATATTAATAACGTATCTCATAAAGTACTGATAACTCACAGAGTGTCATGCATTGTGTAGCGGAATGAACACTAGGGTTGGAGCGAGAAGGCCAAGTTTTTGGTCACAGCTGTGTTTCCTACGGCGATGTGACCCTTGGCCACTTGAGCCAGTCACAACCTCTCAGAGCCTCATCTCTGAAAGTCCAAAATGCTGAGAGCGGCACCAGGCTCACCCAGTTGTTGGGAGGATCAAATGAGAAAGCATGTAAAGAACGAGGGCTACTGTCAAGTGATACACACATGGGCGGTGTTGTTACTGCTTTAGGAAAGAGAAGTCCTTTTACTCTAACAACCAACATTTTGAGGGATACGCAGCGTGACAAATCTCACATACTATTATCTGCAATAAATTGAAGTCTATAATTTACTCATTTGAGGTGGTTATGCGGTGGTTTTTTGGTTTTTTGTTTTTTTTTTTTTTTTTGAGACAGAGTCTCACTTGGTTGCCCAGTGAATGCAGTGGTGAATGCCTGGAATGCAGTGGTGCAATCTCGGCTCACTCCAAACTCCGCCTCCCAGTTTCAAGTGATTCGCCTGCCTCAGCCTCCCGAGTAGCTGGGATTACAGGCGCCCGCCACCGTGCCTAGCTAATTTTTGTATTTTTAATAGAGATGGGATTTCATCATGTTGGCCAGGCTGGTCTCAAACTCCTGACCTCAAGTGATCCGCCCGCCTCAGCCTCCCAAGGTGCTGGGTTTACAGGCATGAGCCACCTCGCCCAGCCACAGTGTATTTTTTTTAAACAAAGTTTTCTCAGATATGAAATCATATACAATTGATTTAGATAAAGTATAGTCACAGAGATCTAATAGTAAATTAACAAAATATTCTCATATCCTGGTATGTTTTACAGTAATGACATCTGCTCTATTTTTACCTTTTTTTTTTTTTAAGCAAAGAAACAGGTATAGTTAGACAAAGTGTCAACTTTTTTTTTTTTTTTCTGTTCTGCTTGGATATAACCATTAGTATCTCTCACTGCCTTTTGTTACTTCATCTTGGGTGTGACGCCCCTCTGTTGGGTTTGGGGAGCTGTGTCCATCGTGGCAGCTGTACTTGGTGACCCGTTTGAAATGCCTCTTGCTCTGTTGTTTAGGAGGAGCCGCGGGTGGTGGCTACGCCCAGGTCATCCCCATGGAGGAGGTAAGACCTTGAAGAGATGCAGGTCAGCTATGACTGTGTCTCCTTCCTGACATCTTGTCTCTGCTCCCATCCACACAGGCCCACAGACCCTCATCCATAATCCCAAAGTCATTAAGGCTCTGAAACCCCAAAATGTTTGCATAACCCATGCAGTGACAAATCCTAGTATTTACTGTGATGAGCTATAATTATATGGATTTTGTATGTGCTACTTGGCATGAATATTCATATACATTGCTGTGGAAAAATTATTTTTGATTAACAGGTGCTGACCTGGCCCCTGCTTGGGGTGTTTTACAAATAAACTACATGTAAATAACACTGCCTTCCTAAACTCCAAAAAATTCTGAATCTTGAAAGCCTGCTGGCCTTGCAGGTCTGGATGAGAGAATGTGGGTCTGTGCCTCCCTTATCATCGGCTGTACTGCCAAGTTCACGAAGACTCAACGCTTCCCCTCTGTCAATTCAGGCTCCAGTGCGTGCCTCGGCAGCACAGATACTAAAACTGGAATGACACAGAGAGGATTAGCATGGTCCCTGCACGAGGATGACACACAAATTTGTGAAGTGTCCCATTAAAAATAAAAGACTCCAAAATAAAAGAGTTCCAGAGGAAAATGGGCAAAAAGAACTGATGTTAATTCTCACTTCTGTAAGAACTCCACCTTTGTTCCACATAACCTCTTTGTCACCTGTAACTAACCAGTGACCAGTTCTTTTCAGTTTCGTTCTCCGCATCAGCCTTATCATTCGGTGGGGCCTGGGCAATTTTCCAAAACCCAAATCTGAGCAGGTCACTTTCCTGTTCTGTCATTGCCGCCATTGCCTGTCACCCTCCAGCACAGCACAGGAGGTCCTCGTGGGCGGCTGCTCCTGCTTCTCTGTCCACAGGTCCCCACCTGCCTTCTTCTCTCCACCGCGTCAAGCTCCTCGTAGACTCTTTTTTTGAGACAGAGTTTTGCTTTGTTGCTCAGGCTGGAGTGCAGTGGCACAGTCTCAGCTCACTGCAACCTCTGCCTCCCAGGTTCAAGCAATTCTCATGCCTCAGCCTCCTGAGTAGCTGGGATTACAGGCAACTGCCACTGTGCCTGACTGATTTTTTGTATTTTAGTAGAGACAAGGTTTCACCATGTTGGCCAGGCTTGTCTGGAACTCGTGAGCTCAGGCAATCCGCTGGTCTCGGCCTCCCAAAGTGTTAGGATTACAGGCGTGAGCCACGGTGCCCAGCCCTTGCAGACTCTTTTCCTTTTCTCTGTCTGTTCCAGGATTTTCCCATGCCTGGAACATTCTTCCTTTTCTGTCCTCTTTACCCAGTTTAGTCAAGGTTTTTTGTCAAGGTTCTTCTCCACCCCACAGACTCCCTCTATTTTTACGGCTATCTGGTTCAGTTGGCTGTGACGAGTTGTGGGCCTTTCTTGAGGTCCCAGGTCCCAGCATTGAGCAGAGTGCCCAGCACATGGTAGGAACTCACTAGAAAGTACTTGTTGACTTTGTTAAAGGAATAGAAGTGTTTACCCATGGAGGTCTGAGTGTCAGGGAAGCTAAAGAGAAAATCTGTAGAAACTTCAAATACTGGGAATGGGGGTGAGAAAGAGTAGTCCAAGGCACTGCTGAAAAAAATTGTCACAGGCTTCAGGTCAGAATGGGCGTGGGTACCATTCACGAGCCAGCAAGACCCAGAACCAGGAGGCCAAATTAGAGATGGTGTACAAGGGGCATACACAGGGGAGTGGCTCGGGTTTAGCCAGCAAATTGGAAGGACATTGGTGTCCCAGCGGTTTAGGGCATCAGCTGCATGGCTTGGAGGAGAGAGCTACTTTTCTCTTCTTTTCTTTTCTTTTCTTTTCATTTTTGAGATGGAGTCTTGCTCTGTCACCCAGGCTGGAGTGCAATGGTGCGATCTCGGCTCGCTGCAACCTCTGCCTCCTGGGTTCAAGTGATTCTTCTGCCTTAGCCTCCCAAGAAGCTGGGATTACAGGCGCCTGCCACCACGCCCAGCTAATTTTTGTATTTTAATAGAGACGGGGTTTCGCCGTGTTGGTCAGGCCAGTCTTGAACTCCTGACCTCAGGTGACCCACCCGCCTCGGCCTCCCAAAGTGCTGGGATTACAGGCGTGAGCCACCATGCCCAGCCAAGAGGTCTACCTTATGAGAGTGGAGTGGGCCAGACACACTCAGGCAGTTTGTTCCTTGAAATTGAGTGCCTCTAGTCTTTTCTTCATCTGTATCCTCCCAGCTCTGAGCACCGTGCCTGACACTTAGTGGATGTTTGTTGACTGTGTGCCAGGCACAGACAATATGTACTGGACGGAACGCAATAAATCACCATAAGGGAAAATGTTAGAATAAATTCCAGATGGACTGAGGACTATAACTGGAAGGATGGGAAGGAGCTGGCCTTGTGAAGAATGAGGGAGAGCATTCAGCCAGTGGGAACTGCTGGTGGGAAAGTCCTGAGGCAGGAAAGGGTGTGGCCTGTTCAGGGAACTGGAGGACACTAGCGTGGCTGGAGCCCCGTGGGCCAGCGGGAGTGGGGGGGTTGAGGTAGAGAAGTGTGCAGGCGCCAGCCCTGTCGAGCAATTGCAATTTGTAGCCAAGAACCTGGATTTTATTTGAAGTGCCAAGGTCA
Source organism: Hylobates moloch (assembly GCF_009828535.3). NCBI lineage: Eukaryota > Metazoa > Chordata > Mammalia > Primates > Hylobatidae > Hylobates > Hylobates moloch. Next base: position 2,717,735 of record NW_026652303.1, on the reverse strand, counting down.
GCCATTGAAGGGCTCTTGACAGATAACACAATGCAGATTGAGTTTTATTAAAATCACCCTGCCTTCTGTGTGATGAAGGGACCAGGGGCCTCTCAGTAGACACGATGAATCCAGGAGGAAGACTATGGAAGTAGCCTAGGGAAAGATGTCAGTGACTTGGCCCAGGGTGGGGGCAGTGAGGATAGAAAAGAGGAAAAAACAGTTTAAGATTTGTTTGCTGATGTTTGCAGGATTAGATGTTGGGGGTGAGAAAAGAGGAGGATTCAAGGACAACATCCAGGGTACTGGCTTGAGCAACTCAGTAGACTCATTTGTTGAGGCAGAGAACAGGGGAGTGATGGTATGGGGTTTGAACTGTGTGGTGTGGGGTGTGGTGGAGGGTGGTAGTCACAAGGAGGGACTCAGTTTAGAGGCCTATGAAACATGCAGGTGGACATCAAGTAGACGGCTGGAAAGAAAAACTTACATTCCAGTTGTGAAATGGCCAAAGAGTTCAATAGAAACATCGGAAAAGAAATATTAACTAAATGCGTATTCATCTTCACCAATAATCAAGTAAATAAATCTACATTAAAACCACTATCAGGCCGGGCACGGTGGCTCATGCCTGTAATCCCAGAACTTTGGGAGGCCGAGGTGGGTGGATCACCTGAGGTCAGGAGTTCAAGACCAGCCTGGCCAACATGGGGAAACCCCGTCTCTACTAAAAATACAAAAAGTAGCTGGGCGTGGTGGCAGGCGCCTGTAATCCCAGCTACTTGGGAGGCTGAAGGAGGAGGATCACTCAAACCTGGGAGGCAGAGGTTCCAGTAAGCCGAGATCACGCCAGTGCACTCCAGCCTGGGCAACAAGAGCGAGACTCCGTCTCTAAATAAATAAATAAAAATAAAACCACTATCAGTTAACATTTTACTTGTCAAATTGACAAAATTGGATTTTTCAAAATAGTTATGATACCAAATTTTGGCAAAGAAATTGAAATGGACTCCCACACACTGCTGGGAAGTGTATGTTGATAAAAACACTTTGGGAAGAAGAGTAGAAATACATATTAAGTGTTTTACCGTGCATATCCTTTGGGCCCAAATAAGTTCATTTTTAGTGTACCCTAAGGAAAAAAATGAATGTATGGGAAAATAGATCATTTCAAATTAAATATACTGTCACATAGTTTATAACATTAAAAAATGGGATAATAATAGGACATCAAGTTAACTATATTTTGCAGACTCTTTAATGATGTAAAAATGCTTGCTATATTGAGAATGTAAGAGCTAAAGTATAAACCGTTATGATGTTATGATTCCAATATTTAAAAGTACAAATATATATTTATAAAATATATAAAGATATGTAATTTTTCATGTTTTCTCCAGTTAACGTTATTTTATGTTATAAAGTAAAATTTTAACAAGAAAATATTTAACCTTCCAAGAAATTAAGGAAATGCAGCTTTAAAAAGAATAACACTTTCTCAACTATTAAATTATTTCTTAGTCTAAAAGTTACATTATTTCTGAAGTAACTGATCTACTACTAGTGTTTTGCAGATGACACTTCATCTCTTTCAAAAAGCAATTTGGTGATATTATCAAGATCCCAAAGGCCGGGTGTGGTGGCTCATGCTTGTAATCCCAGCACTTTGGGAGGCTGAGGCAGGCAAATCACAAGGTCAGGAGTTCGAGACCAACCTGGCCAACATGGTGAAACCACATCTCTACTAAAAATACAAAAATTAGCCAGGCGTGGTGGCAGGTGCCTATAGTCCCAGCTACTTAGGAGGCAGGAGAATTGCTTGAACCTGGGAGGCGGAGGTTGCAGTGAGCTGAGATCATGCCACTGCACTCCAGCCTAGGTGAAAGAGTGCAACTCCGTCTCGAAATAAAATAAAATAAAATAAAAATACTTCATCCCTTTCAAAAAGCAATTTGGTGATATTATCAAGATCCCACGGGCTGGGCGCGGTGGCTCATGCCTGGAATCCTAGCACTTTGGGAGGCTGAAGCAAGAGGATCACTTGAGCCCAGGAGTCTGAGACCAACCTGGGCAACAGTGAGACTGCGTCTCTACAAAAAAAAAAAAAAAAAAAACAAGAAAAGAAAGAAAGCTCATTTAACCTAGTAACTACTCTCCTGAAAATATACTACTCATTAGCAATTAATTTTTTTAAAAAAAGGAAAAGCTATTTGTGTGTATGCTTTATAACTGTGGCCTTCCTTGTAAAAGTGAACATTTGGTAGTAGTGTATGTATCCAGCCTGAAACTTTTGGTACAGCTTCTATAAACTATACAAAAGATTATTATAGAAAAAGTTTTGTGAAAAACGAAACTTGGAAGTTTGTAGGAAGCTGATTTCATGAGTGCTCATGAGACTGGAAGGAAAATAACAGAATGAGTAGAGTCATGAGGGTAAAATAATTTATTTCTCCAAAATTCTGTAATATTTCATATTATTTTATTGTTACTGTTTATTTTATGCCCTGCCTCATTCCAAAGTATATTTGATATGATACTGTTTTCTAGATAATGAAACAATGAATAAACGTAAAGTGAGTGACTATAAGATTCATTATTAAATGCATCAGAATGCTTTGCCTTAACCTGAGGATGGAAGGAGTTATGATCTGAGCAATTGCTCAAAGGTTCTTTGTTGTCACGTGGAAGACCTTGACCTTGATTTTCTGATTTAGGCATTCCTATAGACTCAGTTCATTATAAGGATATGTAATTTGTATGCTATTTTATTTATTCAATCCTTAAATTCCATAGTTGTTTAAAACAAATAGGAAGATGTCTTAGCTGAGCACAGTGGCCCAGGAGCTCATAACCAGCCTAGGCAACACAGCAAGACCCCCGTCTCTACAGAAAATTCAAAAGTCAGCCAGGCACAATGGTGTGCACCTATAGTCCCAGCCTACTCAGTAGGCTGAGGTGAGAGGATTGCTTGAGCCCAAGAGTTTGAGAATACAGCGAGCTATGATCATGCCACTGTACTCCAGCTTGGGCGACAAAGCGAGACCCTATTTCTGAAAATAAATAAATAGAAAGATATCTTATTTCTGTAGTTCAACCTTCACTTGACTGGAGACATCCACGCCATCACCGCTGCCAATAACTTGCTGGCTGCTGCCATTGACACAAGGATTCTTCATGAAAACACACAAACAGATAAGGTGAGAAGGATGCCTTGCTAGCCATTTTGGGTATTGTATCCTGGAATTCCTGGATTCTTAAGGAGTTTGTGGAAAGAATTCTGATGTCTGCAAACTCTGAAATGTTATTCAATTCAATTTTTTGATTTTTACATATGTCCCTATTTCCCAAGGAGAAGGAGCCATCCTTTGATCAGATTCTCAAATGGGATTATGAGTACTGCCAAGTTATTGGGAGAATTGTAGTATGTTGTAAAAGCCAAATATTCTCTAAGATGAGTCTTTAGTTTTAAAGATGGTAGGTAGACCAGTTCTCTTCATTCTGGTCACAGGTCCAATCTCTAATCTATTCTACGGGGATTGGACAGATGTCGTTTTAAGACTAATGTTATGTGGAGCTATTTTAGATGTGCTGAAAAGATGTCAGAGACCCTTACTGGGCTTCATGTGCTTGTAGCTTAAGAGTTAAACCACATCCCCAAAGGGGACAGCCCACCAGAAGCTAATTCCTCACAGACATAGGACATAGATAAAAGGGGTACCTTCTGGCACGTTTTACAACAAGAGTCCTCACTTTCTTTAATTAAAGTAGTTCCTCAGTGAGTCTTTGCTACATAATCCACATACATCTTCATATGGTAGTTGTAGCGATATAGATCACGAAATACATTTATGCAAGCTCTTTGCAATGTATGTTATTTCAGATCTTGTCAGTTTTATGAAAATGACAGAATTTAAGTCAACATTGTTTATATTAGCCCACAAATTTTAATAGGGTCTTTTATCTAAGTAGTTTGGTTATAAATGCAAAGAATTTTTGTCATATCCTATGAATTGTTCAAGTTCATGGACAATTAACTTTTGTGTGGTCTCATTTTTGTTTGTGTTTTTAGGCTCTGTATAATCGGCTGGTTCCTTTAGTGAATGGTGTCAGAGAATTTTCAGAAATTCAACTTGCTCGGCTAAAAGTAAGTTTCCAGTTAGCAATTCTTTAAAAAGAAAATATCCTAGAAACACATCAGAAAGATTGTCAAAGCCTGAAATTTTCAACTTAGTTTGACTTTGGTTTTCAGATATCCTTTTGGGTATTAAACTCTATGGAGACCGAATACTGGAGCAGAGAGAGCACAGTGTTCGAAGCCTGAACCCTGGTTCTACACAAAAGAGCCAGGTGGACAAATTAATTAACCTTTTTCCATCTCAGTTTCTTCATCTATGAAATTAGAGGACTGTTTTGCTAATTTATGAGTACCCTAGTCAACTGACAAATTAGCTGGGCACAGGAGCACATACATACCTGTAGTCCGAGCTACGCATGATGCTGACGTGAGAGGTTTGCTTGAGCCAAGGACTTCAAGGTTATAGTGCACCATGATGGCGCCTCTGAATAGCCACTGCACGCCAGCCTGGCCAACACAGCAAGATCCCATCTCTTAAAAAAATATATAACAAATTAGAATTTTTGGTGAGTCCTTCTCTTTCTAAAGTGAAATATTTTTATGAAATTTGTTAAATTTCTAGGAAATTATAAGATAACCTTTGAAAACTCATCTATCTCATTTGTGGTTTTTTGTTTTGTTTTGTTTTGTTTCGTTTTTTGAGACAGAGTTTTACTCTTGGTGCCCAGGCTGGAGTGCAGTGGCATGATCTCAGCTCACTGCAACCTCCGCCTCCCTAGTTCAAGTGATTCTCTTGCCTCAGCCTCCCAAGTAGCTGTGATTACAGACATGCACCACTGCGCCCAGCTAAATTTTGTATTTTCAGTACAGATGGGATTTCACCATGTTGGCCAGGCTGGTCTCAAACTCCTGACCTCAGGTGATCCATCCACCTTGCCCTCCCAAAGTGCTGGGATTACAGGCGTGAGCTACTGCGCCCAGCCTCATCTATGTTTTTGTTGCAGCAAACACTACAATTATACTTGCGTATGCCATCTTAATTCTTAAAACCTGTCTTATCTTTTTTCTGATGCCATTTGCTGCCTCTGGTCTTCTAATCATATTGCTTGCTACTAGCCCTGTTTCAGAGACTAAAAAATAACCCTAAATGGTATAACTTACAACCTTACTGGTTGGTATTAAGTGGTTTTAAAAATTCACCTCCTGCCTCTTACTGAACCAAGTTCAGTGTGTTGAAGTAGTGAGTAATTCCATCCTCACCAGCTGTAACAACATGCAGTTTCTGTTTCCCAGATCTTTTTTATGCTTCATTAAAAATCACTATTTTGCCGGGCACAATGGCTCACGCCTGTAATCCCAGCACTTTGGGAGGCCGAGGCAGGTGGATCCTGAGGTCAGGAGATCGAGACCATCCTGACTAACATGGTGAAACCCCGTCTCTACTAAAAATACAGAAAACTAGCCAGGCGTGGTGGCAGGTGCCTGTAGTCCCAGCTACTCGGGAGGCTGGGGCAGGAGAATGGCGTGAACCCAGGAGGCGGAGCTTGCAGTGAGCCGAGATCGCGCCACTGCACTCCAGCCTGGGCGACAGAGCAAGACTCTGTCTCAAAAAAAAAAAAAAAAAAAAATCACTATTTTTTGTGTGTGTGTGTGTGTGTGTGTGTGTGTGTGTGTGTGTGTGACAGTCTTGCTCTGTTGCCCAGGCTGGAGTGCAATGGCACAATCTCGGCTCACTGCAACCTCCGCCTCCTAGGTTCAAGCAGTTCTGCCTCGGCCTTCTGAGTAGCTGGGATTATAGGTGCCCACCACCATGCCAGCTAATTTTTTGTATTTTTAGTAGAGACAAGGTTTCACCATGTTGGCCAGGCTGGTCTCGAACTCCTGACCTCAGGTGATCCACCTGCTTCAGTCTCCCAAAGTGCTGGGATTACAGACATGAGCCACCACACCCAGCCAAAAATCACTTTCTTAAAATGTTTTATTTACACAAAATAAATAGGAAGATTTCTTGGCTGGGCACGGTAGCTCACCCCTGTAATCTCAGCACTTTGGAAGGCCAAGACAAGAGGATTGCTTGAGCCCAGGAGTTCATGACCAGCCCAGGCAACATAGCAAGACCCCTGTCTCTACAAAAAATTTAAAAATTGGCTGGGCATTAAAAGTTTTAATTTTTTTTTCTCTTCCATGAATTAGGAATAACTTATTTTGAAACATAGGAATAAACTTAACTTGAATTACCGGTATTTGTATTTGAAAACTAATGAACTGTGGCATCAATTATATGGATGGACAGCAGTTTACGTCTCTTCTGAGCAGGGTACACGGTGGCCACATAGAGCAGCCCAGGGAGCCCCTGGCTGACGCAGCCAGTAGCAGGCACAAGTGGTAGTTAGCGTATGCTGTCCACCACAGGACATCTTCAGATCAATCCTTTTCAGAGTCTATTACAAACTCGCAGTATCTTACTTGTAGAAGAAATCTGGCCCTAGGTATTTGTCTGACTTGGCCTAACCTATAATTCAGTCAAAGTTCAGTTTAGTTTAGTTTTTTTGTTTTTTTTTTGTTTGGTTTTTTTGTTTTTTGAGATGGAGTTTCGCTCTTGTCCAGGCTGGAGTGCAATGGCGCCATCTTGGCACACCACAACTTCTGCCTCCCGGGTTCAAGAGATTCTCCTGCCTCAGCCTCCCAAGTAGCTGGGATTATAGGCATGCGCCACCAGGCAGGCTAATTTTGTATTTTTAGTAGAGACGGGGTTTCTCCATGTTGGTCAGGCTGGTCTCGAACTCCTGACCTCAGGTGATCCACCCACCTCAGCCTCCCAAAGTGCTGGGATTACAGGCGTGAGCCACCACACCCAGATTAGTTTTGATTTTTGTTTTTTGGTTTTTTTGGAGACAGAGTCTTGCTCTGTCACTCAGGCTGGAGTGCAATGGCAGGATCTCAGCTCATTGCAACCTCTGCCTCCCAGGTTCAAGTGATTCTCCTGCCTCAGCCTCCCAAGTAGCTGGGATTACAGGCGCTCTCCACCATACCTGGCTAATTTTTTTTTGTATTTTTAGTAGAGACGGGGATTCACCACGTTGGCCAGTCTGGTCTCGAACTCCTGACCTCAGGTGATCCGCCTGCCTTGACCTTCCACAGTGCTAGGATTACAGGCGTGAGCCACCACACCTGGCCCAGTTTAGTTTTTTTGTTTGTTTGTTTCTTTGCTTGTTTGTTTTGAGACGGAGTTTCGCTCTTGTTGCCCAGGCTGGAGTGCAATGGCACGATTTCGGCTCACTGCAACCTCCGCCTCCCGGGTTACAGCAATTCTCCTGCCTCAGCCTCCCAAGTAGCTGGGATTACAGGCATGCGCCACTGTGCCTGGCTGATTTTTGCATTTTTAGTAAAGATGGGGTTTCTCCATGTTGGTCAGGCTGGCCGCGAACTCCTGACCTCAGGTGATCTGCCCACCTGGGCCTCCCAAAGTGCCAGTTTAGTTTTTTAAAAGGCTTTACCAATCATAGAGAAAATAAAATTAGAGGGATAATTTTGGTGACCCTTTGCTTTCTGTTGCTTCTCAAACTTCTCACCTTTTTTCTTCTTAATCATTAGAAACTGGGAATAAATAAGACTGATCCGAGCACACTGACAGAAGAGGAAGTGAGTAAATTTGCCCGTCTTGACATCGACCCATCTACCATCACGTGGCAGAGAGGTGGGTGCTGGGGAGATGCCAGCAGGCTGATGGCCAGGTGGGGAGGCATGTTTGAGCCGAAGCGCTTAAATTCAGAAACTTACAGTTTGATCCTGTCCAATGATCTTCCCAGCCTGTGCTTCATATTCCCACCATTTATTTCAGTTACTATTATCGTGCCACCCTCCCTTATCCTTGCCTCCAATTAAAACAAAAATTCTGTCCAGGCTCAATCCCATCTTCTCCCATGTCTTCCAAATTTCCAAGGAAAATTACCTAATTTTCTCTTCTGTTTCTCTCTCCTTTGGCCTCTTGTCTCTATATTAAGAAACAAAACAAAACAAAACAAAATTTTTTTAAAGACCATGCCTCCCTGGCTTTGTCCTGCTCCTCCTCCACCCACCATCCCACCTTCTTCTGTTCACTTCCTTACCACTGGCTCTCGGCAGCTCTCTGTGTGTTTCCAGTGCTGGATTTTCCTCCAAGTCTGATATGTGCTTTCATCCACTTAACGAGGCATCCCTCCACCGCTTCAAATGCAGCTGAGTGGACTCCCCATGAGCTCCCCACCACCTCGACTTCCCTGCTTCCCTCTCAGCTGTGATGTCCCCTTCCTTCTCCCACACTGCCCTCAGTCTCATTGCTCACTATGGGATGAGACAGGGGGAAATGCACTAAACAGGAAATCAGGAGCCCTGAGCGTGTGTCCCCCCTGCCACTGACTCACTGCATGACCTCGAGCAAGTCGCATGCATGTTCTTGGCGCTGGAGATGGAGATGGTCACATACGCTGCACAGAAACACGGCAACCACACTTTATGAACCCTACACAACTGCAGAAATGTTCGATGGCATGGATCCCTGATTCTTCCTGTATTATTCTTCTCATACTTGTGCCCTCACTTACCTCTTTATACTCACATTTGGAACATATTTATCAGATGCGCATTTTATAGCAGTTCCCGACTAATAGATTATGTTGCTTCCATTTCCATCCCCCAGTTCAGAGGGTTCACATTAACAGAGATATCCCGTTGTGATCAGAGGCCTCCAGTGACTCCCCACATCCTGGGTGATACAGTTGCCATCGCAGAGCTTGGCCTTCAGGACACCCGCAGGGGCTTCCCTCCCTCTGCTCCCTGCCTGCTTTCTAGTCAGGAGTGCCGACCGCTGTCCTGCTGCCAGCCCTAGCTGGGCCATCTCCATCCTGTCTCCTGCCTAGGCCAGTCTTGCCCTCCAAGATGCACCCAGGTCTCGTCCCTTCAGGGAGCTTCCCTTCTGGGAATCCACCCAGCCAGTCCATTAAGAATTTAGTGTTATCCCACAAACCATGAGGTAGAGAGACAAAGACCAGAGACTAAGCGTTGGCTCTGCCGTTTATGAGCTGCACAACTTTGGACAGACTGCTCACTCATTTTCCTCATCTTTAAAATGGAATCATAATTCCAGCTGCCTTGCTGGGAGGCTTCACTGAAACATGAGCATCCTTTCCAGACCCAAAAGCTGTGCTCACACGATCATCAGAAGTCACTGTGGTGATAGATGTATTGAGTAGAGTTTTTCGTTTGTTGTTATTTTGAGACAGAGTCTCACTTGCTCTGTCACCTAGGCTGAAGTGCAGTGGTGCGGTCTAGGCTCACTGCAACCTCTGCCTCACTGGCTCAGTCGATTCTCTTGCCTCACCCTTACGAGCAGCTGGGATTACAGGCACACACCACCACACATGGCTAATTTTTGTATTTTACTAGAGATGGGGTTTCACCATGTTGGCCAGGCTGGTCTGGAACTCCTGACCTCAAACGATCCACCCACCTCAGCCTCCCAAAGTGCTGGGATTACAGGTGTGAGCCACTGTGCCTGGCTTGGGTAGTTTTTTTGGGTGTCTTTGTCTCCCAAACTAAACTAAAATCTCCTTGGAAACTTTGTGGGTTTTTTTGTGTTTTTTTTTGTTTTGTTTTGTTTTTGAGACAGGGCCTCATTCTGTCACCCAGGTTGGAGTGCAGTGGTGCAATCTCCACTCACTACAAGCTCCGCCTCGTAGGCTCAAGCAATTCTCCTGCCTCCGCCTCCCGAGTAGCTGGAGGCTGTGCACCACAACACTCAGCTAATTTTCGTATTTTTAGTAGAGATGGCGTTTTGTCATGTTGCCCAGGCTGGTCTCAAACTCCTGAGCTCAGGTAATCTGCCTGCCTCAGCCTCCTAAAGTGCTGGGATTACAGACATGAACCACTGCACCCAGCCTAGAAACTTTCAAGGATACATTTTTCATTTCGAAATAAATAATAACATTATAGAGATTTTGGAAATGTCTCAAAAGAATTTTAAAAACCTTGCTATACTAATAAAACTACTATTCATAGTTTTTTGTGTACATCTAGTTTTTTGGTATAACTCTAGTTATAACTTAAGTGTATAGATTTTGTATGCTACGAGTTTCATTCATTTATATCATAAGCATTTTGTATTTTGTTAGCTCTTTGTTGTAATGGCCTTTTTAAATACTCTAGAATATTCCTTTGTAGATGAACCACAACTTACTTAAGCAAGGCTCAGTTCTTGAAAACACCAATAGCATTTTAAATAATGGACATGAATACTTTAAGCATTTTATTGAGAAGCCTACATATTTTCTCTGAAAATTTTTTTTATAACTAGGAAGATTTATTATTAAAATGTCATCATGTCCAAAATGTATTGTCATCTTTTTTTTTTTCAAAGCATTGGTGATTTTGTGTTACTCTTCAAAACTTTTTTGGAGGTTTATTGATGATAGGAAAATCATGAAGGTGGAAATTAGTGTATTTTAAACCAAGCATACGGATGTGCTAAAAGAGAAAGTTTTATGCCAATTGGTATTCTTTGGTATCTGCTTTGGGGCTCCAGCCTGAGCAGCCATCAGAAACAGGGCAATGGCTTAGACGTGGATCTTGGAAGAGAAAGGCTACATCATCTTTTATACCTGGGTCTGGTCTGCAATTGGTTTCTCTCTGGAGCCAGGAAGGACTGAAGTCTTTTGTGGTTGTGAATCACTTTTAATGGAAGTGACAACTTTACAAAATTATTCCAGAAAAAAATTTGAATTCCATTATTGTTCAGGGCACTGAAGTAAAGAAAACTTTATTGCTGTGGACAAGCTACCTGGGTCAGAGGAATTTGGAATGACATTTGATAAGTAGTTTGGCTCTTATGACCATGAATTAATATCAGAAATAGGACTCTTCATCAAAAGAATTTAGAACATTTGCTAGTAGGGTTTTTTGGCTTAAACCTAGAACTAATGTAACTGTTGTGATGACATTGGATCCTTATTTGATTTGAAAACTAGAGCAGGACAGTCAGGGTGCACGGTGGTGGGAGTGAGACCCTCTTCTCAGGCCATATGGATGTTGCACCATTTAATGACCACCCCTTCCTTTCAGCCTGTGTACAAAATCTGATGATTGTTTCATCTTTTGTTCTGAGACGGAGTCTCACTCTCTTGCCAGGCTGGAGTGCAGTGGTGCAATCTCGGCTCACTGCAACCTCCGACTCCCTGGATCAAGCGATTATCCTGCCTCAGCCTCCCAAGTAGCTGGGACTACAGGCATGCGCCACCACGCCCAGCTAATTTTTGTATTTTTAGTAGAGACGGGGTTTCATCATGTTTGCCAGGATGGTCTCGATTTACTGACCTTGTGATCCGCCTGCCTCGGCCTCCCAAAGTGGAGTCCAGCAGATTGTTTCATCTTATGCCTCATACCGAAAGTTTAAAGGCCTCATGTTCCTGGACCCAGAGTGGAAGAAGGAACCCACAGACCTTTCCAGAAATGCTTAACATAAACAAGAAAATGTAGACTTATAGCCATTTTGTTACAGAGCACAGTTTTGCACAGATGAGCTTCTGCCTATCCGAGCCCCGGGGCCTCACAGGCTTGCCGTCTCTCCATCTCCCTCGCTTGCCCAACTCCTGGCCATGGACCAACGGCCCACAAGCCTCCCTCAGCCTCAGGGAATCAACCATCAAGTGGCTGGTTCCTTGCCCCGACAACGCTCTAGGGAATCAGTACCGTGTCTTCCACTGGAGCCGAAACAGTGGACCTGCCCCTGATTGAACACCTTGTACTGCCAGGCTCTTAGCCAATATTGGCTGTTTCATCAGCCATTAGGCATACTGTGGATGTTCCTTAGGACATAGTCAGCACTTAGTATAGTCAGCACAGAGTACTAAAAGGGATGGTCCAGAGCAAAAAATAAGCAAACAGATCTCCCCCTGCTGCCTCCACCTCCACACCCACTGGCATTGTCCTAGCATGCCTTACATCAGAGGCTGGCACTGTCTTCACTATATCTCTGTACAGCTGGCTCGGGACTAGGCACAAGTAGCCCCTCAATACATACTCCAGGAGTGAATAAGTGTTTCTTATTCCGCCTTTAGTTCTATCATTCAGAAACCAGGAATTCCATTTTGGATCACTAACTTAGGGTTACTTTCTAGTATCTTTCTTGTGGGCTGGAATTTAACCTCCCACATTTCTTATGTATCACTGATACATCACTTACCGGGCATGTTAAAGGCAGAGGTGGGCTTTGGAGGCCACTGATTCTAGTTGATCTTGCCAGACATTTTTTTTTCTTGTTTTCTCTTTGCTAAATAAAACCAGCTGAATTTCTCTTGTTGATTTTAAAGAAATTTGATAAAAAGATTCCCTCAATCTGGTGCCAAGATCGTGTATACTACAGAGCAGGAAAGATGTTTTTAGTTGATTGACTTTGCACCCCATGTACATCTTGGGAAGAACAGTGGTAGCTGACGATACTATTGAAAAGCAGGCCTTTCATTTTGTATATGCTCTGCTTATAGCTGAAAAACTCATAAAGAAGGTTTCTGTGTGTTTATATGAGTGTCAGTTGGTGTTTGTGTGAGGGTGTGAGTGTGTCTGAGTGTGTATGAGAGAGAGGGAGCTTGTTATAAAGACTAACAACAGCCGAGTCAGGGAACAGCCACAAGCCAAGAGGGCAAGCTGGCCTGCTAGTGCTTTGCGTGTGAAAGAAAAGGTTAACTTTCTTCATCCTACGGATGCCTGTAGTACCAAATACGTAATTTCCATCACCACTTTCATCAGCGCTGTATCGTATACGTTGAGTAAAGTGGATCTAAATTGTCAATGTGGACAGCTTGTTATTTGAAGCTGCATAAATTAACAAAGTCAGTGTCCTGGCTTTGCTTTGTTGCATTGGTATTCACTAAACCAAACCTAATTTTCACAAAATGTAAATAACTACAATTCTTGTTTTATTTTGTTTCGAGACAGGGTCTTGGCCGGGTGCAGTGGCTCACGCCTGTAATCCCAGCACTTTGGGAGGCCAAGGCAGGTGGATCACATGAGGTCAGCAGTTCAAGACCAGCCTGGCCAACATGGCAAAACCCCATCTCTTCTAAAAATACAAAAAATTAGCCAGGCGTGGTGGCAGGCGCCTGTAATCCCAGCTACTTGGGAGGCTGAGACAGGAGAATCGCTTGATCCCAGGAGGCGAAGGTTGCAGTGAGCCGAGATCGTGCCACTGCACTTCAGCCTGGGTGACAAAAAAAAAAGAGAGACAAGGTCTCACTTCCGTCTCCCAAATGGGAGTGCAGAGACACAGTCATAGTCATTGCAGCCTCAACCCCCCAGACTCAAGCGATTCTCCCACCTCATTTTTGTATTCTTTGTAGAGACAAGGTCTCCCTGTGTTGCCCAGGCTGTTCTCAAATTCCTAGGTGATCCTCCCGCCTCGGCCTCCCAAAGTGCTGGGAGGTGTGTGCCATCACACCCAGGCAATAACTGAAATTCAAATAAGCCAGTGAAGAAAGTAAAGAGAACTGGTGCTTTCTCTAATCACCATTCACCCCCCACCCTGGCCCCCCACAATACTACTTTATTTACTTTTGCTTTTTAAAATTGTGATAAAATATACATAACGTAATACTTTTCCCCATTTGTAAGCACACAATTCATGGCATTAAGTACATTCACAATGGTTGCACTACCATCACTATCTATACCCAGAACCTTTTCATTATCCCCAACAAAAACTCCTTATCCATTAAATAATTACTCCCCTCTTCTGCCCCTGCCTATTCTAGGCGCCTGATATAAGTCGACTCATATAGTACTTGCCTTTCTGTATCTGGCTTATTTCACTATGCGCCGTGTTTTCAACATCCATTCGTGTATCAACATGACCTTCTTTTATAGCCGTATAATATTCCATTGCCTGTCTGTGCCACATTTTGTTTATCCATTCACCTGTTGGTCGCTTCCTCCTTTGACTATTTTGAATAGTGCTGCTATGAACATGGGTGTACAGATATGTGAGTGTCTCCTTTTGGTTCTTTCGGGTAATGCCAAGAAGGGAAGTTGCTGGTTGGGTTTTTTGTTGTTGTTTTTTTTTGAGAGGGAGTCTCACTCTGTCGCCCAGGCTGGAGTGCAGTGGTACAATCTCAGCTCACTGCAACCTCCGCCTCCCAGGTTCAAGTAATTCTCCGGCCTCAGCCTCCTGAGTAGCTGGGATTACAGGCACGTACCACCACGCCTGGCTAATTTTTATATTTTTAGTAGAGATGGGGTTTCACCATGTTGGCCAGGCTGGTCTCAAACTCCTGACCTCAAGTGATCTGCCCGCCTCAGCCTCCCAAAGTGCTGGGATTACAGGCGTGAGCCACCGTGCTTGGCCTCCAGTGGATATTTTTTTGTTTATTTGATTCTTTCTCTGTGTCTACCCCCTAGATGGTCAGCTTGGGGGAGCCTGACCTTTTCTCTTTTGCCCTCTGCAACTTCCCGAGCATCAGAACAATACCAGACACACACCAGGTGGCTGGTCCATATTTGTCGACTGAAGAACTAATCTGTTCTCTTTCAGTATTGGATACAAATGACCGATTTCTACGAAAAATAACCATCGGGCAGGGAAACACAGAGAAGGGCTATTCCCGGCAGGTAGGTGGTGCTTGCTTCCCGCTCTGTTCTTATGTTCATTTCTACTGGCCTGGGAGCTCACTCTTTGCCTTTCTGGTCTCATCCCCAACCTGTTGTGGCCAGTGGTTCTCTCACTGTTTCAGGCTCTCAGCAGGGCTGGGAGAGGATCAGAAGACATAGAGGCTCCAGTGTCTTTTTACCATCTTTTCTATGTATGTTTATTTCATTTTCTTTTTCTCATGTATGTTTCCAATTGTGTTTCTAGGAAGAGCCACTCAGGGTATTCTTTGAATATAAATTCTTACTTATTTTATTGGGAACCACCCAGGTAATACTACATCGGCATAACGGATAAATGAAAATCTCAGACACATTACTCAAATTTCATGTATCAAAGAACAAACACCTAGTTATTAGACTTAATAGCATGAGGATTTTTTAAAGGATAATGGCTTATTAATACAAAAATGGGTTATTAATAAAATACAGAGAATGCAGAAGAAAAATTATGTCTGACTGCATTGTAATAGATATTGGATGTGCGTCAATGGCACTTAGGGAATACAAATTAATTCCTATGATTTTCCATCCAGGCACAGTGGGGTTCTAAATTGTGTTGTGTTTTTTTTTCTTTTGAATTGATTATAAACTGTACATTTAAGAACAGTTTTAGATTTCTGTCCTTTAAGTTTTTATTAGTGAAAAAAGAGTCACCGTACTATAAGAACCAATCCTGACACCAAATAGACTTGTGACCTTTTGAAGTGTCTTGAATTAAAAAGTGAATGTAGGTATTGGATTAAGAAGAGACACTAAGTTCGTGGACCTCGTCTCCTCCCAGTCCTGTAACTTACACACACACACAAACAGATTTCAAATATCCATGCTAGCAAACTGGAATCATTGCCATGAAGTTTTAGATAGTTCTGAAAAATAGGAAGATGGAATTAGATTGATGAATAAAAGGACAGCCCAAAATATGGTGGACTTCCATCCTTAACAAGCATTCTTACCTTTCATGTTCTTAGCCTCTCCTGCTAAAGTGGGAGCTTTATAAAAGCAGAGGTTATTCCCCTTTTTATTTGCTGCTGTATTCCCTATGCTCAGAACAGAACTTTGTTACATATAGTCGTAAGTGTTCAGTAAATATTTGTTGAACAAATGAGTAGAATAAGTAAAAGACAATTTATGGATACAGAACTAAAATGCCAACATAAAAAGATATTCATGAATAATCATAAAACTGCGAATTGAAATAATGGAGTATGATTTACCTAGGAGCTTGTCAAGTGAAAATAGTAGGTACTAAATGCTAGTGAGGATGCAATGAAATGGGGGCATTTATGCAGCGTTAGGGGGAGTAGAAATCCTTTTTGGATGAGTTTGTTATTACTAAAATTTGAAATGACCCAACAATTACAACTTTGGAACTAAAAATATTTTAATGAAAAGAACAAGAAAATGTGTAACGTGCAGGAAATAATTCTATTAGGATATTTGTTGTGCCATTATTTGCAGTGGTGAAAATTGGAAACAATCCAAACGTCCAACAGTAGGGATGGCTGCATATATTTGGTCCGCCATTTTGTCCCGTGGGAGAGTTGAAATTAATAAATGTGTGTATAGGTGTCATGACATGAGTAGAGAGCTCTCATACACATTGGAAAGGTTGTAAAAACCATTTTAAAACTTCGAAGTAAAATACTGATAGTGTAAACCTGTTTAAGAAAAACCCAGCGTGTTTACTTACATTATAGGCACTTACAACTTATTTGTGTATATAAGTGCCTAGAATGAAAAGTAGAAAGATGTATACCAACTGTTGGCATTAGTTGCCTGTGTAACGAAAGCGAGTATTGAAAAGGCCCTTTCTCTGCATAGTTTTTTACTGTTTAGGTACTGGAAAGATGGAGGATTCACAGTGACCTTGATTTCAGTGCCTACTCTGTGCATTGTATTGACAGTTCCGTTACATATATTAGCACATTTCGTTTGTAAAGCTGATTTACAAATGAAGAAATTGGGATGTTATGTTAAAAAACTTGCCCAAGGTTATATCTTGTGTTGCTTTGTGCATAGATATTTTTAAGTAAAAAGGGGTTATAGTGTATTTAAGAGCTTTAACTGCTTTTTATTTATCATAAGACCGTAGTGAAGACATCTTTTTAGGTCAGTAAAGGTAGACCTGTATCTTCATTTTTAATGACCACATCGTATCTCATAGAGGTACCATAGTAGATTCAGCCATTTCCCTGTTAATGAACATGTAGAGTGTTTGCAGTTTCGGGCTATCACAAGTAAGCTGTAGTAAGTATACACATACATTTGTGTGTATACTTGATAATATCCTTAGGATTTTATTCCAGATGTGTGATTGCAGAGTCAAAGAGGATACAAATTTCCAATGTTGACACGTTTTGACATTAACTTCCAGGAAATTCATACCAATTCACATCCTTGCCAATATCCCATATTGGCCTTTGTTTAAATGTGTGCTGAATCCCTCATTTGCCCTATTGTGATTATTATGCATTGCATACCTGTATCAGAATACTTCATGCAATCCCTAAGTATATACACCTACTATATACCTACAAAATGAAAAGGTAAATACTAAATCAATAAATGTGTGATAATCTGATAAACAATAAAAATTTCATTTGCATCTTTATATGATTTTGAGATATTTGCAAAACAAAAATGAGCAGCCTTCCGCTGTGCCCATCATTTAGTCATTAAAGTGAGTAACAGTGATACTTTAATTGACCCAGTTGGTTTCATATTTTTTAAGCTCAAGATGCGAAATGTTGTAATTGTAACAATTGCAAATGAAGAGCTTGAATATGGATTATATATTATTCTTATTTACACAGCTAATATTTCAAGAATATGTCTAGTCTCATGATGTTTTGTACAGAAAATCTCAATATTTTTTAGTCATTTTCTCATATGCACTGTTTATAATAGAATGGTAGTATAGAGAACTCTAAATTTTATACAATGAAAAACCACTTATGTTTGGAATGAGTTATATTGAGAATGTAATAATTGAATATAGTTGTATTTGACTTTCAGGTAATATTTTTTCACTAAAACAGTGACTAATGCAATCTCAACCAGGAAGTTAGCCAGAAAGCTCCTTATTTCCTTCATTTCCTTACTTGTCAGTGACGGAAATGGATAATAAAATATCTCATAAGGTGATCCCACCAGGGCACAGCCGTTCTCTCTCTGCATAAGCTTGAACTTTTCTGGCTCACACTCCCCTTGGGAAGAAGAGAATTAAGCTGGGGCATAATGAAGTGGTTCTGTCCAGAGAGACATTCCTAGTGGCTGAATTAGGAGGAGGAGGAAGTACACATTCCTGTGTCCCTTTTATTCCATGTTGGACTTTGTACAACATGGAGCCAGAGCCAAGAGATGGGAATAGGAAGTCCTAGAACTTTTTGCAAAAAGTCTCTGCTCTCTAGCTTTCACTGCTGAAAGCTTCAAGATCTGATGTGGTCATACCCTCCCGGGCAGCTGAAAATTGAGTCTGTGCCACCAGTTGACTGGGGTGCCCTCCCTGCTGTGTTCAGACCCAGCTCTGGGAAAGTAGCCTCACATGCAGGAAGCCAGCATCTTTCACTGCCCCTTGTCTCTGTGCCAGACAGACAATGTAGCCTTCTTGACAGACCTATTACTAACAAGGGAGGTGGTCCATAGGCTAGTCATTAATTCAGTTGATGCATATTGCGTGCCTGCTGGGTTTCATGCTCCTTGCTGGGGATTCAGAAGTGAATCTGCCTAATATAGTCTCTGCTTTCATGGCACTTACGGTCCAGTGGTAGACTGATAATGACCACACTAGACTGATAATGACATTAGTAATCAATTAAGTCTGAGACATGCTACAACAGCAAACCATGTGGTAGTGCTGTGAGTGGGTGTAACAGGGGTCCTAACTCAGCCCACCCTTTGCTGAGCAGAGCATGGCAAAGAGCACATTCCCCCTGGGAGGCCACCCTAGGGAGCACCAGGCACAAACCCTGCATGGTCCAGACACGCAGAAAACTGATGGGATTGCATGCATGGCCTTTTGAGGGCAGACCCTCTGGGCCTGTGGTTGCTTCATGGCTGCAGTCCAGCTCCTTGTGGGAATGACCATCCCATTGGCACTGTCGCTGACCACTACCTGTGTTTGGGCTGGTTCAGGCGCAGTTTGACATCGCAGTGGCCAGCGAGATCATGGCAGTGCTGGCCCTGACGGACAGCCTTGCGGACATGAAGGCACGGCTGGGAAGGATGGTTGTGGCCAGTGACAAAAGTGGGCAGCCTGTGACAGCAGATGATTTGGTGAGTGTTTCCAACCCGGAAGCTTCAGGGAGTGGACGGTCCTCGTTCTTTGTTACCAGAAAAAGAAAAGTTTTCTTCCTTTTATCAGTGGGTGTAATGAGGATACAGAAAAAGTTTCCACACGCACATTTCTTCCCCCACAAGCATGTTTGCCTGACTGCTTCCTAATGTTCTCAGAGTCATATATGACGTGCTTATACCTGGCTGCAACAAAAACACGTGAAATTTATTTCAGGAGCTTTCCACCATCCTTGCCAATCCTGATCCCTGCTTCTGCCTGGGCTAGGGAGGAGTCATCCCCTTGCAGTCACTTGGTAACTTTTAAAAAATGTACCTTGTATGCCTGCCTGAAATTGAGGGCAAATCACCTTTCCAAGGAACAGAAGGAAGTGGCTCTGCTTCCTTGAACAGGAAGATAAAGTTAAAATTGGCACATTTCGGGCACCAGCCTGGCTTATTATTTAATTTGGGGCCTTTGATTTGGGTTTCATATTATAAAAGCAAATCTCTGCCTCAATCAGTCTTGCTTTTCTAATTCCCCTTTGAGTAGTTGTGTTGCTTTCTTGATTTTCTAGTTCCCCTTTGAGTAGCTGTAGTGCTTTCTGTAAAGCTTTCATGGAACAGCATTGCCTTTTTTAGTGCTTTTTCTAATTGGCACGCTAATCTTCTCTTCTTCTTCATCTTAGTAGTATAATAACAACCTTTCTTGTTAACTTTTTTTTTTTTTTGAGACAGAGTCTGGCTATGTTGCCCAGGCTGGAGTGCAGTGGCACGATCTCAGCTCACTGCAGCCCCTGCCTCCTGGGTTCAAGCGATTCTCCTGCCTCCACCTCCCGAGTAGCTGAGATTAGCGGCATGCACCACCATGCCCAGTTAATTTTTGTATTTTTAGTAGAGATGGGGTTTCACTAGGTTGGCCAAGTTGGTCTTGAACTCCTGACCTCAGGTGATCCACCCACCTTGGCCTCCCAAAATGCTGGGATTATAGGCGTGAGCCACTGCGCCTGGCCTTTTCCGGTTAATTTAAACTCCACATATTCCATAGGTGTTTTGTTTGCCTGCATTTTTGTATATAAGTGCATGGATGTGGACACAGGCCTCTAAGATAGCCATTACTCCAAATTTAAGCTTACTTTCCCATATACTGAATCTCCTACAATAATGGAACTTAAAATGCACACTGGCGATTGATAAGCAGTTGTGAACAGAGAAAGGCAAAGTCACATTTTATTAATTTCAAGGGCTTAGGGTGTAATTTGAATTCTTTTTCAAAGTGTCCTGATTGTTTTTCAGCTGCTTTTGAAGAAATAAATCTAACTCATCTCAGAGGTCTTGTCAAGTAAATTCAATAGATCAATGTATGTCAGCAGCCTATGGAATATTTAGTATAAAAATTAAAGAGAAAACCCTCAGGTTGCTATAAAAGTGCTGCCTAATTAAAATTACCAAAATCTCATTATTTGTATCTAAACTAACATACTACAGTTTCTGTCTAAATACATTGCTCTCTATTTTATTAATTTGTATGGCAATAAATATGTGTCAGGAACAGTTTTGAAACTTAATCCTCGAATACTACTTCCTTAAATTTATTTATTTATTCATTTATTTATTTATTTATTTTTATTTATTTTGTTTTTGAGATGGAGTTTCGTTCTTGTTGCCCAGGCTGGAGTACAATGCCGCGATCTTGGCTCACTGCAACCTCCACCTCCCAGGTTCAAGTGGTTCTCCTGCCTCAGCCTCCCAAGTAGCTGGGATTATAGGTGCCCACCACCACACCCAGCTAATTTTTGTATTTTTAGTAGAGATGGGGTTTCACCATTTTGGCCAGGCTGGTCTCGAACTCCTCAGGTGATCTGCCCACCTCGGCCTCCCAAAGTGCTGGGATTACAGGCGTGAGCCACCATACCCAGCCCTTAAACGTATTTTTTGTGTGAGTGTATGATAAAAATCTTGGATCTGGAACAAACCCAAAGATTACTCTTTTTAGTTACCTTTTTAAATAAACTCTTTATCTTTTTAATCAACTCTTTTTAGTTATCTTTTATGTTTCTTGTTAGCAAAAAGTACCTAATTTATGCACATTGTGCTTCATCCAGTGGGAGCTATTGAGAGTTGGCCACCCATAGAAAATTGAGGGAGGATTTTAGAAACTGCTGAAGGTTTCTGCCACATGCATGATTCTGATACACCCTGGAAGAATCCGTCCGAGCCTTCCCCACATGGACACAGAGTGTGGAATGCTAGCAGTGCACAGAGGGTGCCCTACACATGACAGCACAGGCGCTGAGATGTGTCCCAGAAAAATGAGCAGGTAGAAACCTACCTGAGACATCCAACAGAAACATCCCTCTTAACTTCCTTCCTCCTTTAGTCTTCTGAATCAGTTTATTTGGTTGGGAAGTGTAAGCAAGGATAGTGTGCAGAGAAGTAGGAAAACTACTCCTCTTCTTCCCCCTGCTCTGTGTTAGCACAACAGGGCAATTCTCGCTGAGCTTTCCTGTCCTGCAGATTTCTTTCCTGTCCTGCAGATTTTTTTTTTTTTTTTTTTTTTTTTTTTTTTAAGATGGAGTCTTGCTCTATTGCTCAGGCTGGAGTGCAATGGTGCAATCTAAGCTCACTGCAACCTCCAACTCCCAGGTTCAAGTGATTCTCCTGCCTCAGCCTCCCGAGTTGCTGGGATGACAGGCGCCTGCCACCACGCCTGGCTAATTTTTGTATTTTTAGTAGAGATTGGGTTTTGCTATGTTGGCCAGGCTGGTCTCGAGCTCCTGACCCCAGGTGATCCACCCTCCTTGGCCTCCCAACATGTTGGGATTACTGGTGTGTGCCTCCACGCCCAGCCTGTCCTGCAGTTTTCATAGTGAACCATCTTCATGTATGTATAATGAGTGGGTTGCATTCATATCATGTGTGTTTTATACAGTGAGGTAGATTTCAGTTACATAGGAATATAGTTAATAACAGTGTATTCCTGAAAATTGCTAAGAGAGTGGATATCAAGTGTTCTCACCACCAAAATGATAACCATGAGGTAATGCATATGTTAATTAGCTAGGTTTAATCATTCCACAGCATATATATATACTTCAGAACATCATGTTATACACAATAAATCCATACAGTTTTATCTGTCAATTTGAAGTTAAGGAAGAAAATAGATTGGATTTTCTTACACCTTTTAAATGATTAAATATTGTAAAAATAGAAACCAATCACATGAGAGAAACATTTACTACTGTTGGTGACAAAAGTACAGGGAGAATGTAATGCACTTTGGAGTGATGAAGATTCTCTGGATTCTACCACTGCATCTGTTAGCGCCATGGCATACTGTGGTAAAATGGCACTGTTTTCCGATGCTATGTACAGCAAGGGATAGTGCTCTGTTTTCCCCCGCTAGAGCTACCATCACAGGCATTTCCTCATGTTATAGCCTTCCAATAACTAATATGTTGAAAACACCAAGACACCACTTAAGGTCTTTACAAAGCAAGAAGGAATTGGGAAAAAAAGAAACAAAGGCCGGGCACGGTGGCTCACGCCTGTAATCCTAGCACTTTGAGAAGCCGAGGCAGGCAGATCATGAGGTCAGGAGTTAGCGACCAGCCTGGCCAATAGGTGAAACCCCATCTCTGCTAAAAATACAAAAAAAATTAGCCATGTGTGGTGGTGCGTGCCTGTAGTCCCAGCTACTGGGGAGACTGAGGCAGAAGAATCACTTGAACCCTGGAGGCAGAGGTTGCAGTGAGCCGAGATCATGCCACTGCACTCCAGCCTGGGCAACAGAGAGAGATTCCGTTCTCCAAAAAAAAAAAAAAGAAAAGAAAAGAATGTGAATAGTGACATCACGTTAAAAAATAATAAACTTTAGCCTTGTGGCCTTTTTTTGGCACGTTTTTTCCACTAGTTCTCATGCATCATCCCTGTTCTCTCTCTTCTCCATCTTTTCTTCATCCAGGAATAGAGAAAGAGGACTTAGAAGGAACCCAAACCAGTACTTCCCAGGATTGGAAGGAAGCTGCCTTATTTCATGTATAAGTTGGCACTAGCTTGACTGTAGGAAGAGAGATAGCATGAAGCCTTTCAGATCTAAACTGGAAAGCTTTCAAACATGGTAGTTTGTTGAGTTATTCTCTCTCTGTGGAATGAATGATGTAGAGATGGTGAGAAATCAGAGTGGGTAATTTTAGACATTTCCCTTTACCCTACTTCATTCCTGCTCTGTACAGAGCCTTATTTCCATTCTTCACCTTATTTCTTTGAGCAAGAGTAAAGCCTCTGATTATGAAAATACACCGTGCATAAATTGCCAAGAAAACACATTTTCTTGCAATGAAAGATTTGTTTTATGGAAAATCTCATAAACACCATCAAGGAAGGTTTTGGAAGAAGGTCAAATGTCCTTCAAAATGCTATTTCCCCATCACCATTCACATCTTAGTATGACTGACATCTGTTCTCAGCTCTGGTGGGGAGAGATGGACAGAGACAGCAGCACTGTCCCCTGTGGCCCAGGGTTGCCTATGGGGACACCCACCCAAGAAGCAGGCTGGAGAGAAGCGCCAAGGGGTTAACCATTGCCTGGATGATATTTTTGTCAGGAATCTAATGTTTTTCTCTCTCCTGTAGGGGGTGACAGGTGCTTTGACAGTTTTGATGAAAGATGCAATAAAACCAAACCTGATGCAGACCCTGGAAGTAAGTGGTTTTCTTCCTATAGTAATTGTTTGCATTAACTGGATTGCCACACAGTGTGAACATTTTTAGCCAATATGAGGCAGACATAGAGCATGCCTGGGGCAGCAATATGCTTTGCAATCTCAGGCAGAAAGAGTGAGGATCTGGTTAGGAACCTGTATTAGTCCATTTTGACATTGCTACAAGGAACTACCTGAGACTGGGTAATTTATGAAGAAGCATCATTTTTTTTTGGCCAACCGAAAAAAAAAAAAAATTTAAAGTGTATTCATAGCTTCTTTAATATGAGTCATGTCTTGGCTTAATTGACCCGAGTAGAAACTTAGAAAGTCAATGTCTGAGGCCAGGCGCGGCGGCTCACGCCTGTAATCCCAGCACTTTGGGAGGCCGAGATGGGTGGATCATGAGGTCAGGAGTTCAAGACCAGCCTGATCAATATGGTGAAACCCCATCTCTACTAAAAATACAAAAAAATTAGCCGGGCATTGTGGCAGGCACCTGTAGTCCCAGCTACTTGGGAGGCTAAGGCATGACAATCGCTTGAACCCGGGAGGCAGAGGTTGCAGTGAGCTGAGATCGCACCACTGCACTCCAGCCTGGGCAACAGAGCGAGACTCCATCTCAAAAAAAAAAAAAAAAAAAAAAGAAGAAGAAGAAAGTCAATATCTGTCTAACATTTCAATAGGTTGTATGACCATGTTTACAATATATTTTCTGTGTTCCCTTAATCTCTCATAATCATTGAGTTGTAGATTTTTTGATTTGCTTTTTTATTGTTGTTTGTTTCCAAGCAAAATACAATAAATGCCAAGAAATGCTTTCCAGGAAAGCATTTGCCAAAGGCAAGTCAATAAACACACAGCATGTTAGTTGGTGGTAAGGTCTGGAGAGGAAAAATCACAGGCCATGAGGGGCAGAGTGACGTGGGGTGTGCGTGTCTGTGCCTGCTCGCCTGTTAAAGCAGTACCAGCACAGAGCTGAGTAAACCAAGGAGGTGAGCCATGCATGTGTCTGGAAGAGCATTTGGACAGAGGGTTACCTTTAGTGCAGGGGCCTTGGGCAGCAAGGTGTTTTGCAGTCTCAGACAGAAAGAGCAAGGATCTGGTTAGGAACATGTATTAGTTTGTTCTTGCATTGCTGTAAGGAACTACCTGAGACTGGGTAATTTAAGAAGAAAATTGGTTTAATTGGCTCACAGTTCTGCAGGCTGTACAGGAAACATGGCTGGGGAGGCCTCAGGAAACTTACAGTCATGGTGGAAGGTGAAGGGGAAGCAGACAGGTCTTCACATGGCAGAGCAGAGAGAGAGAGCGAAGGAGGAAGTGCTACACACTTTTAAACAACTAGATCTCATGAGGACTCACTCATGATCATGAGAACAGCAAGGGGGAAATTCACTCCCAGGATCTAGTCACCTCCCCCCAGGCCCCTCCTCCAACATTGAAGGTTATAATTCAACATGAGATGTGGGTGGGGACACAGAGCCAAACCATATCAGAACCAATATGACAGAAATGGGAGGATTGACCAGGCACGGTGGCCCACACCTGTAATCCCAGCACTTTGCGAGGCCAAGGCGGGCAGATCCCTTGAGGTCAGGAGCCTCGAGACCAGCCTGGCCAACATAGTGAATCCCGTCTCTACTAAAAATACAAAATAAATTAGCTGGGCATGGTGGCACATGCCTGAAATCCCAGCTCCTTGGGAGGCTGAGGCAGGAGAATCACTTGAACAGGAGGCGAAGATTATGGTGAACTGAGATTGCACCACTGCACTCCAGCCTGGGCGCCAGAGTGAGACTCTTATCTTTTAAAAAAGTAGAATAAAAGAAAATGGGGGGACCATTTCTGAAGGTGCCCAGTGAGGGTGCAGGCTGAAGGTGTCCCCTGAGCTGAGGAAGGGAGGACTGAACACCTTTGAACAGGTGTCTGCAGCCCCGGGGGAGGGGTGCAGGATGCGTAGGTGCCAAGGCCACACCCTCCTGCGGCAGGTTGTCCTTCCCGTCTTTCCTCTCCCCTAATCATTCTGCCAGCATGCACGTGTCCTCAGAGGTAGGCCATCTTAAAAAGCAAACAAAAACATTTCAAAAACCTCCCTCCCCCCTGCATCCTCATCTAGCTTCTGCCCGGCTCTTGTCTGTCATTGGGGTCTCCATGTTAACTGACCTCGGGTTCCACCTCTCCTGACTGCCCTTGTCCAGGTCACTTTTCCCTTGGAGACACCAAGTCTTTGTTGCTCTGCCCTCCTCAGAGAAGCTCAGCAGAGTTTGACACAGCTGCCCTTGTCTTCCTTCAGGAGCACCTGGTTCCTCTGGCGTCTGGGGTCCCCCCCTCCCCAGGCCCGCTCGCTGCTCCTCCTCCGCTTTGCTGGCTTCTCTGATGACCCCTCACCTTTTTCGCCCCGTTCTCCTCCAGAATTAGCCGGGTGATGACTCCCAAACCCTTGTTTGGAATATCATGCACCTGGAATTTCAGACTTGCAGGTATAGTTACCAGGAGCCACGTGGGTGGGTAAAAGCCATTTCAAACTGATACGTAAACCAGGACCCACCCCCTACTTCCTTCCAGCTCGCTGCTTCCCTGAAACCTACCCAGTCATTCAAGGCAGACACCCGAGGATGATCCTAGAGGCCTGTTTTCCCTTCCCCTCTTCCTGTGTCCATCCCTGCAGAGTTGTCCTTGGTTACATGACTCTGCCCTGTCCATGGCGCTCAATGCCTCCCTCCTTCCTGTTTTAGCTGCCAGCATGCCCCACCTGCACAAGTGCAGCAGCCTCCCAACTAGTCTCTCTGCTGCTACTCTTTTCTTCCAAAATATTCTCTCCTCAGCAGCCATAGAGACTGAAACCTAATGAAGCCCTGTTGCCTTCCTACTTAGAGTGCTTCCATGATTTACCCATGTTTCCACCCCGGTCTGAAAAGCCCCGGGGATCTAGCTCTCGCCCCTTCCCCCTCCTTGTCCCTTATCCTCATCTCTCATCCTCTGGGGGACCTTTGCATGGCTAACACCACTACCTGGGCCACCTCCTGATATGCTCATGTCCAGCTCCTTCGCCTCCCTCAGGTCTCATGTCATGTAAGCATCAGCTGCTCAAAGAAGCCACAGGAATATGCAGCCCCCATCCCTCTGCTGTCATTGCAGTGCATAGCACAGAATGCTGAGAGCTTCCTATTTCCTTATCTGTTTTTTGTATTTCTCCTCCCACCGAGATGACAGCAGGACCTTTTCCATCCTGTTCACCACCGTATCTCCATTTTCTAGAAAGTGCCTGACACCTATTAGAGGCTCAGTAAAGACTTGTTGAATAATTAAGTGAATGCTTATTATTTTTACTACATTCTCCTAAAAATACACATTTATTAATAAATAACCGAATAAGAGAAAAAACATGAAGCGATGTGATATTTCTTCATAACACTTCTCCCTTAAAGATGAATACTTATTATTAGGGATAATCATTTT
This sequence comes from Hylobates moloch, assembly GCF_009828535.3. Lineage (NCBI taxonomy): Eukaryota > Metazoa > Chordata > Mammalia > Primates > Hylobatidae > Hylobates > Hylobates moloch. The sequence continues at coordinate 2,690,573 of NW_026652303.1, read as the reverse complement.
CTTTTATTGTTGTTGTTATTGTTTTGTTTTGTTTTGTTTTGTTTTGTTTTGTTTTTTTGAGACGGAGTCTCTCTCTGTCGCCCGGGCTGGAGTGCAATGGCAGGATCTCGGCTCACTGCAACCTCTGCCTCCCAGGTTCAAGTGATTCTCCTGCCTCAGCCTCCCAAGTAGCTGGGATTATAGGCGCCCGCCACCACACCCGGCTAATTTTTATATTTTTTTTTTTTTTTTTAAAGTAGAGATGGGGTTTCACCACGTTGGCCAGGCTGGTCTCAAACTCCTGAACTCAGGTGATCAGCCCACCTGAGCCTCCCAAAGTGCTGGGATTACAGGCGTGAGCTACTGTGCCCAGCCAGGATAATCATTTTCTTGTTTTAAATAATTTTTTTTTTTTTTTTGAGATGGAGTTTTGCTCTTGTTGCCCAGGCTGGAGTGCAATGGTGTGATCTTGGCACACAGCAACCTCTGCCTTCCGGTTTCAAGTGATTCTCCTGCCTCAGCCTCCTGAGCATCTGGGATTACAGGCACCCGCCACCATGCCCAGCTAATTTTTGTATTTTTAGTAGAGACAGAGTTTTACCATGTTGGCCAGGCTGGTCGCAAACTCCTGACCTCATGATCTGCCCACCTCGGCCTCCCACATCCCAAATCACCCTGGGATTACAGGGTTCTGAGTCTCTGATTTATTAGGCAGCACAGAAATAACAGGTTTAGATTACATTTAAAAAGGTGCTCAGGCCAGGTACGGTGGCTCACACCTATAATCCCAGTACCTTGAGAGGCAGAGGCAGACAGATCACCTGAGGTCAGGAGTTTGAGACTGGCCTGGCCAACATGGTGAAACCCTGCCTCTACTAAAAATACAAAAATTTGCTGGGCGTGGTGGCCCACGCCTGTAATCCCAGCTACTCGGGAGGTTGAGGCAGGAGAATAGCTTGAACCCAGGAGGTGGGGGTTGCAGTGAGCAGAGATCATGCCACTGCACTCCAACCTGGGCAACAGTTTGAGACCCTGCTCCCCACCAAAAAAAAAAAAGTGCTCAAACTGTTCATATACAGGGCTGGGCTTGCTACGGATAAAAGGGGGAATTCTTCAGATTACTCTACAAGGACACAAGAACTCCTCATCCTAAACAAAGTACGAAGGTACATAGACAAGTTTCTTGTAAGTCAGAAAACAGAGAAATCCACAGTAACTATAATACATCCCTTAAAGAATAAGCACATATTTGTAGGAAGCAAACAAAGCTTTCCATAGAGAAACGACTTCTACCAGATGATTATATGGACTTGGGTTTTGTTTCTGCATCTGTCGCTGGGCAAATGAAGATACCATCTTCAGGATGTTCCGTGTCATCGATTTCATTTAAGGCATAGGCTGTTTTAAGATTACTTTAAAAGATATGGACCTTTTTACAAAATAAAACACTGCATTCACTTAAAATATTTGCACACATGAACTCTTGTACCCTGATCCTATGTTGTCACTCTGGGTTTTATGTATCTAATCATTGACTAGAAATCTATCTCAGCAGATAATCCAAAAATCATTGACTAGTTTGTAGATTATGCTTTTCTGCTCACATTTGAACACACCTGGTTGTTAGTCTGGTAGGAGGTCATCAAGGGCTACATCCTTGCAGGTTGCCAGGAGACCAGTAGTTCTTAATCCTGACTGCACTTGAGAAGTTCCTGGGAAGATTTAAGAATATTGATTGATGCCGGGCTCCCCATCAGACCCAGTGAACATAATATCTGAGGATAAGGCTTGGGTACCCCAAGTGCTTCTCATGTATTGCCAGACTGAGGAAGACTTAAGAAAACAGTGAGAGCTCTTAACATTTTCCCACAGGTTAGCCATGTGTGGTGTTGATGGAAGCTTCACATGCGAGAGCACACTGTCCAATATGGCGGCCACTGGACATGTGGCCATTTCAATCTAAATTACCTGAATTTAAATAAAATTTAGGATTCAGTTCTTCAGTCATTTTAGCCACATTTCCATTTATGCATTTATGCATTTATATTTTACTGTTCATATTTAAGTACTTAGAACTCTGGTAAGCTAACAATTACTTGAAATTGCTTGAAATATTAATCTTATGAAATGTTTGAAAGGGCCATTATGGAGAATTTTCACAGCATGATAGTTCCTGCCTTATTTTCCTGAGTGTTCTGCATATAAAATAAAACCCAGAACTCAAGATAAATGTGTATGCCTTTGAGTTAGTCATAGAATTTTTTAAGCAACATATTTAATTTGATGTACTGTGTCTTATAGCTGTATCCATGTTTGAGTGTGCAAGTATGTGTGTACCCGTGTTTGGAAGTCTAACAATGACGTTCCAATATTTTTTTCTCGCCAACTCCATACTGGGAGTTTTAAAACCAGAGCCCTAATCTTGACTTAATTATTAATTTCCTCCGTGGCCTTGAAGAATTCCCTTAGCCTCTCTGGGCCTTAACTTTCTGGATAAAGAAGTTGGCTTCTTCATGCTCTCAACATTATCTGATTCTGTGATTTCTAGGTAAAGCTACATTTATACAAAAATATAAAGTGCTTTTGCTAAGTAAAGATTAGAATAGTGGTTATCAGAGGCGGTGGGGGATGGAGAAGTTGACCAAATAATACAAAATTCCAGTTGGACACGACCTGTGTATTCATAAACATGTGTCCCTGGGTTTTATTTATTTATTTTTATTTATTTTTTTTTTCATTTTTGAATCAGAGTCGGTCTGTCACCCAGACTGGAGTGCAGTGGTGCAATCTCAGCTCACTGCAACCTCCGCCTCCCAGGTTCAAGCTATTCTTGTGCTTCAGCCTCCTGAGTAGCTGAGCTGGGTTTACAGGAGCACACCACCACACCCTGCTAAATTTTGTATTTTTAGTAGAGACGGGTTTCACTGTTGGCCAGGCTAGTCTTGAACTCTTGACCTCAGGTGATCCGCCCATCTTGGCCTCCCAAAGTACTGGGATTACAGGCCTGAGTCACTGTGCCCAGCCAATTGTATTGAGTTTTATGGTTACCTTTTCTTGAATGGAATCATTTCTTAATTAAAAAAATAAATATACCTTTTATACTATCAGGGTTTAATTTCATTCTTTTAAAAAAATATAGTGCATGGCAACATAAAATAAGGTAAATAATTTATTTCATGGTCATTGAGGCAACTAACAAAATGGTTTAACAATATTTTGGAAGGAAGTGACTGTATTCTCACAGTTTTGTCTCTCAGGTTCAGCATTAAATGTAGAATAACATTTTTCTAGAATCCAGAGGGAATTTGGTCCTTTGATTGAGTCAGGATGTTTTGACTGTCTTTGAAATATTTTATGCATTAAATATGCAGTATTCATAAAAGCTTTCCTACCCTATTTGCCCCAAATTGATCTTGGTTTCCATACTTCTATTTGTCCTTTGGGATTTTGATTTGCTCTTTCACTTCTCTAGGGGACACCTGTGTTCGTGCATGCGGGCCCTTTTGCTAACATTGCTCATGGCAACTCTTCAGTGTTGGCTGATAAAATTGCCCTGAAACTGGTTGGTGAAGAAGGATTTGTAGGTAAGTTATTTCTTTTAAATTTAGCTGTTGCAGAATATTGAAGAAATCTAAAAGCTGATGACTGGAATGGAGTGATATCCATACTGACATGAAATATATTCTTTCAGGCCCCCTCTTTCATAGATGGTCTCAGTAATGGAAAAGCCCTAAGGTCTGGTCTATACTCGTGAAATTATGCTTGTGCTTGAATCATAGAGTCTGGTATCAAGTACATACGGGTTTGAGTATAAACTCTTACTCTTGCAAACTGAGTGACATTGGACACATTTTAATTACTCCTGAGCTTCAGTTTTCTCATCTGTAAAATTGTGATAACAATATTGTATCAAACCTTTTAGGGTTGTTATGAAAACTAAATGAGATATTTTAGTCATTCAGCAAATGTTTTTTGAGAACCTACACTTAGAAGGCATGTTACTGAGAGCTAGGGATCCAGTGTTAAGCAAAACAGATAGGCGCAGTGGCACACGCCTCGCTACTCAGGAAGCTGAGGCAGGAGGATTGCTCGAGCCCAGGAGTTCGTGTCCAGCCTGGGCAGCATAGCAAGACCCTGCCTCTGTGAAAAAATAAGAATTAAAACAACCAGCCTTAGCCCCTGCCCCTGTGGAGCATACTGTCTAATGGTAATTGAATAAGAGAAAGTGCTCATTGACTGTCAGCCATTACTACCCTTACTATGTAGTACTGATAACTTGAGGTCGTGGGTTTATTTCCATGTACAGTTTCTCCTTGTTTTTTGTGAGCTAATATAGGAGAGATTCCCAACCGGTAGACTTAGAAATGTTAATTGGTAGGACTGCACACCTTTTGCTGCTGTCAAGTTCTTTGTAGAACCTGTTTCTCTTTGGCTTTTCTTGCATACTCCAGCTAGAAAGAAGGGGCAACTCTCATAGAGTTTACTAAGTCAGTGCCAGCCCCAGTCTCACCCACAATACTAAGGCAGCAAGGAAACAAAAGACAAAACCAAAACACAGGCATTCATGGAGGAGTCCCTTAATCTGACATATGAGGGACTGCATTGGCAGATTTCCCATGCTAACAGGTAATTCCCATTAACCACACGTATACCTATAATCGGAGATAGCAATCTCTTTATTCAGTCTTATCATCAGCTTTGGATCAAACTCAAAAGAGTTATTTTATTAGAAGAGAGTGTGCTGGACAAAAGAACTTGGCACTGCATTTTATGCTCAGACATCACAAAGTTAATTCAGGGTTATTGAGACTCTTTTTAAGAATTCCTTGTGGACTGGCAGTCGGGATCAGATGAGGCTTGATGGAGTTCCATTCCTCCACGATCTGTTTTCTGCAGCTCTCATGTACTTTGCTCCCTTGGTAGCAAATCCACTGCAAGAGTGGCTAGACGTGCTGTCTAAGTGGATTTGCTCAATTGATCGCTGCCTAATTGTAGAGCTAATGGACGAGGAGGCTGGGTCAGGGCGGGCACTGGAAAGTTGGGTGCTTAAGTGAACTGGTGGTTCTGATGCATCAGCTCTGCAAATAAAGTAGCTTCTAGAAGGAAGCACTCTATTTTATGCTGACAGAGACCTCTGCCCGTGCCAGTTCTTACTTTGTTAAACACATATTTATAAAATACATGTTATCATGGCAGAATACTTTTAAAGATATAAACTGATGATGTATGCAAAATAAACGAGCCCTCTGTATGACCTTGAACAAGCCATTAGCCTCTCTGGGTGTGTCCCTTGTAGACATTCTCATCTGAAAAATGAGAAGTTGGACCAGATGAGGAGTTGGATGTGGATGTGTAGCTGTGGACTCGGAGTTAGACACTGTGGAATTGGAGCCCTGACTGGTAGTGTTTTCATTTCTCTAGGGCTCAATTTTTTATTTAATAAAAAGAGAATACCTCTGCATTACTTGCAGTATTTTAATGAATAGGATCGAGTGAGAAAGTGCTTTGTAAAACATGCACTATGTGCAGGTCAGCAATTATGCTAATTCTTTCTATGATCTCATCTAGTCTAAGATGCCGTAAGTGGGGGAATTTTTCATGAGGATGAAATCTGTCTATTGCCAGATGGTTCAAAGGGCAAGCCCTAGAGTCAGAGGTTTTACCTCAACTGCTTTCAAGTCATAGATAACCTTGGGCACATGAACCCTTCTCTTCCTTGGTTTCCCTACCTGTAAAATAGGGCTTTGGGTAGGGCTTCCCTCTCGAAAGGACTTGGTAGGTTTGAAATGAGGCATCAATGAGATCATGGGGTTGAGTCCTGGCATCTGACACACGGTAAGACTCAATCCTTCTTGGCCACTCCTGGCTGTCGTTGTTACCCCCACTATTGATACACTACTGATGAAGGTTACATTTTCTTTTTTCTTTAGATCTTTTTATTTTTTGAATGATTTTATTTATAGTTGTTATAAATACACATAACATGAAAGTTACCATCTTCACCATTTTTGAGTGTACATTCAGTAGTGAAGTACACCCACATTGTTGTGCAACCAAGCTGCAGAACCGAAGTCCCACGCCCGTTAAATATTCCTCATTCCCCTGCCCCCAGCCCCTGGCAGCACCCTTCTACTTTCTGTCTCAGTGAAGTTGACTCCTGGATACCCCATGTGAGTGGAATCATGCAGTATTTGTCCTTCTGCGACTGACTTATTTCACTTAGCATAATGTCCTCAAGGTTCATCCATGTTGCAGCAGGCGTCAGAATTCTCTTCCTTTTTTTTTTTTTTTAAGACGGAGTTTCGCTCTTGTTGCCTAGGCTGGAGTGCAATGGCGCAATCTCGGCTCACCACAATCTCTGCCTCCCAGGTTCAAGCGATCCTCCTACCTCAGCCTCCCAAGTAGCTGGGATTACAAACATGCACCACCACGCCCAGCTAATCTTTGTATTTTTTAGTAGAGACGGGGTTTCTCCATGTCGGTCAGTCTGGTCTCAAGCTCCCGACCTCAGGTGATCCACCCATCTCAGCCTCCCACCAAAGTGCTGGGATTACAGGTGTGAACCACCATGCCCGGCTAGAATTCTCTTCCTTTTTAAGGCGGAATAATATTCCATCATATGGATAGACCATACTTTGTTTATCCACTCATCCTTCATTGGACATTTGATTTGTTTCCACCTTTGGCTCTTGTGAATATTGCTGCTATGAACATAGATGTACAAATATATTTTAATGTCTAAAAATCGTGTGCTATGATGTCTAAATATGTGATGGCAATGACTTATATTCATAAATACGTACCATGGAACTCTAGCCCTGTAATGTTGAACTCTCCAGAAGGTGGTGTGTCCATGCTGTGGCTCCATTGGAATGCTGGTGGCAAAGCCAGTGTGTTGGACAGTGGGAACAGGGCGTGGTCGGGAGACAATGTTCTTTCCCCATTGCTTGGTCAAGCCTGCACTGTGGGGCCGGTTCATTCCTTGCCCTTGGATGAAGTTTATAATAGTTCCCTCTCATTCTCAGTTAATATCTAGTCCCTCTAACATATATATTTTTTAATTCCTCTGGTCACTTTCAATCATAAGAACAGCCCCTAAAATTAAAAATGCATATCCAGTTGTATATCAAAACCAAAAACTCCAAATGTCACTCAGACTTGAGCTCCTCTCCTCCCCCATCTGGGCCTCCTCTGACTGACAGTGGGAAGGGGCAGGTTGCTGCTTGCTTCTCTGCCACCCTCGTCTTGCACTTAGGCTTGCCCTGGCCCCTCCTAGGTTGAAGCTTTGGCATGAAATGGTGCCCACGTAGCCTCTCCAGCAGAGGTCCTCACACTTTTGGCAGAAGCCCTCTGAGCAGTACCTCATTTAGACTTTCCTACCTCTGATTCCACACCTGGTCTCGGGTACCACAGACCTCTGACCTCTGCCTGGGGACACACCCTGAGCCTTGCCAACTGGTCTTCTGGTCCTCACTTGTGGCTTAAGGGGGAAGCGGGGACGCCAAGGCGGGTGGATCACCTGAGGTCAGGAGTTCAAGACCAGCCTGGCCAACATGGTGAAACCCCGTCTACTGAAAATACACAAAAATTTAGCCGGGCTTGGTGGCGCATGATGTAATCCCAGCTATTCAGGAGGCTGAGGCAGGAAAATCGCTTGAACCCCAGGAGGCAGAGGTTGCAGTGAGCTGAAATCGCACCACTGCACTCCAGCCCGGGCAACAGAGACAGACTCTGTCTCAAAAAATAAAAATAAAGGGGAAGCAGCTTCGCATGCTCTTCACTGGGAGCTGGGAGGGGAGCTGGATGTGGCACACTGATAACTTTCTTTGAAGAAATTCTTTCCCAGGTTCTAACCCATCAACCCTTTTGAAGCCTCAATGGGATAAGGTGTACAAAATCTATTTCAAACTGCTTTGCAAACCCTGCCAGGTCAGCCAGCACCATCCTTTGGCATGTGAGCAAACTGACACCAATTTGAGGCCCGAAACAAAAGTGAGACAAAAAGACCTTCATTTCAACATCCTTCTACAGAAGTTAAATGGAGTAGGCACATCTGAGGTTTATCTGAAGTCTGAGCAGGAATTCATCTTCTTCAAAAAGCTGTCATTTATAGTAGACTATCTTTATGACCTCATAATAGGGAAGGATCTCTTAAAATATGAAAAGCTCAAACAAAGAGAAAAATATCAATAGTTTGGGCTGCATTAAGAAGTAAATTGTATGTGATAAAAGATACAAGGATAAAAAACAAGTGACAGATTGGAAAGAAACATTTGCAAAGATAGTAGACAATGATTAGCATTGAGAATATGTAAAATGCTACAGACTAAAGACTGATAAGAGAAAGACAAATAATCCAATACAAAAATAGTCAGAGAATTTGAAAAGGTGATTCACAGCAAATGAGCAATTTGGTGGAATTTCTAGGTAGAACTGAAAGTGAACAAATGATTTAGCAATTTCACTTCTATGTATACTCTGGAAAAGAAGTAGTCGAAAATATATTTAAGTCCTTTGAAATAATTGACTTCAGTACCCCTTTAATGAGCATTTATTAAGCTTCTGCTGTCAAGTACTATCTGCTAGGAGCTGGGAATCAAAGATGACAGGTTTCTTGCCCTCCAGTAATTGATGATGTGATGTGAGAGACAAGAACTTCAATGGTAAGTACAATGCTCTTGATTAAGTACTATATTAGTTAAGGTTCTTAACTAAGAATTTTAAGGGACGATGGGCGTCTCTTAGATAGAACTGTCTCCATATTACTGGTTTTGCTGATTTAGTCTAATTTTTGTTCTAACAAAAAGCACACACAGGAAGGAATTATTTTGTCTATTCTGAATAATTAGTCTAAGATAATGGAATCAGTATTCCATTTAGACTTAAAACAGAGTGACATTTATTTAAAAAAAGCATGAATTTGCAAAACACTTTATGAGAATTTTCGAAAACTGCTGTGATCACTGTTGTGGCTGTTTCTTCCGTCAGTCAGCAGTCCTCATGGGAGTCCACCTAACTTCCATTTACATGCTGTAAAGGCAAACAGATATTTGGCATCGAATTATAATCATGTATTACATTTAAAAAATAAAAGGAAAGAAAGAAAGGAAAAAGCAGTGTTGAGTTCCTGGATTTTAAAAACATTATTATCTCATCTTTAAACTGTAGGAATTTCAAACTTACCCATGAACTTTGGATTTTTTAATTTGTTTTCTGCTCTCTCAGTTGGTTTGGTTTTGATTCCAGTTTTCAGGTAAAGATCTTGTCTTTCCAGGGGAGTGCAGAATGCAGTTGTGTATCCTTATAGGCAGGTGTCATTAACCGTGGGTCACCAGCCACTGGTGGACTCCTGGATAGACTTACATCTACAACTCCCTCCCATAATTAAATATAGATTCATGCATATGGATATATATACCTTTTTTTTTTCTTTTTTGAGATGGAATCCCGCTCTGTCTTCCAGGCTGGAGTGCAGTGGTGTGATCTCGCCTCACTGCAACCTCCACCTCCCAGGTTCAAGTGATTCTCCTACCTCAGCCTCCTAAGTAACTGGGATTACAGGTGGATGCCACCACGCCCGGCTAATTTTTGTACTTTTAGTAGAGACGGGGTTTCACCATGTTGGCCAGGCTGGTCTCAAACTCCTGACCTCAGGTGTTTCACCTGCCTCGGCCTCCCAAAGTGCAAGGATTACAGGCGTGAGCTGCCGCGCCTGGCCACCTTTTTTTTTTACCTGGAGAAAATTACACAATTCTTGGATTCTCACAAGGGACCATGACATAAGAGAGAGAAAGAACTGTGGGTGCATATCTAGTGGATATCGTTTAACCTTCTTCACTCTACAGCAATATATGCTTTGGTAGCTTTCGATGTCCCGTACACATTTGGCATTTATTATCCTTATCCAGAGGTGCTTGTCAAGAAGCTACCTAATCGACTGCAGCTCTGCTGCTTGCTGTCTGTAGAGAATCACACAGACCCGGCTGTGTTCCCCAGGTGCTTCCTGGGTACATGAGCATAAACACTCATGCAGCACAGGAGAAATATGAGACAAGTGCCCAATTAAAACACAGGGTGATCTTTGCCTCAGACATTTCAGGATTCGGATTTAGAGATCTGAATGAATAGACATAGCAGTTCCAAGACAAATTGAATGGGATTGGGAAACAAAGCCTTGTTAATATTTTCATTAAAAATGCCCCCGTTTCTGAGCCATCCCTGAGCATTAGACTGGTGCTGAGACTATCCTATACCTTCTCACTCAATCCTTAAAACCGTCTATGGGATCAGTGTTACTGTCCTCATCTTACAGATGACGTAACAGAAGCTCAGCAAGATGATGATACATGTCCACGATCAATCAGAGAGTCAGTGACAGAGGATGTGACCCAAGGGCTCCTTCTCGCCAAAGCCTGTGGGTGATCAGGCAGCTGTTGTGCTCTCAGTGTTTTTCTCAATGCTCTTTACCTGGTTGTCACCCTCTCCCTTTAAAAAATAATTTCAGCCGGGCACGGTGGCTCACTAATGTAATCCCAGCACTTTGGGAGGCCAAGGTGGGTGGATCACTTGAGGTCAGCCTGACCAACATGGTGAAACCCTGTCTCTGCTAAAAATACAAAATTAGCCGAGCGTGGTGGTGAGCCCCGTAATCCCAGCGACTTGGGAGGCTGAGGCAGGAGAATCGCTTGAACCTGGGAGGCGGAGGCTGCAGTGAGCCGAGATTGCGCCACTGCACTCCAGCCTGGGCAACAAGAGCAAAACTCTGTCTCAAAAAAATAAGAAGAAGAATTTCAGGTGAGCTGTCTACAGCAGATGGTCACAGTTACAGGAAGTGCCAATATGTCGTAATGTGCGCCAACAGTGGTGGTCCTTTTTGGTCCTTTTTTTCTTTTCTCCGTCCTGCTTTAACATTTCTTCCTCCCAAGTAGGTTACTGATTAAAGATGACCTTATTGAGTCCCACTCTGTTTCCTTGCTCTATCTCTCAACCTGTATTTTTGGGGGACAGTTTTTTTATTTTTTTATTTTACTTTTTTGAGATGGAATCTCACTCTGTCTCCTAGGCCTGAGTTCAGTGGCACGATCTTGGCTCACTGCAACCTCCGCCTCCCAGGTTCAAGCGATTCTACTGCCTTAGCCCCCCAAGTAGCTGGGATTACAGGCAAGCACCACCATGCCCGGCTAGTTTTGTATTTTGAGTAGAGATGGAGTTTCTCCATATTAGCCAGGCTGCTCTCAAATTCCTGACCTCAGGCGATCCACTCACCTCTGCCTCCCAGAGTGTCAGGATTATAGCCATGAGCCACCGCACCCAGCCTAGGGGACAGTTTTATAATCAATCTTCTTGACCTTCAGAGGACTCTGCTGGTGGCTATACCCAGCTACTGGGTTGTTCTCTCTTTCTACTTTTATTGCCCTGAAATTCTAAATATTCCATCATTTTGGTAGAAGAAAACCAGACCAAACTAAACATCCTCATGATTTCATCCACCGTTTAAAAAAAAAAAAATCTGACGTCAAGTGATCCTGCAGTTCTAAGCTTTAATTCTCCCAGACCTCGCCCTGTTTACATTATTTAAAAACACCAACCTCAGCCTGGGCTCCACTTTTGTTATTATGATACTTCCAGGTTTTTTGACTTTAGTAAATTTATTCATAATTAAATCAAGGATGAGAAGTGCTGGCTTATTAGAGACTGGCTGAAGGTCATGTGCTAACTCAGGAAACTGCTAATCACGGGTCGTGTTTTTCAGCCCCTGTCTTCAGGAAGGCCTGACTCTGAGGGAGGGTTGTTTTGTGTCGTCTCCAGAGCTCTCATTTCTCCTGTGTGGCTTGGTGCCGAAGCTCATTCCTCCCCTCGCTGTCTGTTCGGCCTTTGTCCTACCTCACCTTTCTCTTTCCATGCTTTTGTGTAAAGTAGCCCTCTTTCAATCTGCTCCTCTGTCCTGTGAAAACAAATGAAAAAGCAAAATGTTCTTCATATACACTAAACGGAAAGTATGCAAAGTAATGTTACAAACACCCATGTTCCCACCACTCTGTTTCGTCAAAATCTTAACATGTCGCTGTGTGTCCTTTAGTTTTTTTGTTTTTTTGTTTTTTTAAAGAGATACGTTTAGCTGGGCATGGTGGCGCATGCCTATAGTCCTGGCTACTTGGGAGGCTGAGGCAGGAGGATCAATTATGCCCAGCAGTTTAATTCTCCTGGGCAACAGAGTGAGACCCTGTCTCAAAAAAAAAAAAAAGAAAAAGAAAAGAGAGAAGAGAAGAAATCAGATATTAGAGACACAGTTGAAGTTGCCGTGGACCCTCCTGATCCCGTTCTTTTTTCTGCTTCTCTCCTGATTTGAGTGATTACCATTTGCAGGTGTATGTTTCTGCTTTGACCACATACATACATGTACACTAAAGATCTATAGCAGAGGTTCTCAGAGTTTCTGGCCCAGCAATTTTTTTCTTGGTACCCCTAGGCAAGAGAAATATCTAACGTGTCTGTTTATTAAATAGTTAGGTCCAAACAACTTAATGAGTATTTATGTCCTTACAACTTAGTAGCCGCCTGAAAAAAAAAAAACATATGAATTCAAAGGAAAAAATAACATCGTTTCATTTTTAAATTACCACCATACGTTATGAATGAGATGTGTGTCCTTGTCAGGCACCAGAAAACTTCTGACCCTTTGTAACCAGTTGACACCCGCACCTCATTTCCTGTTCCACGTTGATTTTCACACGATTTTTGCATTTTGCCGCGGTACCTGCCAAAAACTTTGCTTTGCAAATATATGATGTCATTGAAAGGGATGTAGAGCACTATTGTTGAAGCAGTGAAAAACCTCATATGAGTAGTACTTGCAGTGTCCAACGGATGTCCTGTATTGCCGCATTTCCCTCAAAAATTTAAAATATCCCACGGTGCCTCTGAGTTTGCTGCAGTGCCTCACGGCACCTCATTGCACATTAGAACCACAGATGTGCGGCTTTCCTTGGTATTTTTTATGTGTTTTCGAATTTTATATGTTAATAGATGTTAACTGACTGCATTGTTCTCTAACGAGGTCAGTGCAATTTTTCTGTAAATGGCAAGATCATAAATAGTTTGGGTCACAGAGTCTCTGTCCCACGTACTCAATTTAGAAAGCAGCCATAGGTAAAGCATGAATTCATAAACTAGTCCATGTTTAGGAATGAGTCTGGCTGTGTTCCAACAGATGTTATTAATGGTTCCTAACATTTGAATTTCATATAATTTTCACATGTAATAATACTCTTCTGATATTGTTGGCAACATTTTAAAAGGTGGCCAGGCACAGTGGCTCATGCCTGTAATTCCACTGCTTTTGGAGGCCAAGGTGGGAGGATCGCTTGAGCCCAGGGGTTCAAGACCAGACTGAGCAACATAGCAAGATCCCATCTCTATAAAAAAAATTTTTTTAATTAGCCAGGTTTAGTGGCACATGCCTGTAGTTCCAGCTACTCGGGAGGCTGAGATGGGAGGATCACTTGAGTCCAAAAGTTTAAGGCTGCAGCAAGCTATGATCACACCTACCTACTTGGTAAGCTACTATGGACAACATAGTGAAACCATGTCTCGAAAGAAAGAGAGAGAGAGAGGGAGAGGGAGAGAGAGAAAGAGAGAATACTTTTTAAAAGAAAAAGAAAGAAAGAAAGAACACTTTTTAAAAGGATAAATAATTTTTAAAAACTTAATAATTTAACATGTAAAAAAAAAAGACATAGACCATATACAAAACCCAGAGGCACCTGGATTTGTCCTGCTAGCCATACTAGCCAACCCTGCTCTGTAACTTGATATTTTTGTGCAACATAACAGTTTTGCATTTGTCTATGTCACTGTGATCCAAAAAGCCTCATTTTGCCTGCAGTTTAGTTTTCTGTACGTGCATGTAGCACGTGCATTTGTGCATTATTTGTCAAAGGGCTTTCAGATTGCTTCCAGTGTTCTGCTGTTACAAATAATGCTACGGGGGACATTCTTGTCCATAGTCTCTGAGATTTAGTCCAAAAGGTCTTCTAGGGACTATATACAGGAGTGAGATTTGGGGGGTTAAAAGTACGCTTAGCAGCGACTTAATAGATAAAGCCAAATTGTTCTGGAACATAATACCAATTTATATCACTGCCAATTGTGTGTGTGAGATTTCTGACCTCTCCACGTTTGTCCTGACACTTCTTTTTTTTTTTCTTGAGACGGAGTCTCTTGTTGCCCAAGCTGGAGTGCAGTGGCATGATCTCAGCTCACTGCAACTTCCACCTCCCAGGTTCAAGCAATTCTCCTGCCTCAGCCTCCCAAGTAGCTGGGATTACAGGTGCACACCATCACACCTGGCTAAGTTTTGTATTTTTAGTAGAGATGGGGTTTCGCCAAGTTGACCAGGTTAGTTTCGAACTCCTGACCTCAGGTGATCCTCCCACCTTGGCCTCCCAAAGTACTGGGATTACAGGCGTGAGCCACTATGACCGGCTCAACACTTCTATTGTTAGATTTTTTAGCTCTTGCTAATCTGATGGTAGTTCATTATAGTTGTGAGATTTAGCAAGCATCTTTATGGCTGTTTCTGGGCATTTGTGAATTGTCTGTTTTGTATTGTGCTATTTACCTTTTTCTTACTAATTGATGGAAATCCTTTACAGATTCTGAATACGAATACTTTGCCATTATGAGTTACAAATATCTTCTCCCCTGTATGGCTTATCTTTTAAATATGCTTGTTGTACCTTTTCTTGTCCACCCTTTTTCTTTATGATTTCTGCTTTTGGAGGTTATAAAGATAATCATTTGTATTGCCTTATAAATGTTGTCTCTTGCATTGAGGCCTTTAATCATCTTAGAATTTGTTTGTGTAATGGTGTCTTTTTTCCTTAACTCTTACAGTTTGTGAGACTTTTCTGCCCTGGTGATACGTACATCAGTGGTTGTTAGCCCAGCCCTGTGAAAAGGCCCAGCTGGCCTCCATAGATCTAAGGCAGCGTAGAGTGCTGTTCCTTTTGTCCCAGGCTCTGCAGCATCCAAGGCGAGTGCAGATGGGGCCAGCTGTTCTTCCGAAAGCATTATGTCTTCTTTAGCTGCTCCTTCTGAGCTTCACCTGATGTGGGTGCGCAGTCCTCAGGAAAGTGAAAGTCCCTCTTGTCTTCCTACTTCCTAAGTCAATCCTAGGAACTGTTAGGTTCAATTCCAAGCAGTTGTCATAAAAGAAGTTTCCTTGGAACTTTGAAAACAAAAGAAAGGGTTTAATTTTCTTCTTTCATTTTGTTTTGTTTTGTTTTTAATTTTTTGAGACAGAGTCTCGTTCTGTCGCCCAGGCTAACAGCTCACTGCACCCTCCACCTCCTGGGCTCAAGCGATCCTCCCACCTCTGCCTCCCGAGTAGCTGAGACTTCAGGCACACACCACTACACCCAGCCAATTGTTCAATTTTTTGTGGAGACGAGGTCTCACTACGTTGCCCAAGCTGGTCTTGAACTCCTGGGCTCAAGTGATCGCCTGCCTCAGCCTCCCAAAATGCTGGGATTACAGGCATGAACCACTGCGCCCATCCAAAAGGATTTAATTTTATGGCCAAATTCTACATTGTCTATTGACTTTAATATTTTTATAAAATTATTTGAATAAAATGTCTTTACCTGGAATACCTTCAATGTACTTACTGGATTAGAGGCAGATAGGTCCTGTTTGTATGGCTAGTATGTTCATTAAATATGAAAGTAATAGAAAGATGTTTATGACATAAGGAGAGAGGAACCATCGCCTGTCAGGATAATAGAAATTGGAAGATTTTTATGACCTGGCTCAGCAGAAAAAGGAGTACATGATGTTAGCAATTTTTTAGAATTGATTTTTCAGAAGAAAAATGCAAAACAAATGAGAATTAAGTAGCTAGAAAGCCTTTTCCCCCCTTTATTCAGATAAAGTAACTGAAGACTTTTAATGATAAGCCTGGTTTCTGTCTTTCTACATGGTGCATTGGGAATAGTAAGCTGTTAGAAGTCAGTGCTTAGAAGTACCTACCATCCTTAACACAGGAACTAAAAACAAGGAAGAAAAAAAGGCAAGATAAATAAAGTAAAAGTAAAAAAGTACCCACCATCCCAAATTTTGTATATGATGATGTTCACGTTTTTGAACTTACACATATTCTTCTGTATAAGTAAAATATTTCATAAAATTAAAAATATTTTATAAAATTAGGAACAGAATTTCTTAAAGATCAACATGGTATTAATACATTTTACAGTCTGTCTTTCAAAGTTTCAATGGACTTAAGTTAGAGTAATTTTTTAAATTTCATTTTGATGCCAATATAATTCATGTGTCATTTTCTGCTATAATACGATGAAAGTCCAGATAATGGAGATGGATTTTCTTCTGAGTAGCCACGCATATTAGGTTTCAGGCTCCAATCACCAAGTTTTGAATTGCTCTTTGCCGTGTGCTGTCTGTGACCTTGGGTGGGTCACTTCACCTCCCCCAAATCTAGATTTCTCCAATACCTACCTCCAGGCTTGTTCTAGGCATGAAGTGCAGTGATGATGGAGAAGGCATGGACTATGGCACAGATAGAAGAGTCAGGGGTTGGCAGCTCCGATTCTCACTGTACGATGCCAAGGATCTTTACCTATAGGATAAGCCTTCAAAAACATCCTTTAATTCATTCTTTCAAGTGCTGAATACCTCTGTGAGTATACTTTTTTCCATCTTTTTTCTTTTGGTAAATGAAATTCACTGAGGAATTTGAGTTCTGATAATGGGAAACACTGCTGCTTGTGTGTCCTCCTCGTACAAAGATGTCTAGGACCATTATACATAGAGGTGCTCTGAGAAATCTGAGGGGCTCTGATTGTTTTGAAAACTCTCCTTTGAGGTCGGGCACAGTGGCTCATGCCTGTAATCCCAGCACTCTGGGAGGCCGAGGCGGGTAGATCACTTGAGATGAGCTTGGCCAACATAATGAGACCATCTCTACTAAAAATACAAAAATTAGCCGGGCTTAGTGGCATGCACCTGTAATCCCAGCTACGTGGCGGGGGGGGGGGCGCTAAGGAGGAGAATTGCTTGAACCTGGAAGGTGGAAGTTGCGGTGAGCCAAGATTACACCATTGCACTCCAGCCTGGGTGACAGAGTGAGACTCTATCTCAAAAAAAAAAAAAAGAAAGAAAGAAAAAGAAAACTCTTCTCTGAGTTAAGGTAATCCTTCTAGAAAGGCTTGTTTAAAATGTTTCCTTATTACCTGGGAGAAAGCAGGAAGCACTGGGAAATAGCACGTCACTGGTGCCTCATGCCGTTTCAGTGCCTTTCTCTGTCTTGCCTCAGCCTTGCACTATGGAATGCAAAAGAGTAGAAGAAACTCCAACATGAAAATTGTCGACAAACGATGCAGAGAATCTTCGGTGGCATTAAACATTAAAATTAAAGACACATCGTCTTAACTGGCCGGGTGCGGTGGCTCACGCCTGTAATCCCAGCACTTTGGGAGGCCGAGGCGGGCGGATCACGAGGTCAGGAGATCGAGACCATCCTGGCTAACACGGTGAAACCCTGCCTCTACTAAAAATACAAAAAATTAGCCGGCCGCGGTGGCGGGTGCCTGTAGTCCCAGCTACTCGGGAGGCTGAGGCAGGAGAATGGCGTGAACCCGGGAGGCGGAGCTTGCAGTGAGCCGAGATGGCGCCACTGCACTCTGGCCTGGGTGACAGAGCAAGACTCTGTCTCAAAAAAAAAAAAAAAAAAAAGACACATGGTCTTAAATTCAACTGGTATATTTAACATCTCAAATACACTCGGTGCCAAAAGGGATGTTAAGCAAAATTTGAGGGATTTGACTCCTTATTTGGGAAAGACCATGACTACCGGGGGAGAGAAACCAGAGGCAAACCTTATTGAAAAGTGGAGTAGCTAAGTCATTTTGTGTATGTTACTTTTACCCAGCCAAGTACAGTCTGTAGTTTTACACAGTGAATTTGATCTCTACTCTAAATTCGTTTCCTTTAATGAAAGTGCTAGTCAATCATGCAGAACTTGGGCAAGTTTTATAAATATGTTTGCTTTACAACCAGTCTTATTAAGTCAGGGTATCATCTAAGGGCCCAATCAAGGACTTTTCATTTAAAAAAGAAAAACTCGAAATTAACTTGCATTGTGATATAACCCTTAAATTCCAGCTGTCATGGGGAATCCCAAGACCTACATCTGACCTACTGTATGTGCTGTGTTCTGATACACTGCTCCCCAACCTTTTTGGCACCAGGGACTGGTTTCGTGGAAGACAACATTTCCATGGTTTTGGGATTAAATGGTTCCACCTCGGATCATAAGGCATCGGTCCTAGATTCCTTACATGCACAGTTCACAGTAGCATTCACACTCCTGTGAGAATCTAATGCCGCCGCTGATCTGACAGGAGGTGGAGCTCAGGCAGTAATGCTCACTTGCCCGCTGCTCACCTCCTGCTGTGCAACCCAGTTCCTTACAGGGGCTGCGGACCAGGGGGTTGGGGGTCTCTGTTTTGGTTTTTTTGGAGATCAAGTCTCCGCTCTTTCGCCCAGGCTGAAGTGCAGTGGCACAATATGGGCTCGCCGCACTCTCCACCTCCCAGGTTCAAGTGATTCTCCTGTCTCAATCTCCCAAGTAGCTGGGACTACAGGCATGTACCATGCCCAGCTAATTTTTGTCATTTTAGTAGAGACAGAGTTTCACCATGTTGGCCAGGCTGGTCTCGAACTCCTGACCTCAAGTGATCTGCCCCCCTCAGGCTCTCAAAGTGCTGGTAT
This sequence comes from Hylobates moloch, assembly GCF_009828535.3. Taxonomy (NCBI): domain Eukaryota; kingdom Metazoa; phylum Chordata; class Mammalia; order Primates; family Hylobatidae; genus Hylobates; species Hylobates moloch. The sequence continues at coordinate 2,671,805 of NW_026652303.1, read as the reverse complement.
TACAGACGTGAGCCACCGCGCCTGGCTGGGGACCTCCGTTCTAATATGCTTACCATGCCAAATGCATTATGAAGAAAAACAGAAACAAGGCTTTTAATGTTAAAGTCTTATTTTCTCGCTACTGAAATAGGCAAAATGTTTCAATTTTGCAAAAATAATATAGTATTGTGTATAGGATCTTCTCTAACCTACTTTTTACATTTAATTAGGCTTCTACGAGTCATTCAGGTAGTTGCATCTAGCAGGCTATTTATCCATTCTTTATAGACCCTTTAGAGGTTTGAGACCCCTTTATAGAGGTTTGAGAGCCCTTCCTTGCCCCAGTTCTCTTGTCTGTAAAGCTGTGGGAAATAATATGACATAACACACAAGGCAGTGTGAGGACAGCAGAAGTGACTTCTGTAATGCGCATGGTGCTGTTCCGGGCATGGATAAATCTTTGCTAACAGTCGTAAGAGTTTACCTCCTGTGAGGACCTGGCTATGTGCCGAGCACCCTGCTTGGTGCTTCATACATTGTGACTCATTCAGTTGTTCAAACAACACCATGAGTAGTTTACCAGAATTACCCCCATCTTGCAGGTGAGAAAACTGAGCATCAGAGTGAGTTAGTAGTTTGCTCAAAGGCAAGCAGCTAGTGCAAGGGGGAGCAGGAATTTGAACCTGAGCCTTGACCCCACAGCCTTTGCTTTTACCACCATACTTTGCCACCTCTGAATGTTCACTTTCATTCCATAGCAGCATCATACAGCCCTGTGCATAACATGAAGTGTACGTTTGTTGAATGAGAAACTAGTAACACTTCCGGTAGCCGAATGACTTATCTACTGGTAAACCTGTCTGCATGGTCACTAGGCTTTTTATGGTGAACACAGTCATATTTGCCATGTGCTGTGTTGAAGCAGCAATTAAATAAATAAGGTAAAAGAGTAATTAAATTTAAAAGGTAAAATGTTTTGGAAGGAGTTTTGAGGTTTAGGGCTGTCTAACCTGACCTTGACTGTTTCTCTATGTGCTGTAAGATGCAGATTGATTTTCAGTGAGATATTCAGCCCATCCCTGCTTATGATTTATATATATTCTAAGTAATATGCTTAGAATGTAGTTCTGCTTACCATCATAAAATGTGGAATTAAAATAAGATCCTTGTCAAAACATTGTCATGCAGAGATTAGTGCTATGAAAGTTAACGTTAAATGATTTTAAAATGTGATCCAGAGGTAAAACTGAAGTTTTGAAATTCATAAAATGCATAAGCTTTTTGAGAATTTTAAAAAATATCCATTACATAATAACTTTAAAATTACATTATATGATTGCTATCTTACCCCATCTCGGCCAAGAGCATTCAGCCTGAGGATACTGAAAAAGAGTCAAATTACCCCTTCCTTGTATAAGCTATAGTTTAGGAAATTGCAATTATATGAGGTCGTTTTAAAGTTTTTAGCAATGTTTGGTATAATTACAATATTGTGCTGTTCTTACACAAAGAAAACATAACAGAATTTTGAGCTAGGAATATTGGGAAACCAGCCATTGGTAAAGGAAGATGCATTTAGTGTATCCTTCTGTGTACCTCTTAACATCTTTTGTGGGGTGAAGAAAAACAGATTATTATGGCTTTCTTTCTTTGGGGGGGTGGGTGGGGGGATGGGGATGGAGTTTCACTCTTGTTGCCCAGGCTGGAGTGCCATGATGTAATCTCAGCTCACCACAAACTCCTCCTCCCAGGTTTAAGTGATTCTCCTGCCTCAGCCTCCCAAGTAGCTGGGATTACAGGCATGTGCCACCACACCCGGCTAATTTTGTATTTTTAGTAGACGTGGGGTTTCTCCATGTTGGTCAGGCTGGTCTCGAACTCCTGACCTCAGGTGATCTGCCCGCCTCAGCCTCCTAAAGTACTGGGATTACAGGCGTGAGCCACCATGCCTGGCCTATTAGGGATTTCTAAAAGCCGCAAGCCTCTTGCTAGCCATAGCTGTGAATGTTGTCTTAACCATTAATGCTTCAGTATAAATAACATGAATTTAAAAACTGCCTAAGATTTAAAAGTACTATGCAAATTACAAAGTGCTTGGGTATCTAGATCAAAATAAAGCAGAGTGAAGAAGTAACTTTAGGAATGAAAGGGTATCTAAGTGGAATGATAAAGGAAGACTTCATGCAATAGAAGAATTTAAGTAAAACTGAAAAACTGAAACTAACATGATCATGGCATTAAATAGTGTAACCCTGAAGGTGCATCCAATATATAAGGAACACTACAGCAGTGCCTATACTCACCGTTATTATTCATTATTCTGAAGCACAAATAAGAACAATTTCAAAAATTATAAACATTGGAAAGGAAGAGACACATTTTATTATTTATGTACAGAATAATTATATAACTAGAAAATTCAAGAGGGGTAACTGACAACTTATTTTAAGTAATAAAAGTTTTAGTTTGCTAGTGGGTGCAATGTAAATATGTAAATGTCAATAGTTTTCTTTTTTTGTTAGCCATAAATACATACTATAATAGAGAAAATGTCCTACTTATACGTGTCCCCCAAAGGATAGAATACTTAGGAAATAAGTTTAGCAAGAAATGAGCACATAGAATAAAACTATGAAACTTTATTGAAAGACAAACAGCAAGACCTGAATAAATGGTGAGACACATAACATACTCTTGGATGGGAATAACTGGTATTAAACAATCATCCTTCCTCTGTCAAACTAACACATAAATTACCATAAAATTACTATACTATATCATGCCACACTATACTATACTGTATTTACTGTAAAAACTGCAGAGGAAAATGAACTTCGTGGTTAAATTAATCACAGCATTTGTCTAGATTCTGCAAGAATGAATTCAGGAGGATGGATTTAAAAGCTTTTTCAAGGCCAGGCGCAGTGGCTCACGCCTGTAATCCCAGCACTTTGGGAGGCCGGGGTGGGCGGATCACTTGAGGTTAGGAGTTCGAGACCAGCTTGGCCAACATGGTGAAACCCTGTCTCTACTAAAAATATAAAAATTAGCCAGGTGAGGTGGTGCGCACCTATAGTCCCAGCTACTTGGGAGGCTGAGGCAGGAGAATCGCTTGAACCAGGGAGGCAGAGGTTGCAGTGAGCCTAGATTGTACCACTGCACTCCAGCCCGGCGACAGAGTGAGACTGTCTCAAAAAAAAAAAAAAAAAAGCTTTTTCAAGAACCATGATGGATGATTTACCTAATTGTAAATATCAGAACAAGATAATGCTATAGCAAAACAGTTAATAGCTGAGGAATACCCTGGAATGTCCTGAGATAGACTTCTTCCAGTAGTAATTTGATAAGATGACATTTTATTTTTATTTTTATTTTTTTCTTTTCTTTTATTTTTTTTGAGACAGATTTTCACTCTTCTTGCCCAGGCTGGAGTGCAATGATGTGATCTTAGCTCACTGCAACCTCCGCCTCCCAGGTTCAAGCGATTCTCCTGCCTCAGCCTCCCGAGTAGCTGGGATTACAGGCATGCACCACCATGCCCAGCTATTTTTTGTATTTTTTAATAGAGACAGGGCTTCACCATGTTGGCCAGCCTGGTCTCGAACTCCTGACCTCAGGTGATCTACCTGCCTTGGCCTTCCAAAGTGCTGGGATTACAGGCATGAGCCACTGCGCCTGGCCAGATGACATTTTAAATTAGTGGTGAATGGATGGGATACTGATTAAATGATGTTGGAACATTTGACTAATAATTATAAAATATAAACCATAGAGTTTGTTTGTTGTTGTTTTTGTTTGAAATGGAGTCTCACTCTGTCACCCAGGCTGGAGCGCACTGGTGCGATCTCAGCTCACTGCAACCTCCGCCTCCTGCGTTCAAGTGATTTTCCTGCCTCAGCCTCCCTGAGTAGCTGGGATTACAGGCACATGCCACCATGCCTGGCTAATTTTTGTATTTTTAGTAGAGACGGAATTTTGCCATGTTGTCCAGGCTGGTCTTGAACTCATGACCTCAGGTGATCCACCTGCCTCGGCTTCCCAAAGTGCTGGGATTACAGGCATGAGCCGCCATGCCCTGCCAAAATATAAACCATAGAGTTTTGTGTCACAATATATTCAAAATAAAGATAGAGTAACTTTTTACTTTTTAATGTGTAAATTAAACATAAAGCTTCCAGGAAAAAGCAAAAAAAAAAAAATTATTGTTGGTATCCTATCAAGGCTAGTAAAAAGAATAGATAAATGTATACATGGAACATGGGAAAACGTTCACAAAATATAAAGTTAAAAAAATCAGGTTGTAAAATAATATATCTCCAATTTGTATGAGATTTATATCTATATATGGAATGAAGAGATAAAGAAGTATATCAAATGATTATTTTTGTTTGCCTGGAGGTAATGGAATCATGGTGATTTTCACTTCACGCTTTGTGTTTTGGCATTCTGAAATTTTTACAATTAGTGTGTATTACTTTGGTAGTTTTTTTTATAAAAGGAAAAAATGACTTGAAAAATCAAGTAATTTGACATGTAGACACAGGGAGAATTACATTCGAGGCAGAGAGCAAATGACAGGCATGTGACTGTAGCTGACAAGTGTCGGCAGATTGTGGGCATAGTTTAGAGTCTAAGACATCTGGGGGAGATGAGTTTCATCGTTAGATGAAGTCATATTCTGGAGGGGAATAAATGCTAATCTGAAATATTATGCTTTCAACTGCCAGTGAGGAGAAATTGACAGTTTTGAAATAGTGGTTTCAGGAAGGCTGTCCTGAGAAGATGGCTCTGAGGCGAGCCTTGAAGAAGGCCAGAGGGGAGAAAGATTGGCCTGTGTTCAAGGAATCAAAATAGTTCTGCTAGTTCAGAGACAGGGTAAAGCAGATGACTGGAGTCTCATTCAATGTCTTTAAAAGTCATGGAGAAGAGTTAGTATAGTTTCTAATCCATGAGGACTTCCCGAATGATTTTGCCAGGACTGTACTTTAAGATGCTGTTTCTTTCCAACTCCCCATCAGATAAGTCATTCCACTTTTCTGAAGTCGAATAAGTGAAGGGAAAGAGTGGACAAATTGTTATCTAATGGGGCTCCCTCCCCAGGAAAGGACTTCTTCAGCAGTAAGAGATGTGCACATGGTATAACCAACGATGCTACTTCTGGGTATATCCACATGGCTGGAGCTCAGAAATGCAGAATGAAAAAACGGATTGTGGAAGTATATATACAATGTGTTACATTTTTGAAAAACACACAACACAATGCTATATTCTGTTTATGCATGTGTGCTTACGTAGAAAAAGTCTGAAAACCTGATCTGCATAAGCTCTGAGTTCATAGGCGTTATGACCATGGGAAGAAGTAGAGGGGTGGGATGAGCGCGTGGGATGCTGAACTCAGCTATGCTGCTTTACTTCTCTGAAAGAGGAACAATCTTAAGTAATCATGGTAAAATGTTAATGTTTGTCCATTTTGGGGTAGGGAAGGAAATTTAGGTCTGTAATTTAGGAGAGAGGTTGAGGCCAGAGCCAAGATTGGCAGTTGTGATGAGTATGTGGTTACATCTTCACTTTTTTTAGAACTAAATCTGGATGTCAATGGCCATGTGTAGTGGGCCAGAGGCCTTACATTACTTTCTTGCAGCACTGATGGCTTTTGTTTGAGGCTGCACAAATTCCTGCATTTCCCTTGGGATGGATGGAAGGGATGCGGGCAGTAGGTGACTGGGTGAACCACCTGACTTGAGCAGGGCTAAGACTCTCTCTGCAAACGAAACTCAGAGACACGAACAGTGCTGAGATTTCTCAGTAGTTTCCCATGTAGGCTGCTTTCCAAGGGCAGCAAGCATGGCTTCATCACTCACCCAATGCTCCTGATTCAGCACTGAGATGCTCCGTTAAGTTTTAATGAGGTTTTAAATTTTTTCATATGTTCGAGTGTTTATGCAAACAAAGATGCTGAATTGTAAACACCAGCAATCTGAGTACCTTCTTTTGATTTCTCTCTCCATATTGTTTAGTCCATTTTTCTTTGTTTGTTTTACAAAATTGCATAGATGTTTTGGTTGAGAGTAGATTGTTTTTACTTTTCAGGGACAGGCAACAATTTCATGATATAACTTCTAAAAATATTTTAAACAAGTATGAAAATAGTTTTTTCTTCCAAAAAACCATTTCTTCGTTTGGCACATACACAAACAAATGAGCAGAATTTAGAGTAATTTAGAGAGAGAATTTAGATAATTTAGGTGGTTTTTTTTTTTGGACAGTCTTGCCCTGTTGTCCAGGCTGGAGTGCAGTGACGCGATCTCGGCGTACCACAACCTCCTCCTCCCAGGCTCAAGTGATTCTTGTGCCTTAGCCTCTCAAGCTACAGGCACACACCACCACGTCTGGCTAATTTTTGTATTTTTATTAGAGACGAGTTTTTGCCATGTTGCCCAGGCTGGTCTTGAACTCCTGGCCTCAAGTGATCCTCCTGCCTCAGCCTCCCTAAGGGCTGGGATTACAGGCATGAGCCACCACACCCGGCCTAGTGTAAAAGCAGTTTTTAAGGACAGTTGAACAGGAAAGCTCCTGGACTCCTGCACATAGATCTTGTACCCCTCGAAAGTGCCATAAGTACCGATTTCTGCTGTCTTGATTTAACTCTGTCCGGAGCTTATGATCCTTCCTCTCTGTTTCCTTCAGTGGCGTAGCTTGGGGGTGTCAATTAAAGAGTTATTGCAAGATCTCAGCCTCTGAAAGTTTAGCTTATTCATCAGCAAAACTTTAAGCAAGTCTCACCTCTTCTAAATTAGAACTGTAACCTTGACTTTAGTCTCAGAGTTAACATTGTGCAGAAAAAGAAAACACTGCCCAGTGTTGAAGCAGTTTGCAAACTGAAATGATAGAAATGAAGAATGCTATGACGTTTCTAAGTAGCCTCTATATTTGCAAATGAGTCAGTTAGGATTAGTTTTACCCACAAATAACAACAGTAAAAAAAAGAAAGAAGGAAAGAAAGAAAAAGAGAGAAAGAAAGAAGGAAAGAAAGAAAAGAAAGAAAAAAAGAAAAGAAAAGAGAGGGAAAGAAAGAAAAGAGAAAGAAGGAAAAGAAAGAAAGAAAGAAAGAAAGAAAGAAAGAAAGAAAGAAAGAAAGAAAGAAAGA
>NW_026652303.1:2550045-2664669 GCF_009828535.3 Hylobates moloch | reverse complement strand
AGAAAGAAAGAAAGAAAGAAAGAAAGAAAGAAAGAAAGAAAGAAAGAGTGACCCAACACTATAATAGAAGTTTATTTCTCTCTCATATCAAGGAAGTTCAGGGTAGCCAGTCTGGGCTGGTTTAGCAACTCCTTGATCATCGTGGGTTCTGTGCTACCTGTTAGTCCAGGATGGTTGCACAAGCCCCAGCCATTGCATCTGTATCCCAATCAGCAAGAAAAAGGAAGACAGGCATACCCCCTTTTCAGGGTGCTTCCTGGAAATCACATACAATATACCTGGTTACATCTCATCAGTGACCTTAGTCATATAGCCATACTTAGCTGCAAGACAAGCGAAGACATTCAGATTCTACCTCTTCTTCTTGAAATAGGTGAGTTGCCAATCCACTGTCAGCGTGACGACAGCTCAAGAGGCTTTCCTAGACACAGAGTCGAGTTAATCCCAAGTCATCTGTGTCATTGTCTCTGTTTTGACAGCATCTGCCAGGTGGTCAACCAGGGTTTAGGCAAGAAGACCTATGACTTCTCTACACAGACATGATTAGGATTATCTTCTAAATCAACCAAACTGACCAGGCCACCCTTTCATTCTTCTGTGCATCACGGATCATTTTTGAAAAAGAGTTCAGGACATGTCCAATAGTAAGGGTGTAGTTTTATAAATCAGGACTCAGTCTTACAGTAGAAGATTGTATGGTAGTTAGTGTCATGGAGAAAAGCTTCATATTAGATTAGTTGAATCGACTGGGATATAGAACCGTCTTTAGAGCATGGCATCGTTACATTGCAGATAAAGCATGTAGGCAGAGAATGATATCTTTGTTGGGGAGAGCCCCAAACTGCTCTTCAGGAACCTTTCTCCGAGATTTGCAAGCCAATTAGGCATAATGAAACCTTGTTTTTAATGCGTATCTTTTGCCAGTATAATAAACATAATAATTAAATGTTTATATATCTTTCGTATTTTCCTGTATAATACAACTAATCATATTTTTGTCAGGCTGAGGACATCTCAAGAGGAGGGAAAGGTGGCAAATTGAGGGTCTGTTCTTCTTTTATACAAGATGGCAATTATAACAAATTCATTCTGGATTTAGGGATGGAGGAGGGGTGGGGAGATGGGGACATGAGAATTATTCCTGATTTTTGTTACTTTTTGTCCTGTAAAATATGCTTACCAGGCCGGGCACAGTGGCTCACGCCTGTATCCCAGCACTTTGGGAGGCCGAGGCAGGCGGATCACCTGAGGTCGGGAGTTCGAGACCAGCCTGACCAACATGGAGAAACCCTGTCTCTACTAAAAATACAAAATTAGCCAGGCGTGGTGGCACATGCCTATAATCCCAGCTACTAGGGAGGGTGAGGCAGGAGAATCACTTGAACCTGGGAGGCAGAGGTTGCGGTGAGCCGAGATCACCCCATTGTACTTCAGCCTGGGCAACAAGAGTGAAACTCAGTCTAAAAAAAAAAACAAAAATCTGCTTACCGGGACATCTCAAGGACATCATTCCTCTGTCAACGGTACAAAGATAACTTGAGACATGAAGTGAAAATGATTTACGGTTTTTTGTTTTCTTCCTTACATTAAATTTTCCAATAGCATATCGCTAATAACATATTTCTTTTTTTTTTGAGACGGAGTTTTGCTCTTGTTGTCCAGGCTGGAGTGCAATGGTGCAATCTCGGCTCACTGCAACCTCTGCCTCCCAGGTTCAAGTGATTTTTCCTGCCTCAGCCTCCCAAGTAGCTGGGATTACCTGCCACCACGTCAGGCTAATTTTTTCTATTTTTAGTAGAGACGGGGTTTCATCATGTTGGCCAGGCTGGTCTTGAACTCCTGACTTTGTGATCCACCTTCCTTGGCCTCCCAAAGTGCTGGGATTACAGGCGTGAGCCATGGCGCCCGACCAACATAGTTCTAATAATATATTAATTAATAAACAGAAGTTATTTTGGAAATAAGCCAAAACAACAAAAAATGCTCATCCCTCCTTTTCAAGGCTATTATCTGCAGTTTGAGGTTTTATCAAATGTAAATATGAACTGCAGGTCTCTTCAGGATGTCCTCATTGCTTCTGTTAATGCTTTTACCATCCAGTACCACTGAACAGGCAGCAGGGTGCCTTCTTGGGCACACCGGAAGGACCCAGGAAAAGGAAGATAGTGTGAACTGTTCTTGTCTCCATGCCCCAAAATGGATCACTACACCAGTGGGGTAGGAAATAGCAGGTGTTATGGGTTGAGTTTGGAGACCTTGACTTGATCAACCATCTGCTCACCCAGGTCGTCTTTCTTTTTTTTGCAGAGGTGAGGTCTCACTATCTTGCTTAGGCTGGTCTCCTGGGCTCAAGTGATCTTGCCGCCTTTACCTCCCAAAGTGCTGGTATTACAGGTGTGAGCCACCACGCCTTGTGCTTGTCACCATTCTTAACGTCGGCAGCAGCAGAAAAACCCCCTGTTTAGCCTTCAGTGTTAATTTCCTCCTTGATCTATGTGTTCTACACAAATCCACTCCCTTGTTCTCCTCGTATATTACATTTGGGACTCTTCTCAAACTCTGCTGCTCAGCCCTGGTTCCTGCTGAGCCTACAGCCCAAGGCCTGAGCAGCCGGCTGGGCCAAGTTACCCTCAGCCTCAAGATGACTTCCTCACAAGGCAAAACATTTCTCCAGCTGGGTTGGAGACCTAAGCTGGGGAACTGGGCTCTCACATTCCAAGATAGAGGTTTGTCTACGGACCCCTGAAAGTAGGTGTGTAGAAGCAGGTTCCTCTGATGGCAGAGGCCCTCCGTTTATCTCTGGAAGATCCTGAATGCTGTGCTTCTTTCATCCCCTCTGCCTTGAATTCACCTGCTTTCTAGGTGTGGTGGAGAAAGCTGGGAAAAGAGCCACCTCTGCTCCCAGGGGCCACTGAGAGGGTAGAACACTGACCGAATTCCAGACTCACTACCTCAGGGGCTAAGATGGGTCCAAAGGGGCCCTTAACCTCTCATTTGATCACCTGACTCTTACCGCTGTCATTGATCTGACGTGTTCTCCTGGGCACTGTCCCAACTCTGTCCCAGCTTCTCAGCATTACGTCCTGGGCAGCCCTGAGGGCTCATTTCCTTTATCCGTACTGAGGACCAAGACCTGTGTTTCCTCTAGGGCAGTGAGGGCCACAGGCTGGTGCCTGAACCGATGAGTGCACTGCTGGTACTGTGCTGTGCCCTGGACAAGGGTGTAGGTCGTTCTAAAAAACAACTTCCCAATATTCTACAAAATAATGTTCAAACTGAACAGAGCTTGACTGAAGATTCTTTTTACTTCATTTCTTTTCATGCTACATTTTTGCTGTCCTGCTCCAAGTCTGTGACAGTAGGTCACAGGATCAGTGCGAATAACAGTGAAGATGTTTTTCTTCATCTTTGAGCTATGATTGTGCTTCGTGATCCTAAATATAAATGCATTGAGGCTGGGCACGGTGTCTCACACTTGTAATCCCCGCACTTTGGGAGACCAAGACAGGTGGATGCCTCGAGCCCAGGAGTTCGAGACCAGCCTGGGCAACATGACAAAACCCCATCTCTACAAAAAAAATACAAAAATTAGCCAGGTGTGGTGGTGTGCACCTGTGGTCCCAGCTGCTCAGGAGGCTGAGGTGGGAGGATCACCTGAGCCCTGGAGATCAAGGCTGAAGTCAGCTATGATTGTACCACTGCACTCCAGCCTGTCTCAAAAAACAAAACAAAACAAAAAAATACATACATTGACTAATAACACCAGCAACATTGTTTCATGGGAGCTACCTCTGCTGTTTGTACCAAAACTGAGCAGATTTTTGAGACCAGGCCTGAGTAATCATTAAATCAATCTGCTTGTGAGAAACCGGTAGGTCTAGGCATGAGCGCAAAGCTAGCAGGTCCGTCTCTTCCCTTCTTAAATAAGAAATCGCCAGAGGTAGACTCTGTGCCTGTGACTCTTGAATGTTTAACTGAAATCCAGAGCAGCAATTGCATTTTATATGACACCGTGTGTGTGCAAAAACTGAATCAAAATCTTGTGAAATAATACTACTTTCACTTACTATATATGATGTAGTCTAATATTTTCTATCCTATTTTATTTCCTTTTTTTTAATGTTGGTTGAAACTCTGTAAATTTATATAATGACAAAGTACTGGGATTCTATCTTAGTTCAAAAGTCCATGATCAGTCTGCTTGTATTGAGTTACTACATTGTACAATCTTATAATTGTGAAGTTTAAGATATTTTCCTTCTGTCTGTCTGAATTTATTCTGTAATCTAAGTTGTCCTACCAGGAATGCTGGTATGTTTACTTTGTTTTTGAATTCAATAATCATAGTTTCTTTTGCCAAGTTACATTAATGGTACCAAAAAAAGTTACTGCATGGTTTTTGAAACTGTTCTTTCCTAGGAAGTTTTAAAGTAAAATGTTTTTACCTTTTATTGTTTACACAGGTTAAGCATCCCTAATCCAAAAATCCAAAATCCAAAGAAGTGCTCAAAAATCCAAAGTTTTTTGAGTGACAACATTATGCTACCAGTGGAAAATTCCACACCTGATCTCATGTGACGGGTTGCAGTCAACATGCAGTTAAATCTTTCATATGTGCACAAAATTATTATTATTATTATTATTATTTTTGAGACAGAGTCTCGCTCTGTCGCCCAGGCTGGAGTGCAGTGGCACAATCGCGGCTCACTGCAAGCTCCACCTCCCAGGTTCACGCCATTCTCCTGCCTCAGCCTCTCCGAGTAGCTGGGACTACAGGCGTCCGCCACCACGCCCGGCTAATTTTTTTTTTGTATTTTTAGTAGAGACAGGGTTTCACCGTGGTCTCGATCTCCTGACCTTGTGATCCGCCTGCCTCAGCCTCCCAAAGTGCTGGGATTACAAGCGTGAGCTACCACGCCCGGCCGCACAAAATTATTAAAACTATTGTTCAGGGCCAGGCACAGTGGGTCACACCTGTAATCCCAGCATTTTGGGAGGCCAGGGCAGGCGGATCACTCAAGCTCAGAAGTTCGAGACCAGCCTAGGCAAGGTGGTGAAACCCTGTCTCCTCTAAAAATACAAAAAAAAAAAAAAAAATTAGCTGGGCATGGTGGCACACACCTGTAGTCCCAGCTATTTGGGAGGCTGAGGTGGGAGAATCACTTGAACTGGGTGGCAGAGGTTGCAGTGAGCCAAGATCACGTCACTGCACTCCAGCCTGGACAAACAGAGGGAGACCCTGTCTTAAAATATATATATATATATATGTAGTTTAGGCTATGTCTATAAGGAGTATGTGAAATATAAATGAATTTCATGTTTAGACTGGAGTCCCAACCCCAAGATATCTCATTATGTATATGCAAATATTACAAAATCTGAAAAAATTTAAAAGCCAAAAATCACTTTAGTCTGGTGCCAACCATTTTGCATAATTGCATTTTGCATTTTGCATTTTGCAACCATTTTGCATAATTCTGTACTTCTTTCCCTTTAGGGTTTGTTTTCATAACTGCTCAGTAAAAAGTGTTCTGTGTCATCTTTTCATTATTTTGGGCTAAATCATGTTAGTGGCCAAGCCTGTCAGAATTCGTTTGTTTTGAGTTAACTTCCTGGTGTCCAGTTCTCAGGAGTTGCAAGAATAGAGCTCTTCCCCCATGCAATCATCCAGAATCCTAGGCCTCTAGCCAGGATTGGGGAACACCACTGTTGGCCAAGAGCAGAAGGCTTAAAGCTCTGGTCATAGTCATGACACTGTACAAACTGTTCTTGTTCCCTACAAGAACATGGGAACTATTTAGAGAATGGATTTATGAATTTAATTCCATTGGATTTTTATAAAGGAGCTAAAAATAACCCTATATAATTTATTACATGTATAATCATATAATTTTAAATGTGTATAATTTATAATATTCATCGAAACATTTCTTTTTGGAAATTAAATTTCACTTTGGTCAAAATCATCTTACAAAACAAGATGACTCATGATGGTTCTAAATAATGTAAACCGGTGTCTGTAACTAATTAATGCTCTGGAGGAAGGAAATTCTGAGTTCTGACATGAAAGCACATCTAAGTGGTATTGGTATTTTCAAAGTTTTTACTACAACCAAAAATATGTTCATGTGTACCTGTCTCCTCTTTATACTGCTTACTTTCTCTATCGCTTTTCCCAAATACATCCCCAGTAACTTCCTCATGCTGTGTGCACTACCTCCAATCTTCCCCTAATGTGTATGAACTTGGTCATCACCAAAGAGGTGGAAAGGAAGAAGGGCACGTGCTAATATTAATATTGAGGTTTGGGCTGGGTGTGGTGGCTCACGCCTGTAATCCAAGAACTCTGGGAGGCCGAGGTGGGTGGATCACGAGGTCAAGAAATTGAGACCATCCTGACCAACATGGTGAAACCCCGTTTCTACTAAAAATACAAAAATTAGCTGGGCGTGGTGGTACACACCTGTAGTCCCAGCTACTCGGGAGGCTGAGGCAGTAGAATCACTTGAACCGGGGAGGTGGAGGTCGCAGTGAGCTGAGATTGTGCCACTGCGCTCTAGCCTAGCAACAGAGAGAGACTCCGTCTCAAAAAAAAAAAAAAAAAAAATTGAGGTTTTACCAGTTTCTTTTTCCTTTAGGTCTCCTGATATGTGTCTAGTTAGTTCTATCTACTTCCTGGAAATTTATTAAAAAATTCTAAGATATTTAATAAAACTAAACAGGGTTATATGTTAAATAGACAAATCCTAAAGAGCAGAAAGGATTTAGTGTTTAGTAAAATTTCATAGACTTAAGATGAGTTGGATCCTCAAAATTAATATATTCTAAACAAAGTTCTATTTTTAAGCTCCAGTAATAATGCCGAACTTCTCTTATAGTTAGTTGAATGATTTATCCTGGTGTTGTCTCCTGGTAGTCACTGAAAAAGTCATTACAGTCCTCACTTTCTCCCCTTTAATTCGAGTTCAGAATTCATGTGTTTCTGTGACTTTTTTTGAGTTTATCTGCAGACAGCTGCCGTTGAATAAACATGTTTATATAGGGCAGAAAAAGGCAGCCTGAAGATTCTACTTTCTATTTCTTTTAGCACTGTTTGGCAATTAACACCCACAGCGCTTCAGAATGAGATATTGTCCAGCATACACCTTGCTTGTTCCTCTACAAAGCTTGTATTTTTGTTTTTGATTTGTTGTGAGGAAGCAAAGTGTAGCCTTTACTTGAATGAAAGCTACAGTTTTATTTTTCTTTCTATTTACAAGAAATTCTTTTGATGATTAAGTTAGCCAGATATGCCCCGTGCGCTCATATTTCTTATCTCAACCTATTTTGAGCTGAGCTAGTTGTAAGGACTAGTTCTTCTGTGAGACCTCTGGCAGTCCATAAATTCAAGTTCGTGTCTAGACGTAATGGTGAACTCAATATGTTGTATATTTGATATATGTTTGTTGGACACATGGAGAGAAAAGTTGTTACCGTTGTAAAGTAGCTATGAAATCCAGCAGTTCTAATTTCTTTATCTTCTGAGTACCCTTAGAATAAAGGACCTCTTAGTGCCATAGCAAGGCAAAAGTTTAATTTGCAATTCTGGTGGCAACATCCAGGTATTTCAAGTAGAAATTAAGAAAACTTTACGGAAAAATTATCTCAGCACTTCAGTTTAACTCTTTTTCAAAGTCCAAGGAGGGTTTTCCCCAGTGTAAAAGCAGAAATGAGAATTTCAGATCTAAAGCGGTTCTTGCCTTTTCTTTTCCCTCCATGCACATGTGCTGACAACAGAAAGTACAATTTGAAAAGAAAACCCAGGCTAGAGCATTGGAGTCACTCATTTCCCATCCGGCGAAGGGAGAGCTGGTGCCTGGCTGGGGGAGGTTAGGAAGGCAAGTCTTGGGATCTGATCACTTGGCTGGGAGGGGGTAAAATACCTGGACCTCAGGAGGCCGGATTGCAGTGCCAGTGTTCTCTACCTGTGTGGCCTGTTCCTGCCTGGGGGTTGGGTACCAAGTCCAGGTGGAAGTGGTCCCTGGAGCCTCCTCTCTCTGAAGTGTGTCTTTGTCAACCAGAATACTCCCTGCTGCTGCCCCGGAATCATCACTGTTGACACATGAACCAAGAACTAGCAGAGGAGGTGATTTATAATCTCTAAATGAATTGCTCTAAAAGAGACAACAAGTTCTCTGACTTAAGTAAAGGAAGGGCGGGTGGGTGGAAAGGAAGGAGGATCATAAAGAACATTCTAGATTGCATACTTTGGTAATCACATCAGGGCCTTATTGCAGTTAGAACAAAAGCCTGGACACACTTACCTCTCAGTTCAGGAAAATAATTTAGAGCTACTTGTTAAATGCTGAAGTATTATTGAAGTACCGAGTGTTAAGATTTTCATTGAAAGCAAAACTGACCGAGCAGCTCAGCTAGGGAAATGCTATGTGATCAGTTGATGGTTTGATGAGGAGTATGGAGTAGGGACTTTGGCAGAGGTTGCTAGCAGACAGGCCTTGGTTTTAGTCCAAGCTCTATCGCTTAATAGCTGTGTGACCTTGGGGAAAATTATAAAATTTTCCAGTCCTTAGTATCATAAAGTGTAAATGGAGGAGGAAGATGCCTCACAGATGTTGAAGGTTAAATGAGACAGGACACCTAGTACATTGCCTGGCTACGTAGAAAAAGTTTCGCAAATGTTAACTTCAGGCCCTCTCCCCGTGCCTCAGTCTCTTAGAATAGTGTTTCCGTATCCTGTGCACATTGAGTGGTAAGGTGGACAGCTGCCGTCACCCGTGCTGCCCCATGTTGAGAGCATTTCTGTTGACCTTCCCTTCTTCCCTGTGAAGCTAGTTCAGCAGTCACCTCATCACTGTTTTTCTTCTCCAGAGAGTGCTGGGTTGTAGTGACCATACTATTGATGCAGCACATCCCAACCACGCTGGACAGAATTTTTACTGCGATAATTCATATTCCAGGATCTTACAGTGCACAGGGTTACAACGATTAGCATAATGATCTTGCACAATCTTTCTGCCTAGCATGTAGTGCATTCATAATATTCTCAGAGGAGGCATCTAGAAAGCGCCAGGCTCCTTCGTCCTGCGTGAGCCACTGCAAGCTGTCTGCGCCTCAGTGCTATGGAGAATTTGGGTGGATTATTCCTTGTTGGTGGGGGGAGGGTCCCAGCTGTCCTGTGCGTTATAGGATATTTAGCAGCATCCCTGCTAGATGCCATTTACAACAATCAAAAATGTCTCCAGACGTTGCTAAGTGTCCAGGTGGGGAGTGGAATAGGCAGAACCGCCTCCAGTCAAGAAGGGCTGAACTGTACTTAGGATTTGTGATTCTGCAGAAATGGGTTCTGTGAATGCCCTAAAGCATGAGAACATCCAAAAATCAATGTGGCACAGAATTGAATTCAAATTTACCTGGATACAGGTAAATAAGCACAATTTTGAAAGTACCGAAAAGAATTCAAGAAAAAACAACAACAACAAAAAAACATTAAAAACGGAAAAGTTGGCCAGGCGCCATGGCTCATGCCTGTAATCCCAACACTTTGGGAGGCCAAGGCGGGCGGATCACCTGAGGTCAGAAGTTCGAGACCAGCCTGACCAACGTGGTGAAACCCCGACTCTACTAAAAATACAAAAATTAGCCGAGCGTGGTGGTGGGCGCCTGTAGTTCCACCTACTCAGGAGGCTGAGGCAGGAGAATCGCTTGAACCTGGAGGGCAGAGGTTGCAGTAAGCCAAGATCGTACCATTGCACTCCAGCCTGGGCAAAAAGAGTGAAACTCCATAACAAAAAAAAGGGGGGAAGGCAGAAAGACGTTCTTTTTCGTTGGGTGATGAATTAATCTTTCCCATCTTTGTCAT
Organism: Hylobates moloch; assembly: GCF_009828535.3. Lineage (NCBI taxonomy): Eukaryota > Metazoa > Chordata > Mammalia > Primates > Hylobatidae > Hylobates > Hylobates moloch. The sequence goes on along the minus strand of NW_026652303.1, from coordinate 2,654,810 downwards.
GTTACAAATGTGCCTGCGGCTGTTTCTCCACTAAATGAAGACACTGGCACACAGATGATTGTGTGTAAACACTAGGCACTATCGTAGGGGTTCAGTAATTCTTGAATGAGAACAAAGAAAGGTTGTTCTTGAATTCTGTGATGTGAGTGTTAATGATGTTTTTGAGGAGAATGCCATATGTAGCAGACAGAACTCTGGGCTGGGCATCAGAGGGACCAGGGACACCACACTGGGCCTTGTGTCATTATCTCCAGAAAGTAACTGGCCTGGTGCACAGGAGAAAGTTAGAGTACATTGTCCATACACTTCCCACATAGCTGTAGGGTTTTATGAACCCATATTTTAAAGGGCCTTCCAATGAAGTGAGGATATTAATGCTTTTTTTTTTTAAAAAAAAAAAAAAAAAAGAGAGAGAGAGATTGGTGATTACTTTAAAATCTGAGTCCTGGTCAGGACTCACGCCTGTAATCCCAGCACTTTGGGAGGCTGAGGCCGGCGGATCATTTGAGGTCAGGAGTTCAAGACCAGCCTGGGCAACATGATGAAACCTTGTCTCTACTAAATAAAAAAATCAGCGGGCCGTGGTGGCACACTCCTGTAATCCCAGCTACTTGGGAGGCTGAGGCAGAAGAATCACTTGAATGTAGGAGGCGGAGGTTGCAGTGAACCAAGATCACACCACTGCACTCCAGCCTGGGCAACAGAATGAGACTCCATCTCGAAAATCCAAGTCCTAATTATTGCTGGAGCTTTCTTTAATGTGTGCAGTAAGTTGGGGACATACAGGATAACTTAAGATGTAGAAATCGTCTCTCCCTCCCTGAAGAATTTCATGGATACCACGTTTGCCTGCCAGGAATGTTCTGTTGTTCTGGTGTTTTCGTTTCTGCCATTGTCATTGTTTCTGCTTAATTTTTACAACACAACTCTGGCTGCACCCATGGATGATCATGGAAAGGCAGCTGCCTGGCTTTCCACAATTGGTTTTGACTCTCCATCTGAACCCAGAGCTCTGTTTCCTGTACAGGTTGCTAGCAGTATTTACCCAAATTGTCAGTCCCTTCCCAACTCAGACCCACTGACCCTTCCTTTCTCAGCTGATTATGGGTTTAAGTTTGAATCAAGCCATGCTATAGAATCACTGTGTAGTAGCTTCTGTGCTTGCACAATGAGTGTTAGTCAGTGTTTCCTGTTTTCATTCATATTGTAAGTTGAATAGCTGTAACAAAAGGGAAAGAGATTGCCAAGACAAATAATTCTTATGGCTTGTGCAAACATTTTATTGCAAGCCTTATTAAATATGCAGCTTTCAGAAGTCTACATGATGTGCCTTTCAGCAAAGCTAAATCCTACATGACTTGCTTCATGACTTAAGAACAAGTCTGTATTAAATTTAACATTAAATATTATTTGGCCCGTATCTCTTTTAAGCTTTGTTAAGAACTGCAAATATGATAAGGGAATAAATTGCTTATTTCAAGTCACTAAGAAAACTTAACCTATAGATTATATATGTTGGCAGTTCCCAAGAAGTACCTAGGAAATGGAACCTTCCTATAAGAGTGGTTTGTCCCCTTCTCACAAGGTGGGTCTTCATGTCAAGGCCCCCTAAGGCACAGATACACAGCACTCCACAGTGTCCAAGTTCATAGTGATTGGTGGCACCTTATTAAAGTAGTTTTTACTTTCATAATTACTGATACACATCAGCATACCTTTTCCATGTTCTGTTTCCTTGGCAGTCTGATATTTGAATACAAACAACATAAAAGTGATTACATGCAGCATTTCAGGACAGTTTTCAAAGTGGGAGAATTTGGCACTTTCTTCTATTTTCTTTCCATTCTTTGTCTATTTCCTTTGCATTTGGAAGCCAGAGTCCTCCAACCTTTACTTCTGCATGTTGTTTTCGTCCCCTAGCTGGAGTTCTCTTTATTACTATTTTTTTGTTTCCAATTTGTCTCTTTTTAAAAATAAAACATGGTGAAACCCCATCTCTACAAAAATACAAAAATTAGCCGGGCATGATGGCAGGTGCCTGTGATCCCAGCTACTCGCCAGACTGAGGTGGGAGAATCACTTGAACCCAGGAGGCAGAGGTTGCAGCGAGCTGTGATCATGCCACTGCACTCTGGCCTGGGCGACAAGAGTGAAACTCCTTTTCAAAAATAAATGAATAAATAAATTAAAATATGAAATTAAGCTTAGCCTGTGTAGATGTTTTAGATGATCACATCTTTATCAGATATTTATGCCTTTTACTAAAACCATTTTAGTGTTGTAAGAAAAAAAGGGAAGTATGATAGGGAGGACTAAGAACATATTTGTGCTTCTATGTAATTCTATTTTATGTGTCTATTTCCATTGAAGTGTGGCCTTGACATCACTGGCTCCCAAGTCCCATCCTGTTTTTTCATTGACTTGCTTGTGCCAGGTACTGTGTTAGGAAGTGGAGCTGCAAGATGAATAAGGCATGGTCCCACCTTCCACGTGGGAGACGGCACATCGATGTACTTAAGATGCTGCGTGTGGTGACAGATGAGGGCCCTGCAAGGGAGCACACCATAGGGCCGGGAGGATGGGACGGACAGGAGGAGTAGCCAACTTTGCCTGAAAGCATCAGGACAAGCTTCCAGGAAATGGCACATCCAAGCTGAGTCTTGGACAGCGGGTTAAAGAGGCAGAGAGGGGAGAGAGGAATGTTCCACATGGGAAAAGAGGTCTAGGGGTGATGACAAGTAACATAGCGTATGTGGGCTGTGCCGGAAGCTTGATATTACAGAGGCATGAAGTCTGAGGCAGGGAGTGTGGAGGAAGATGAAGGTAGGGGAAGGAAGTTTACACGAGAGTGGCCTTGACTTTTATATTAAGGCACTTTAGGGAAGCAGGAACCACTGAAGATAGGAGAACGTGGTGACTACACAGGCGCATTGAAGGGGGGAGGAGCTAGGTTTTTGAAGGGAATTTGAGCTTGCAATTTTTCAAGGGCATTCAATGGTTATAAATGAGACTTTTCATTAATATATTTGTGTCCAAGTGTTTTTAGATGTGCTTTTCTGCTACTCTCTTCTTATTTGGTTTGGAGATAGGTGATGACTTTCCTTCAGTGCCTTCTATGTGTCTTGCCATGTTAATGTCTCAAACACATGGTCTGTATCATCCTGGAGCTTGCAGTCTAACAGGGTAGTTTCACACATAAATATGCATCCAGTCGGAAAGAACTTAGAGATCACTTGATCAGCCCCCGTTATGTAAAATGTACACAACAATCTACCTCCAACTATAGGGCAACATTAAACAGTTTTTCAAAATACCGCGGCATTGAAACAAATGTGTAACATTTGGGTTACTTCAGTCCCACTCCCCAGTACTGATCAGACCAGTGAACCAGTCTTGCTGGTGAAATAATGACTTCTCCAGTCATGACGGATGATTTCCCTTCATCTTGACCATTTCTTCCCTGGCTCTGCCTTTACCTGTGAATCTCTTCTTTCCTCCCTCTCCTTCCTCCTCTTGGCCTCTGCCTGCCATACCCAACTCCGCATTTCTCTGCTTGGAAAAATCCTACTAGAACCTCAGAGCCTGACTCCATCACCCCCTTTCTCCAAACCTCCCAGGCAAACTCCGTCCCTCCCAGTGTGCTGCTCTGTCTAGTTGAATAGCAGATGTTCTCTCTCCCACTTCCCTGCAGGGCTTCAGGGTAGTGACCCTAAGAGTGAGCTTCTACTAGTGAGAAAAATGCCTGGATGGAGCAGGAATTCCCACAAATGCTTAGGAATTCAATATGATTTTTAGCAAGTGGGAGAATTATCCTTTCAGTTACAATGATGTGAACTATTTTTGTGAGTTCTCAGTATGCACCAAGAAAAACCCCAGTGACTCAGTAATGTACCTGTGCCATCTCACGTAATCCTTCCAACAAGGAACTTGCCAAGGTTGCACAGCTAGGAGGGATCCGGGGTCCCGTCTGTGTGCTAACCTGCAGGACAGCCCCACATAATCCTACTGGGGCCTTATTATCTAGCCTTCCACCTCCAGGAGCCCACTCAGTGATGACTTTTGACAAAAGTCACCCGGATTATCCCTCTTTTGGGGTCCATGATGCCACCAACATGCTAAAGTTAACAAATGCATTACTAGGAGGTACCACTGAGGTAAGGATTGTCACTGAGTGATTTTCTCTGATTTTGACCACTACAAATAAAATCACAAGATTTGTCCCAAATACTATATAAAGAGGAATGTCTTTGATTTCTTGAAATTGTTCTGCCAAGTTGTTTGTTCAAATAACACATAATAAAGGATAAACGGCTTGTAGCTATATTTATCCAAATTGAACATTTTTAATGTAATTTTTTAAATTTGTCAAAAGCATATCAATGGTCATAAAAATTTTGTATGTCCTCTGGCCCCATTACCTTACCCTTGGGAATTTATTCCAAGAACATAATTTGAAAGAGATTAAAGCACATAGGCACAAATATTTTCAGTGCAGTATTGTTTATATTGGAAACAACCAAAATGTTCAGTAACAGGGGGAACAATTTTGTAAATCTTGCTACAGCAACTTAACAAAATTATAAGCTGCCACTTATCATTGTAAATTTTGAAAGTTTGTAGCACAGCAAGGAAACTGATCATGTTAAATGTTTCTGATATCTTAGTTAATTTTTCTCCCGCCAGTTCCTGTCTGTGTCCTGGTCATACTGTCAGCATATAAGTATGTATTTCATAAACATTTACTTTTTATTAAATCAGTGGTATTCCCTTCCTAGAGTGGTTTGCTTCCCAGATTTTAATGGACAGTATCTCACCTGGGGATCTTGTAACAATGTGATTCTGATTCTATAAACTTTATGGGGAGCCCAAGATTCCACATGTCTTAGAGGCTCTCAGATACTGCTGATGCTGTTGATCACGAATCACGCATTGAGCAGCAAGGTCCTAGAGCTCTTTGTGTATGAAGAAGATACTACTGACCCAGTGCCTCGCTGTCTTGAAAGGCAGCTGTGACCATTCTAGCAACTGAGGGGGTGGGGACTAGAAATGAGTGTTTTCTGGTGTTTCTCTAATAAAGCTGCTGTCTTGTATCCAGATTGATCATCAGTATCCTTATGCCCTTCAACTAACTTGAAATTTGTCAGTTAACAGAAATGACTGGGTGGCACTAAAATAAATTATTCTTATATAAAGGGTAAGAAAGGGCCGGGCATGGTGGCTCATGCCTGTAATTCCAGCACTTTGGGAGGCCAAGGTGGGCGGATCACCTGAGATCAGGAGTTTGAGACTAGCCTGACCAACATGGCAAAAACCCGTCTCTACTAACAATACAAAAAAAAAAAAAATTAGCCGGGCGTGGTGGTGGGTTCCTGTAATCCCAGCTATTTGGGAGGCTGAGGCAGGAGAATCGCTTGAACCTGGGAGGCGGAGGTTGCAGTAAGCAGAGATCGTGCCATTGCACTCCAGCCTGGTGGACAAGAGCGAAACTCCATCTCAAAAAAAAAAAAAAAAAAAAAGAGTAAGAAAGGATCTTCTGTTGTAATCCTACTGTCATTGCCCTTTGATACAATTTGGAACCTGATTACAAAGTTGAAAATCTCCATCTGTATGAAGAAAAGCTTCACTGACTGGGCATCTTGGCTTAACGCCTGTAATCCCAGCACTTTGTGAGGCCGAGGCAGGTGGATCACAAGGTCAGGAGTTTGAGACCAGCCTGGCCAACATGGTGAAACCCTATCTCTACTAAAAATACAAAAATAAAAAAATTAGCCAGGTGTGGTGGCACACACCTGTAGCTACTCAGGAGGCTGAGACAGGAGAATCACTTGTATACGGGAGGCGGAGGTTGCAGTGTGCCGAGATCATGCCACTGTACTCCAGCCTGGGCGACAGGGCAAGACGCTGTCTCAAAAAAAAAAAAAAATGCTTCTCTGAGTTATGATATTGGAAGAAAAGTCTTGACCTGGCCACCACAAGGAATCCCTCAGGCCTGGAGGTGTGAAGCAGAGGAGGGTGCAGTCTCTTTAGGGCAGATAATGAAGAACATTTCTATGACAATGGGGAAATCAGTTCACCTTTGTGTTGGTAAACAATAGGAATGTAAGCTATCCTTTGAGCTGGAATCATAGTGGTGATTGCCAAAACGTAGTTTTGTTTTTAGAAGATAATAGCACATATTCCACTTGCTTCCCCACAGTGACCGAAGCTGGCTTTGGTGCTGACATCGGAATGGAGAAATTCTTCAACATCAAGTGCCGAGCTTCCGGCTTGGTGCCCAACGTGGTTGTGTTAGTGGCAACGGTGCGAGCTCTGAAGATGCATGGAGGCGGGCCAAGTGTAAGTGCCCACACTGCCTTCCTAATACCAAAGAAATTTCATTATGTTAAAACAGAATTGAGCATTTGAAAAATTCCTGCCTATTTAATGACTATAGTTTTCTAGAGTATTTTTCTTAAAACTTTTTTTTTTTCTGTAGACCTCCCTGTGGACATCTAAAACTTTTTTTTTTTTTCCCAACACCACCATAGGGCACTTTGAGTTTAGTAAGTTCGAGTAAACAGTAACACCCACAGTTCTTTCTAAACAATATTTTGGAAAGGAGCATAATGCAACCACTTTTTAGTCTTAAGCTTCACATCTGATACTCAGGCCAAGATTGTATAACCATATGGTAATGGGAGGTTAGAGGCTGTTGTCCCTGAACGAACATCATGAGGATTAGAGTGAGTTCTTTGATGACAGAGATTTTTCATTGTTTGTACAGATAGTTTTTGCTTCACTGATGCTGCAACTCATCAGATTTCATCTAAAACTATTTTCCTTCTCTTTCTGTTTATTATGATTTCTCCTCACAACTCTGTTATAATACTGGATTGTTTCTAAGAGAGCTTTGCTTGGAAAACATAAATTCGATTTTAACTTCTTTAAAGACTTTTTATATTTACCTATCCTAATATATACAGAAATTACAGACATTATAAAGGAAATATATTCCTTTCCACAGAAAACTTGTGCATAGATTTTTGGGGTTTGTTTTTTTTGTTTGTTTGTTGTTGGTTTATTTCATTTTTAGGAATTTCCAAGTGAAGAATAAGACATTTTTTACCGATTAATCATTTTGAAATAAAATACAATTTCTCTATCATTATAATATTCACACGAGACGAACTGCCAAATCTGATTTCTTAATTGGTATACTGTACTGTGTATGTGACAAAAGTCATATATTCAATGATTATTACATAGTCAAAACAAGTAGCAGGTTTGCCATCATGAAATGCTGTAAAGCAATTCTTTGTCCTAGGAGAGGTGGACATTATTTTTATACCATTTTACAGATAAGGAAGCTGAGGTTTGATAGGCTTAGGGAATATGGACAATGTCAGCAGGCCAGCAGAGAGCCAAGGACTTCAGATCTAAATCTCCTACTATGTCCACCAGGCAGAGCTGGATGTTAATGAAGGGCAGAAGTGTTCTAAATCCAAATCCACTCCTAATACCTGACACAAGCACAATTTTTGCCTAAAGCTTCATCATCATTTCAAATGCAAGAATGATATAATACAGATTAAAAGTAGTAAATCATAAAGAACTCTGACTTTACTCAAAACACCCCTTGTTGCTACAGTCCTTCCTGGATTTTAGACATTGAATCTGTATAACAACTTCTATTTTTAAAAACTACTTCTGCCCATGTAGGATGCATTTGGAATTCTCCCTCCCTGCCCTGCCACCCTGAAAATTATAGAAAGGGCTTAGAGATTATCTGATTTCATTCAGTCTTTATAAAGAGAAAATCTCTGAGGCACAGAGAGACCCAGTGGCTTGTGTGATGTCACACATCTATTTCAGGGACTGATCAGATCTACAGTCTGGGTCTCTTGACGTCAGTCCCATAGTTTTCCAGACTCTGGTCTCTGTCCTGTAAAAATTCTCTACATGGTTTGCAATCCTATTTCATTCATCTTAACATATGTGCTCTGTTTTTCAGTGGTTGCACTTTCGTGCCACATTAATCCTTTGCGTCTCTTCCACTGCTGCTTAATGTCATGGTTCTCAGCCAGTGATCATGGTAACAAGGAACAGGGTTAGTAGGCACAGATATGGGTGGAGGATAAGAAAAGGCGGAGATCAGCCGGGCGCGGTGGCTCATGCCTGTAACCCCAGCACTTTGGAGGCTGAGGCAGGTGGATCACCTGAGGAGTTCAAGACCAGTGGTGGCAGGCGCCTGTAATCTCCACTACTCGGGAGGCTGAGGCAAGAGAATCGCTTGAACTTGGGAGGCAGAGGTTGCAGTGATCTGAGATTGCACCATTGCACTCCAGCCTGAGTGACAAGAACGAAACTCCATCTCAACAACAACAACAACAACAACAACAAAAAACAGCAGGGACCAGGAAGCCCTGTGAAGCTAGGCATCCCTCTCCTGGGCTCTAGTAGTACCTTCTGCCTCATATTGTTTCATGAATGCCTTGTTCTGTGTCTCCCTATGTAATTCTCAATTCCTTGAGTTTAGGGACTGTGTCTTATTAATTGGTGTGCTCCAAGTGTCTGGCATAGTCTATATGCAGGGAGTGTTTTCAATAAGGGCAAGATAAATGAACTTTCATCCTCTTAATCCTCTATTCCATAGTGCTTGTCTCGGTGTCCTTCCTTCTTATTGAATAGCTCTGTATTTTTGAACCATGATTATTCATTTCTACTTCTGTTTTCTTTTTTGCTACAAATACTGTGCTGGGATCGACTTCCTTTTGATCATTACACAAATAACCATGGCTGCCTGTTATGTTTATTCAGCTTGTTTTTTTCCCATAATTTTTACAGTGGAAAATCTTGTGGCCCTTGAATTTGCCCATTTTAGCCTCAGTCATTTTAAACTCACATCCTGTCCCCCAGAGTGCTCGGCCATTCCTGGTGCAATCCAAGAACTAATATTCTGCTATGCTTTGGGATCCACAGATTCTTTCACAATTAGGTCTTTAAACTAACCATTGTATGAATCAGTGTTCTTCACACATAGCACCAATAAGGATGTGTGTATATAGAGAGAAAGATATTTATTATCAGGAATTGGGTCACATGATTACAGAAGCCAGCAAGTCCAAAATCTGCACTGTGGGCCGGCAAGCTGAAGACCCAGGAGAGCCAGTGGTGCTAATGCAGTCTGAAGGCAGCAGTCTGCTGGAGAATTCTCCTGCTCTCAGGGGAGGCCAGTCTTTTTGTTGTACTCAACAAGGCCTTTGACTAATCAGTTGAGACCCACCCACATTATGTAGGACAACCTGCCTACTCAAAGGCTGCTGGTTTCCGTGTTAATTTCATCATAGATACCCTCACAGAAACACACAAAATAATGTTTGAACAAGTACTGGGCACCCTATGGCCCCAGCAAAGTTGACACATAAGATTAACCACAAGGCCGGGCACAGTGGTTTACCCTGTAATGACAGCACTTTGAGAGGCCGAGGTGGGAGGACTGCTTGAGCCCAAGAGTTTGAGACCAGCCTGGGGAAGATAGCAAGACCTCGTCTCTACACAATAATAAAAAATTATCTGGGTGTGGTGGTATGCACCTGTATTCCGAGCTACTGGGGAGGCTGAGGCAGGAGGATCACTTGAGCCCAGGAGTTTGAGACTGCAGTGAGCTGTGATTGTGCTACTGCCCTCCAGCCCAGACAACAGAGCTTTATGGCAGTTACCGTAAAATGATTTCGAATGGTGATGTACTCTGAAAGCAGGTATTAAACATATTATTAGTTTTATGTTCTAATTTGAACCAATGTTTGAGAAGTTTCATACTGTTCCATTGGCTCAAATTAGAATCATCCAGGGAGATTTTAAACATTGCTGATCCTAGGTTCCCCTCCCAGAACTTCTGCTTTCACTGGTCTGGGTGGAGCCCAGGGATCAGTGTTTTCTAAAAGCTTCCCACAAGAGTTTAGGTTTAGCCAGTGCTGCCAGCTACTGTTTTAAAAGCACAAAACATAGGGGTACCTTTCTAAAAATTGAATATGATTATGTTGTTCTTTCTTTCAGAAAGCATTTATGTAAGCATTTTTATAGGATTATTCTTCATGTTTTCTCTCCTTATTTCAGGTAACCGCTGGTGTTCCTCTTAAGAAAGAATATACAGAGGAGGTAAGAGGAGCTGTTTAGACACTTATGTGAAGAATCTCTCAAATCCAGTGACTCGTTGGCTTTCAGTGAATGAGCCCTCCTTCAGTGGTCTCTTAGAAAAGTGCTGTTCTGGCCGGGCACAGTGACTCACACCTGTAATTTCAGCACTTTGGGAGGCCAAGGCGACCGGATCACATGAGGCCAGGAGTTCAAGACCAGCCAGGCAAAACCCATGGCCAACATGGCAAAACCTCATCTCTACTAAAAATACAAAAATTAGCCGGGCGTGGTGGCTCACGCCTGTAGTCCCAGCATGAGAATCGCTTGAACCTGGAAGGCAGAGGTTGCAGTGAGCTGCGATCGCACCACTGTAGTCCAGCCTGGACGACAGAGTGAGACTCTGTTTCAAAAAAAAGAAAAGAAAAGTGCTGTCTAAGAATCTAAGAGGAAATGGATGGGGTGAAAGGATACAATTCATTCAGTTAACTCTTAAATATCAAGAAAAGATGGATATAGGCTTTGTCTACTATTGTCTACTCCCAGGGTAGCCATCAGAGCAGGAACTCAAGGTCTCCAGGTCAGAAACAAATATGAAGCTTACACTTCGGAATTCTTTTGTCATGGAAGGTCTATATGCAGTTGGCTTTATGACACAGGAGTGGCTTACTCTTTTCTGTAAATAGACTTTGATTTACTGGCAACAGTACCTCTTAGCTCCTACAGGTGGCGCCAGGGATCTGAGCCAGGAATACCTGGACAGCGCCCCTCACCCACCTGGGGCCTTGTGCCTGTCAGGCCTCAACCTGCAGAGCATGGGCGCATTGCGTAGACCCTGCAGCCTGTCCGCAGCAGGGTGAGCTGCCAGGCTTCAGACCCACACATATGCCATTGGGCCCAGAATCATTTTAGAAATTATTTTGAAGACGAACCTCCTTATTCTTGCAGCCATCTTTCTTGGAGGAAAAAGTGAAAAAAGATTTAGCAAATCCTGCCAGAGAGGTGCTGGCAGTTTAGCTTGGCAGGTTTGGTAGGAGGCGATACACAGGGGTCTGGGTTTTGCTTTTTTCTTTTTTACAGAACATCCAGCTGGTGGCAGACGGCTGCTGTAACCTCCAGAAGCAAATTCAGATCGCTCAGCTCTTCGGGGTTCCCGTTGTGGTGGCTCTGAATGTCTTCAAGTAAGTCCAGCCTCCTCCTTTAAATGTGGGCATTATCACTGGGCCACCCTGTGAACGATATTTGTGTCTTGGGGTATTTGGTCGTTCTCTGCTTCATCTAAAAGTATACAGAAATACCCAGTTCTTTCTGTTTGTTTATTTGGTTTGGTTTCATTTTAGCAAATGTGTTCTCACAATGTTATTAAGGAAGTGAAATTTATATATAGTGAGTTACTATCTCCTTGGCTTTTTTTTTTTTTTTTTTTTTTTTTTTTGTAATTCTACCCAGAATTTTTGTCTGAAACAAACTGTGAATGATCAAAGGGATATGTTATGGAATTTGCTTGATAACGCCCTTAACAACTTGAAATATTTGAGTCACTTTAGAGAGGACTTTTTTTTTCCATGCTTTTCTTTAATTCTGATTTATTTAAACACGATGTGACCACTTTTGATGTTTAAAATGTATTCAGTGTTAGGGAGCGAAGTTCTGTATAAATGGTTAGTCTCTCTTTCAAAACATCGCTAAATGGATACAGATGCAAAACCACAAACATTTTCTTCACTAGGACCGACACCCGCGCTGAGATTGACTTGGTGTGTGAGCTTGCAAAGCGGGCTGGTGCCTTTGATGCAGTCCCCTGCTATCACTGGTCGGTTGGTGGAAAAGGGTCGGTGGACTTGGCTCGGGCTGTGAGAGAGGCTGCGAGTAAAAGAAGCCGATTCCAGTTCCTGTATGATGTTCAGGTAAGATCTAGTAAAAACAATGGCTCCCATTTCTTACACCTTAGCATGGGTTGTCCCATTCTTTCGTCAGCACAACCCTGCAGATAAGAAAACTAAAGATAGAAGAGTTTAGGCCGGGTGCAGTGGCTCACGCCTGTAATCCCAGCACTTTGGGAGGCTAGGGCGGGCAGATCACTTGAGGTCAGGAGATCGAGATCAGCCTGGCCAACATAGAGAAACTCCGTCTCTACTAAAAATACAAAAATTAGGTGGGCGTGGTGGCGTGCACTTATAGTCCCAGCTACTCGGGAGGCTGAGGTGGGAGAATTGCTTGAACCCAGGAGGTGGAAGCTGCAGTGAGCCAAGATCGAGATCACACCACTGCACTCCAGCCTGGGCGACAGAGTGAGACCCTGTCTCAAACAAACAAACAAAAAGGTAGAAGAGTTTAAGGCATATGACAAAGTCACATTTCCAAGTACAGACCCTAGCTCCTTGTCCCAAAGCCTGTGCTTTTGAAGACTCCCAAATCGCAGTCCTAAGTGAGGAGGTACTTTAGCGAACAGGATTTGACAGCTGACACTTTCAGGAGTTGCATGGGAACAAGAGCAATTTTGTGAGGATTGGGAAACCATGGGAGGTATTTTCCTTGTTCATTTCTCTTTTTTGTTTTTTTGTTTGTTTGTTTGTTTGTTTGTTTTTTGAGACAGAGTCTCACTCTGTTGCTCAGGCTGGAGTACAGTGGTGCAATCTTGGCTCACTGCAACCTCTGCCTCCCAGGTTCAAGCACTTCTCTGCCTCAGCCTCCTGAGTAACTGGGATTACAGGCGCCTGCCAACACGCCCAGCTAATTTTTTGTATTTTTAGTAGAGACGGGGTTTCACCATCTTGGGCAGGCTGGTCTCGAACTCCTGACCTCATGGTTCACCTGCCTTGGCCTCCCAAAGTGCTGGGATTACAGGCGTGAGCCACCACCCCTGGCCTCTGCTTGTTCATTTCTGCTATGGTTCTTTTGTTTTGTGGTTTTATTGAACTATGTCTAGTGTATGTGTGTGTATATATACATATATACATATTTATTTATTTTCATTGTGGCAAATATATATATAACAAAATTTACTATCTTTGCCTTTTTTTTTTTTTTTTTTTTTTTGGAGACAGAGGCTTGCTCTGTTGCCCAGGCTGGAGTGCAGTGACGTGATCTCTGCTCACTGCAACCTCCACCTGCCTCAGCCTCTGGAGTAGCTGGGACTACAGGCGCACGCAAACACGCCCGGCTAATTTCTTTTTTATTTTAGTAGAGTTGGGGTTTCACCGTGTTGCCCAGGCTGGTCTCGAACTCCTGAACTCCAGCAGTCCACCCACCTCGGCCTCCCAGAGTGCTAGGATTACAGGTGTGAGCCACTGCGCCCAGCCCATCTTAACCATTTTTAAGTGCACATCAGTAGTGTTAAGTACATTCACATTGTCATGCAGCCAATCTCCAGAACGCTTTTCATCTTGCAAAACTAAAACTGTACCCATTGAACAACTCCCCGTGCCCCTCCCCCACAGCCCCTGCCAGCTACCATTGTCCTTCGTTTCTATGAATTTAACAACTCTAGGGACCTCATGTACGTAGCATCATACTGTGGCTGGCTTATTTCACTTAGCATAATGTGCATGCATGTTGTAGAGTGTCAGAATTTCCTTTCTTTTTTTTTTTTTGAGATGGAGTTTCGCTTTTGTTGCCCAGGCTGGAGTGCAATGGCACCATCTCAGCTCACCGCAACTTTCTGCTCTCGGGTTCAAGCGATTCTCCTGCCTCAGGCTCCCGAGTAGCTGGGATTACAGGCATGCACCACCATGCCCAGCTAATTTTTGTATTTTTAGCAGAGACAGGGTTTCACCATGTTGGTCAGGCTGGTCTCGAACTCCTGACCTCGTGATCCACCCGCCTCGGCCTCCCAAAGTGCTGGGATTACAGGTGTGAGCCACCGCGCCTGGCCAGAATTTCCTTTCTTTTTCGGGCTGAATACCCTCCCATTCTTTGGCTATCCCACATTTTGTTTCTTCATCCATCTGTGGATGGACACTTGAGCTCCCTCTCTCATCTATTGTAAGTAATGCTGTATGAGTATGCGTGTTTATGACATACGAACAAGCATCCCTCCAAGACCATGTTTTCAATTCTTTTGGAAATGTATTCCCAGAAGTGGGATTGCTGGGTCCTCTAGGATATTTTTAAGCACATGTCGGTGGTTCATTCAGAAGACCTGAGCTTCCCGGGGCTCACTCTCCTCCTCAGATCGTCTGTCTTTGCACCCCTCTGACATCTCCATTCTGCATTTTGTGGTTCCGATTCTGGCTGATGGATTTGTCTTCAGGGGTAGTGCATGATTGCGGAGTGCCCAGGCTTCAAGCTGATTGCTGCTTCTCCTGTTCCTTCATCCCTCACATATTCTATTGGTGTGTCACTCAGATGTCACAGACACTCTTCTTTCCTGTTCAGTGGCATAAATCAATAGCATAAGTGAAGAAGAAATCAGTGAAGCAAGAGCTTAGCAGCGTTGTTGATAAGCCTGGAGTCACAGTGGTGACAGCATGGGGCTGATGTATTAATATTAAATATTACCACAGCTCCTGCTTTTAAGGAGTTGTTTGTGTGCTGGGTATATGGGCGCTTTGCACGTGTTCGCCTCTTTGGTCCTAACATCCCTCTTAGGTGGGAACTGGTGATATCTTCCCATTTGGCAGACAAGAAAACTAAAGCACGAAGAGACTAAGTCAACTGCTCAGTGTCCCATAGCTGGGAAGAGGCAGAGCTGGGAGAAAGAATGTCCAGATGGTTGAGGGCATCATCCTGCTCTGTTCGTCAGAGCTAAGTACTGAGCTCAAAAGCGTGTGTGCATTGGAGGTCTGGGGGGGACATAGTTAAAGGGGACAGTGACAGAGTGACCCCCCGAAGAGAAACGGTGACAGTGATGGGCACAGGCACAGATTCCATGCCACACAGGGGACATCATCGCCGGCACGCAGTCAGTGTTTATGGAAGGAAGGACACAGGGAATGAATTGGAGGCTAGCTCATAAAAGGTTTGTCATTTTTATGAGGCCATTTTGTGAATGAGGAACTAGAATATTCTGGACTACAGAGGTGGTAGAGATCAGTTGAGGAAGAAGATTTTGGATGAGTGAAAAGAAAAATGTTCCACTTGGAAGCTTTGAGTTCTCAGACCTAGAGGTGTTCAGCGCAAAATAGATGTAGCCCTGCTGTGGGCTAGTCAGAGGCATTGAAGCCAACTCAGATGGCAGGTGGCCAAGGAGACCCTGGGTTCCTGTTCTTTGGTCCTGGGTAAGGCTCGCCAGGGTACCTACAACCCTTGGCACGTGCCAGGGCCTTTATACATAAACCACTGTAGGGAGAGTCACCCCCAGATCCTGCTGTGAGTGTGCCTCAGACCATCTTGCTGTCTGATCATGAACCACCCCACTCTGCGTAGTAGCAAAGGCAGTTATTTTCATGAATGATTTCACAAAGTGTGGCTCTTTTCAAGGAAAACATCCCAGGTGAAAAAGAGGTCAGTAATCAGAAGAAATGCTTCTGACTTATGCTGTCTCAGACATGCACTAACCCTAAGATGAACCCTTTTCCTTTCCACTGATATTTCAATTTTTTTTTTTTCTGAATTCCCATTCTTCATGGAGATAATGCTGCTAAAATGTCAGCTCTGCTCTGAAAGGAGGAAAATGTTTAATAATAACGTGGTCTAAAGTCCTCTATTGATAGGCGACCTCAAGGCCGGGATCCCTGCGTCCTCTGCCAACACACTTCTCGCTTTTCTTGTAACAGAAATTCGATTTGAGCTGCATAATCGTTTGTTAGATAATCAGCCTCCCAGCCTACTGCAGTGTGACGGTTCATGAGTTTTCATGAAAAGAGCTGCTGCTGCTGCTGGCTGTCTTTGTACTGTCTGCCAGTTAGCTGTGTTCCTCACACCAGCAAGATTTAGATCATCTAAGACCATCTACAGTCTTGTCTTGTCACCCTGTAAAAATCTGAATTCATTGGTGCAGTCAGTAATAGAGCTCAAGCCTTCTTTCCCCCTGATTTCTTGCATTTGTTGGTGCTGGTAAAACTTTAGTAACTAAGTAATGGTTTTCTGGAAGCCCTTTTTACCTCCCCCACAACCCCACACCCTCACAACCAACCCTTGGGTGCTGGGCAGTGAGAAAGGTATGGCATTGCTCTATAGGAGAAAGAAGTTATAAAAGCTTTGCATATGGCACTCTCCCACCTTTGCTTCTCAAAGCAAACTGGGTTTCTGTGTGCCCCTTGGTGTCTCCCCAGACTTTATATCCCCAAGAATGTATTCAGCACAAGACTAATGGCATCTTGTGTGCTGTTCTTTCTCCACCCCAGTCTTGTGGAAGGGAAACACCGGAGATGATTTAGGGTAATGGGAAATGGTGCTAGAGCCCAGGGCATGACTGCATTTGAGTGTAAAGTAGAAATTGTCTCGGAACCCCACGGGAGAGTGGTTCAGCTGGAGAGAGTGGGGCACCTGGCTCTCAGAGGCGCTGTGCAGCCAGACGGCAGTGTGCCGGACTTCCTGATGGCGAGCTCACAGGTTAAGTGAGAAACAGGCTGCACTTCTGACTTGGGAGTCTCTGCTGAACTTTATAGAAAACTGACTTCAGCAGCAGCTGCTGTCTAGAGAACCATTTGGCATCTCTTTTTGCCAGAGTAACTTCCCACTCAAGAGTAGGGAACTTTTAATTATGGTACCGGATGGAGGCAGCAATGAATAATTTAGAATAAAGATTGAAAAATATGGAATAACGTGTAGTAGACTAATTGCTCAGAAGAAGTTTTATTGTGTGAAAATGAATGTGTTTAGACTTGAAATACAGTGGATCATTTCCTCTCTACCCTTGAGGGTGATTGCAATCCCTTTTAAGAAGCTGTTAAAAGTCCCCCTCAAAATCATCTTCTCTTTGAATTATCCTTTTCTAATGTGACTTTTGACAATTATATCTTTATCGTTCACTAATAGAATATCTCCATGTCTGCAGGGATGCAGGGAAATATGATGGCTGAAAAAAACACTAATCTACATGCGCACTTTATTAGCTAAGAAATCCCTCCTCCATACATTCTTCCAGGCATGCCTCCGCACCTCCCATCTGCTGTGTGGGCTCAACTCTGCATTATAGATGGGAAGGTGATGGACTTGTCCATAAGAAATGGATGCTTGTTAGGAGAAGGAACGTATTACATAGAGCTAACAGGCTAAAGCTTTGGGATCATGCAAATTAAGTTTAAACCTTGAGTAGGCCTCCTACTATGGACACAATTTGGGGAAGCTGACTAATCTCTTGAGCCTCAGCATCCTCATTTGTACAATGGTGTCTGACAGTGACACCAACTTCACCGAGTTGCTGTGAGACCCAAATGAAATGCCCCAGAGTAAAATGCTGGAACGTAGAAAGCAGGCAATGAAGGCCGGGCACGGTGGCTCTCGCCTGTAATCCCAGCACCTTGGGAGGCTGAGGCGGGTGGATCACCTGAGGTCAGGAGTTTGAGACCAGCCTGGGAAACATGGTGAAACCCCATCTCTACTAAAAATACAGAAACTAGACAGGCGTGGTGTCACGCGCCTGTAGTCCCAGCTACTTGGGAGGCTGAGGCAGGAGAATCGCTTGAACCTGGGAGTTGGAGGTTGCAGTGAGCTGAGATCACACCACTGCACTCCAGCCTGGGCAACAGAGTTAGACTCTGTCTCAAAAAGAAAAAAAAAAGGAGGAAAGCAGTCAATCAATGCTAGCTCTTCCTCCTGTCATGTTCACTTGGAAAGAGAGTGGGCCTCCTGAATTCACCTTCAAGAATTCTCCTGTAACTCAAGGTAACTTTGTCAAATTCCAAGATTGGTTTCTTTTGCACTGGGTTAAAACCAGGAATTAGAAGCCAAGTCTCCTAAAGCACTACTAAACTAAACCAAGACGTTGACATTTTTCCTTCTCCATGAGAATTGGGAGCCCTTAGTGATATCATAAAACATCAGTCATTTTTGCAAAGAAGGAAGTATGACCCCGAGAAGTCAGCTTGACATTCAGTCGGAATATTGTTTGTTAAATGAGGAGTTAAGGTTGAAAATCATCTCTGTATCCTTCCTCTAGCCTTGCAAACATTTTGAGGTGTAGCCTTGACAGCAAGACAGGATAGTGTTTGTTTTTATTACAAGGTCTTTCCTGTTCCTTGCGTGAAGCCATTCTCTTGATCCCAGTGGGGGCTGGATGAAGGAAGAGCAAAACAAACCACGAAGACAGCCTGGAGCCGCAGCCAGCTCTGCTGACTTCTGAACTTCACACCCTCACTGCCCAGATGGCCAGGGGTGTTGCCTCCTCTGCTGGTCTTTTTTAAGGCAGGATGTTTGTTGTTATTGTTGTTGTTTTTCTGGTTGGTTCTTAAGAAATTATTTTCTACGTCTTGAAAATGCCAGTTGTTGGTGGGGTGTGAGAGCTATCCTTTACATGGACTTGGAGCATTTGCAACCAGAGCCTCCACATTGAAATAAACATTTAAAAATGCCTATCTATGGATATACAGTGGGGGAATCTTCCATTGTGGTAAAAATATGTATAACATACAATTTCCCCTTTAATCATTTTTACATATATCGTCTGTGGCATTAAGTACATTCACATTGTACATACAGGGTTTAATTAATAGGATCTTAAAACTTAAAAGGGTATTGATGCACATCTCTGTTGCCTTTTACATTTCACAGTAATTAGAAGGAAAAAACACACCCTAGGTTGAAAGGCTGTCCTTTCTTTTGGTTGTCCTTGTCCCTGGAAAAGCTGCCTTCCCCCTCAGGGCCTTTGACCACCCCCAGCTCTCCCTCCCATCTTCAGATGCGCCCAGGGCCAGCCTGAGCTGACAGCCCTTTCTTCAGCTCTCGCCTCTCCTCTTGTGCATTAGAATGTTTGGAGTGTTCTGTGGAAAGCTGGTCCTTACATTTTCCAGTCAGTTATGTATCGCATTCATAAACCTGTTTCTCCCCCCATGCTCTTTAATATTCTGCTTTCTTAATTATGATTGAGCTGCCTTTAAACGGTCTTTGCTCGTTCAATGTGAATGGCTTCAACAAGTCTCCCATAAGCCTCTTATCCCCTGGCCTCCTTTCCATGATCCAACCCCAAATTTCCAGATACCTCCTGCTTTTTTTATGGTTTTTTTGTTTGTTTGTTTTTTGGTGGTTTTTTTTGTTTGTTTGTTTTGTTTTGTTTTTTTTTGAGGCAAAGTCTCGCTCTGTCACCCAGGCTAGAGTGCATTGGCGCGATCTCAGCTCACTGCAACCTCCACCTCCCGGTTTCAAGCAATTCTCCTGCCTCAGCCTCCTGAGTAGCTGGGATTACAGGTGTGGGCCACTATGCCCAGCAAATTTTTGTATTTTTAGTAGAGGCAGAGTTTCACCATGTTCGCTGGGCTGGTCTCAAACTCCTGACCTCAAGTGATCTGCCCTCCTCAGCCTCCCAAAGTGCTGGGATTACAGGCATGAGCCACTGCACGCAGCCCCGGATACCTCCTGCTTGACCAGACCTTCTGCAAACACACCTTAGATGCCTCTCAAATCTAGATGCTTCTCCAACACTGGCTTCTAGGTTCTCTGTGAAACCTCTGCTGGCCTGTAGTATATAACCCACCTCCCAGCCTGCCAGGCACGTCGTTCAGCTGTGTTAGACAGTTTCGAGGGATCTGCACCTGTCGTGAGCACTGGCCCGACCTTCTCAAAGCATCCCACTCATCCCTATGTGATTCTGGCAAAGCCTGCCCCAGCTTTCTTTCCTCGATGGTTGAAATAGCACCCAATGAGAAAAAAACAGTGGCCTGTATTCATTACACTTACACATGTCACAAGAATCCCTGTAGTGTTATTGAAAGCTTTCTTCTAGCATGCAAAATGATTGTCACTATGATGTAAGTTTCTAGAAATGCATTATTTCACCTAAAATTATGAGAGAAGGTAAAATGATGAACTATCAAAGTTACACTACATGTTGGCTGGCTGCCTTCTACCACTCACTCCATCCTTCCCCAGGCTTTTTGACTTAAATTTAGATCAGATGAGACCATTGCGGTGGAGAGAGTGTCCACTTTCTCAATCTAAAAGCAAGCTCGTGAGGAACATTAAATATGATCACAGGAACAAACATTAAAGGTACCACACGTAATGGACCACTTAAGAGAGAAAACTATGACCTTGGAGTTTAGGGAAAAGAAACACTCAAACAGCACAGGCTTCTAGTCTCCCCAGTCTCTGAGAGGTTGGGGATTTTTTTTTTTAAATAAAGTACAAGGGCTCCTTGAACACGAACACAGAACCAGCGTTGCACCTCTGTTCATTCATTTCGCTCTTTTAACACATTGATGTTCCTAAGTCAGATTTGTAGAAGAGGAATGAGCAGATGCATCATGAGAACACTGCATGGCCAGGCGCGATGGCTTATGCCTGTAATCCTAGCATTTAGGGAGGCCAAGGTAGGAGGATCGCTTGAATCTAGGAGTCCAAGACTAACCTGGGTGACATGGCAGATCCTGTCTCTACTAAAAACATTTTAAAAATTAGCCAGGCATAGCAGCACATGCCCTGTAGTCTCAGCTACTCAGGAGGCTGAGGTGGGAGGATCGCTTGAGCTTGGGAGGCAGAGGTTGCAGTGAGCCAAGATCACCCCACTGCATTCCAGCCTGAGCAACAGAGCCAGGCTCAAAAACAAAAACAAACAAGCCAGGCACGATGGCTCCCTCCTGTAATCTCAACCCTTTGGGAGGCTGAGGCGAGCAGATCACTTGAATTCAAGAGTTAGAGACCAGCCTGGCCAACATGGCGAAACCCCATCTATACTAAAAATACAAAAATGAGCCAGGCATCGTGGCACATGCCTGTAATTCCAGCTACTCTGGAGGCTAAGGCCCGAGAATCACTTGAACCTGGGAAGTGGAGGTTGCAGTGAGCCAAGAACGTGCCACTGCACTCCATCGTGCCCGGCCTGTTTTGTTGTTGTTGTTGTTGTTGTTGTTGTTGTTGTTTTTTCTTTTGAGCCTCGGCAACAGAAGAAGACTCTGTCTCAAAGAAAACAAAACAAAACACTGTACATGAGTGTTCCTGGGTCCAGCGGAGTGCTCGGACCAGTCAGCCCTTTCCCCTCTTTTGGGTGAGATGAGATCTTTAAAATCACTTACTCCCATATATTCCATTTTTTGGCATTGCTACATTGTTCTATCTGAGAGTAATAAAAGATTACCCATGTGGATTTCATACTATTTCATGTGGAGAAATGCAGCTTTTCTAGCGGCGAGCCTTTCTTCCATTTCCCAGAGTCTGGTTACCCTCACCGCACCCCAGGTTTGCCACGGGAGGATGAGATTCCCTACATGTAGGCGTCTTCAGAGTGAACCTGTTGCTCAGAGCCAGCGAGCCCACAGGGCTCCATGCCCACTGAGCAGGCTCGTGGAAGTCGGCACGTAGCTCAGATGTGCTGATTTCCAGCCAAGGACATGCTTTGTGTCAACGATACAGGGGCCTGTTGTTCTCAGTAACAAGGGCAGAGCCGCTCCCTAGACTCCAGTTGGTATTGGTAATGCAAGCCCTTGCACCTAGTGTGGTGTGGTCAGTATAAATTAATATTGACAGCTTCATGTTGTACTTTAATTTGAAGTACAGGAAAGACTATTTGCCAAACTGTATTTGTAGATCATTT
Source organism: Hylobates moloch (assembly GCF_009828535.3). Classification (NCBI taxonomy): domain Eukaryota; kingdom Metazoa; phylum Chordata; class Mammalia; order Primates; family Hylobatidae; genus Hylobates; species Hylobates moloch. Next base: position 2,633,068 of record NW_026652303.1, on the reverse strand, counting down.
AAAATTTATGCTTCATTTAAAATACAAAATACAAATGGAAATAATTACCGCGTATCCGGAAATGTCTATTCAACTTACAAGTTTATTAATTGATCCTTCTCTTTACATGTTTTACGGGCCTTGGAATACACTTTGCTGATATCACAGCATAGGAAGATTTAACCCATGTGAATTCAACTCTGTGGCCTTGGTGAAAGAAAAGAACCATGTATTTTTCATTCACATCGTTGGCCCCCGATGCATGCCAACGACTTCATTTGGTGCAGGGCTAAAGAAATGGCAGTGTGTTCCAATACTTCAACAACAGTGGGGCCTCATTAAGAGATGCTAGGGTATTGAGAGTGGAGTATTATATAGTGTTTTTCGTAGGCCTTCTAAAAGATTTTTCAGAGTTGCTGACTTCAGAATTTGGCCTCTGAGTAAGATGAGACATCCCTACTACGTTATAAAGCCTTCGTGGATCTTTATTTCTAACAGTTCATTTTTAAACTTCTGTTCCATTTCATTTTATTTTGTCCATTTTTTGTCACAAAAAAATTATTTTAAAATGTAACGGCTTTTCTAGAATGTACAGATCAATTTTATTCCACTAAAAAGCAGGACCGCAATAATTTAATTGAAGAATTCTAGTGAGCATTTCCAGAGCCTTTCCAAGAAGGCTATACTGTCTAACTTTGAGTGACTCAGCTTCTAGGACCCTGGTCCACCACACCTACAGAATGAATTTAATAAAGCATGAAGGTCACCAAATCCTCTACTATTTCTTTGTGGAGTCATTCAGCTAGTGTTTATGTTGTGCCTGCTCTGTGCGAGAGACTGTGCCACCAATATAACCATTGGTCACAGTTATTTTCTAGAGCCATGCTGCCCGATATCCCATGTGGCTAAGATTGACAGTTCAGTTTCTGGATTGTTCCAGTCTCATTTCCAGTGCTTTTAATAGCCACATGAGGCCAGTGAACACACGATATATCTTCCATTGTGATGGAAAGTGACAGTGGACAGCTCTGTTCTACAGTATTTCCGTTTCCGAAACACATGTTTAAGAAGTTTGGAAAGGAATTAGTGTAGAGTATGATTTTTTGGTGAATATGAAGATTTAACATAACATTAGTTCAAAAATGACCAAAGATACAAGTGTAGACACCAGGCTTTTGAAGTAGCTAATATGTTAAGCAGCTGTGCATTATATAGACAGAATATTCACTATGTCCCCCCCATTCAGCCCTGTGTTTGACACCATTTCACCTTGGCTTCTGCCCTTCTTTCCCTTCTTTGCCTATTGAGATTTTTCCTGTCCTTTCTGTCCTTTTTTTTTTTTTTTTTTTTTTTTTTTGAGGCAGAGTCTTGCTCTGTCACCAGGCTGGAGTCCAGTGGCATGATCTCAGCTCACTGCAGTCTCCACCTCACAGGTTCAAGCGATTCTCCTGCCTCACCCTCCCAAGTAGCTTTGACTACAGGAACGCGCCATCACTCCCAGCTAATTTTTGTATTTTTTTTTATAGAGATGAGGTTTCACCATGTTGTCCAGGCTGGTCTTGAACTCCTGACCTCAGGTGATCCACCCACCTCGGCCTCCCAAAGTGCTGGGATTACAGGTGTGAGCCACCGCACCATGCCTCCTGTCCTTTCTTTAATGCACTATTCCAGCTCTTTTTATGTCTTGCCAGCTTTTACTGATTTTCATGCCTCCCTCTGCAACCTGTGATCTCTTGACTTTAATAGTAATGTTTATACAGAGTCTTGACTGCACACTCTCTTCTGTCATCGTTGTTTATTGTGTCTCATTGTCCCCAATCCATCAGAAGTTCTTGGTACACAAAGTCCCTGAAGCTCTATGAACAATGCCCTGACATCTTGAAAGGACTTGCCATAGGTGGTTATTTGATCACTTAGCAGATGCCTGTGGGATCCTACTTTGTGCAGGCCACTCTCCAAGGCACAACGTGGCAAGTAAATGTATTAGTCAATATTTACAGAACCAAGAGAAAGCCAGCAATGATTAATGCATAAACAGTCATAAATTGGCCATTTTGTTTGTTTATAAAAGCTATCATTTACCACAGAGAAGTACAAGTGAATATCAAGTTCAGATCAAGACCTTTGGACTGAGCTTGGCATTTTTTTTTTCTTTAAAGATTACACTTCTCCCCCAAATCAAGCAGATTAACCATAGGAAGTTCCTTGCCTGCTAACACAACATAAATAGATTGCATGCAAGGGGAAGGACCTTATCAGGGCAAATTTTAGTATTTACACTAAACCCAAAAGATATGTTAACTGAGATATTTTTATTTCCTTAATTGTACTTGTGAGTGAAAAACAAAAATTGTAGCAGGAGTCCCAAGAGCACTTTGGCCATGGGCTTTCGAGCTGTGAGTTGAAGCACTTTATTCAGCATGTGGCTGCAGGGTTGTAGCTCGGGTTGTAGCTCCGGTTGTAGACAGTGCATTCTCTTCAGATCCCAGGAAACAGTGTCATACCTGTGGAAGCCACCAGAATGCACCTTCATCTTCTCCAGTGGTGGTGAGGTTGAGGCCGAGCATCGGAAGTGCCAAGTGCTGGGAAACTGTGGGGCTGGATAGATAGCAGTGCCTGCTGGGAAGCACACAGCCCTGGCAGTGAGGTTGAGGCAGGGAAGCAGGGCTGTCCAGTTGGGATTCATTCGTACTACTGGCCCCTCACAGTACCGTCATGTGTGGGTGGTCGCGCTTGTCCTACAGGAAGTAAGCCACAACTACTCATCTCACACAGTCAGCCTGGTACCTCCTTGGAATTCTCAAAACACTTTCCAATACACATTGGAAAAGAAGAAAGTTTAGGTGTTGACAAAAAAATGTATGTTGCCTTATGCCCAAAAGCATTGAAAGCAGGGACTCAAGCAGGTACTCGTGCAGCCCTGGTCATAGCAGCATTGTTGCCAGTAGCTGAAAGGTGGGAACCCCCTTGTCTGTCAGCAGGGATCAGCTAAAGATGGCACACACATACTATGGAACATTATTCAGCCTTGGGAAGGACACCTCCTATCACACGGATGAACCTTGAGGACATTATGCTAAATGAAATATGCCAGACACGGAAGGACACATACTGCTTGATTCTGCTTGTAGGGGCCTGTAGAGCCGTCAGATTCATAGACAGGAAGTAGAATGGTGGTTGTCAGGGGCCAAGGGGAGGGGCTTAGAAAGTTGCTGCTTAATGGGTGGAGTTTCAGTTTTGCTAAATACAGAGAGTTCTGGAAGTTGGTTGCCCGACACCATAAATGGACTTAACTCTACTGAACTGTACACTTAGAAATGGTTAAAATGGTAAATTAGGCCAGACACAGTGGCTTACACCTGAAATCCCAGCACTTTGGGAGGCCGAGGCAGGCAGATCACCTGAGGTCAGGAGTTCAAGACCAGTCTGGCCAAAATGGTGAAACCCCATCTCTACTAAAAATACAAAAATTAGCTGGGCGTGGTGGCAGGAGCCAGTAATCCCAGCTGCTCGGGAGGCTGAGGCAAACAGAATTGTTTGACCCGGAAGGCAGAGGTTACAGTGAGCCGAGATCGCACCACTACACTACCAGCCTGGGTAACAAATGAATAAATAAAGAATATATATATATACATATTATATATAGATAGATAGATGTATTTCTTACAAAACATTTTCATGTTTAAAAATAACAAATCAGGCCTGGCACAGTGGCTCATGCCTGTAATCCCAGCACTTTGGGGGGCTGAGGCGGGCGGATCACCTGAGGTCAGGAGTTCGAGACCAGCCTGACCAACATAGTGAAACCCCGTCTCTACTAAAAATACAAAATTAGCCGGGCATGGTGGCACATGCCTGTAATCCCAGCTACTTGGGAGGCTGAGGCAAGATAATCGCTTGAACCCAGGAGGCAGAGGTTGCAGTCAGCCAAGATCTCACCGTTCCACTCCAGCCTGGGTGACAGAGTGAGTCTCTGTATCAAAAAAAATTTTTTTAAGTAACAAATTAGCCACCCACTCGCATTAATTTATTCACTAGTCATTCGATTGCTATTACTTTGCTCCCATGTGAGTTTTTAAATTATTAACAGAAAAATCACACTCTTTATTTTTGAATTATGATCTAGAGTTCAGTAAAGAATACATTCTGTTGATTAAAGGTGTTATGAGTAACAGTATCTTGTTTTGCTGTACTTCCAAGCAAAATGTAATTCTTTCAGTCCTCCCTACCGTTCTCACTCCATAATAATATTACTTAGGGTTTGTATAGCATGACATTTACAGTGTGCTTGCATTTCACACTGACTCAATGTGTGCAGTACAGTGATATATAGTGAAGTATTCACATCCTCATCTTAGAAATGAGGAAACAAATTCAGGGAGGTTACATGATTTAACCACACGTAAGGAGGGGCCGTGTTCTCTCTGAGCCCTCCTACCTCACACAGCCACCAAGCTCCTTTGTGCAGAGCCCACGGAGGGTTGGAGTGGCCACGCTGGGGTAGGTGCAGGCCAGAGACTGGATGCAACAGGAACATTGCCTGCTTCCCAGAACCACTGTCCTACTGCCCGGGGAACACACCCTTCTGAGAGCTGACTTCTGACAAAGCATGGTCCTTGGGCTTGCCCTGCAGCTTCTTTCCTGCAAGAAGTATCTTCCAGCATCCTACCAACTTTTATTTCTTAAAAAAGGTTGCTCCTTGCCAGGCGCTGGTTGACCAGCAGAGGAGCTTGCGTTAGTTTCAGTACAGTGTTGGGAGCAAGCACCTGAGTGCCCAGCAACATAGGCTGCTCATGATCTAAGATTCGTGGAAAAAGTCTTCTCCGCTGTTACCTGCAGCACATCAACACCTGAATTTTCTTATCATCTTATGTGGCTATTGAACCACAGGGAACCCAAGCTTAGTCAACAGGAAATATAGAAGTATTCATTTGTTCAACTATATATTGAGGGCCTTGTATATATTCCAGGGGCTGTATCATATCTTGCCTCTAGGTAAATAAGAGATGGTCCTGAGCCTCAAAGAGTTTATCAGCCATTCTTTATTCTTCAGCTAATATGAACATTGAATCTTTTACATTAGAAGTTGCCCGTGCAGGGCACGCCTGTAATCCCAGCAACCTGGGAGGTCAATGCAGGAAAATTGCTTGAGACCGGGAGTTTGAGACCAGCCTGGGCAACATGGTGAGACCTCATCTCTACCAAAAATAAATATTAAAAAAAGTGGCCGGGCGCGGTGGCTCACGCTTGTAATCCCAGCACTTTGGGAGGCCGAGGCGGGCGGATCATGAGGTCAGGAGATCGAGACCATGGTGAAACCCCGTCTCTACTAAAAATACAAAAAAAATTAGCCGGGCGTGGTGGCAGGCGCCTGTAGTCCCAGCTACTCGGAGAGGCTGAGGCAGGAGAATGGCGTGAACCCGGGAGGCGGAGCTTGCAGTGAGCCGAGATCGCGCCACTGCACTCCAGCCTGGGTGACAGAGCAAGACTCCGTCTCAAAAAAAAAAAAAAAAAAGTTACTCTTAAATTTCTTTCTCTAACCCAGCCTCAGCTTTGCACTCAGGCAGTAACTCTTTGTACAACATTACTGGCACCATATTCAGCTTACACAGAACCCTCCAGGCAAGGACAGGTCACTGCTAAGTGAGAGAGCTCTGGTTATTATAGTTCTTGCTTAAACACTGCACTCAAAACGACTTCCTTCTAACGTTTGTCCCTTGGTTCACACTCTGCCCTCCTTTCGATTTTTCGTGTGGCATGGCCTTCCAAGAGAGTTCAGTGTCAGTGTGGTGCTGCCAAGTCTGTGCGACTGTTCACACACTCGGGCTCCATTCACACACCCCAAGATTGCATGAGCTTTTGCTGGCAGCCACCCACAGTCAGGAGCCGCAGGTAGGAGCGCCCCAAGGGCATCTAGATGTCAAAGAAGAGGATGCTCACATGTGCCTAAGGGTCATCCATGAAGGCGTCATGGAGGAGGTGGCCTTTGGGATAGATGTTAGAAAGCTCAGAGAGTTTTAACAAAGATTGGTCTTTGAAGATTACTAATCTTTTGACTTTATAAATATTTGCATGTATCTTCCAGTCTGTCTCTTATTTTTTGACCTTATTTATAATGTCTTCTTAAAACAAGTTTTAAATTTTGCTATAGTGAAATGTATATACCATTTCCTTTATGGGTGATTCTATTGTTACCTCATTTAAGAAATTCTTCTCTACTTCAGGATAATAGAGTTCCCACTGTTTTCTTCCAATATTTTGAGTTATAATTTTCAAGTTTACGCCTTTGTTCCATATTGGGTTTATTTGGGGGGCTGGTATGTGGTAGGAATCTAATTTTATTTCTCTCCAGCCAAAAGTCAGATGGGAGTCAGCCTTTCTCTGTTGATTTGTGTCCCCTCTGTTATATACTATCCTGCACATGCTGAGGTGTCTTTGTGGGTTCTTTCTTCTTTTCCATTGATTAATTGGTCTATACTTGTGCCAGTACCCATGGAATTTATTAGCATAGTTTTGTGGTATGATTGATAGCTAGTAGAAAAGTCCTCTTTCTTTGTTCTTTTGGTTTTGTTTTATTTTTAAAGTTATCTGACTATTTATGCCATTACCCCGTGTTAGTTCACTCTCGAGTTGCTATAAAGGAATCCCTGAGACTGGTTAATGGATAAAGAAAAGTAGTTTATTTTGGCTCATGGTTCTGAAGGCTGTACAAGCATGGCACCAACATCTGCTGGGCTTCTGGTGAGGGCCTCAGGAAGCTTCCACTCAGGGCAGAAGGTGAAGGGGGAGCCAGTGCATCACATGGCAAGAGTGGGAGCAAGAGATGGGGTGGGAGGTGCCAACAAGCAGACTTCCTGAGAACTCAGAGTGAGAACTCACTCATTATCATGAGGACAGCACCAAGCCATTCATGAGGGATCCGCCCCCATGATCCAAACACCTCCCACCGGGCCCCACCTCCAACATTGAGGATTACATTTCACCATGAGATTTGGAGGGGACCACAATCCAAACCACATCAACCCTTTATTGTAAGTTTTAGAACTAATTGGCCAGGTAACCAAAAATGAGCTTGGGATTTTTATTGGACTTGCATTGAACTGAGTAAGTTTCAGAGAAGTGACACCTGTCTGGTATTAAGTCTCCTCATCCATGAGCAAACTATTTTTCCTCCATTGACTCAGACTCTTTTTATGTCCCTCAGTGAAAGGTTATAAGACTTGCACCTTCATTTCTTTTTATTTGTTAGAATATTCAATATTTAAGTTCCAGACCACAGAACACCTCTACAGTAATAAAAACTGTAGTAATGAAAAACACGTTTTAAAGCAGTTTTGGGTTCTATCAGGGTTGGGAGGGGAAGAGTGCTAGCTTTTATTTATTTTCTCTTGGGTAACTCTTTTATCAATAGTATTTCATACAAATGTGACACTTGCTGTTGCCAAGCGAAGTCCTTGAGGCACACCATGGGAGACTTCTGCCCCTTGGTTGACATCTGTTCCCTCAGCATTTGGTTCAGCAGTTGTTCACCAAACAGTAAATCCACTAATTGCATCATGCGTATGCTTTTTTTTTCTCTTTGAGACAAGAGTCTTGCTCTGTCACCCAGGCTTGAAGTGCAGTGGCGTGATCTTGGCTCGCTGCAACCTCCACCTCCCAGGGTCAAGTGATTCTCCTGCCTCAGCCTCCTGAATAGCTGGGATTACAGACGTGAGCTGCCACATCCAGCTGATTTTTGTACTTTTAGCAGAGACGGGGTTTCACCATGTTGGCCACGCTGATCTTGAACACTTGACCTCAAGTGACCCGCCCACCTCAGCCTCCCAAAGTGTTGGGATTACAGTTGTGAGCCACCGCACCTGGCCACATATGCATCTTTACCCACAGAAGGATTGTAGATAATTTTGCCAAATGTGTTTCTTAAATTTAGAATTACTTTATCTGTGGAATATTATTTTCCTAATGAATCATTCATGTTTCTGAAGATCCCTTGCCATATGCTACCAATAGTCTGTGTCCTGGTTTTCAGTCTAACATTATGGAAATCATTTCCTCCAACACACTTATTTGCCTGTATCCAGTCTTCTCACATTTCTTCCATGCCACGTGATTTCTCATAATTTGCTAAAGTGACAGTAGGTTCAATCTCTGATTTTCCAATATAGTGTTTGATCACATCAGCATTTATGTTAAAATCTCAATCCATTACTGCTCACGAAAAAATACTTGTTTTTAATACTATGAACCCGTATTCAGACCCACTTAAAAACCAGCACTCACAATTTCGTTGGGAGACTCCTGTCCTGACATATATGATTATTTGAAAACTATAGTAAACAGGCCAGGCATGATGGCTCATGCCTGTAATCCCAGTGCTTTGGGAGGCCAAGGTGGACAGTTTGCCTGAGCCCAGGAGTTCAAGACCAGCCTGGGCAACATGGTGAAACCCAGTCTCTACGAAAAATGCAAAAAAAAAAAAAAAAAATTAGCTTGGAGTCATGGTGCACCCATGTAGTCCCAGCTACTCAGGAAGCTGAGATGGGACGATCACTTGAGCCTGGGAGGTTGAGGCTGCAGTGGGCTGAGATTGTGCCACTGCGCAGCAGAGTGATACTGTCTTAAAAAAAAAAAAAGAAATTATAGTAAACTACATTTTTTTAATGCTACAATGGATAAAAATGGTTACAACTAGATAAGCAGCCTCTAAATTGCCCGAACACCTAAGGCTTATTTGCTAGTTGACATCTAATCTATTTCTGACACTGAAAATTTCAGTGCTTTAGGGTGCTAAAAGGAAAAAAGAGGGTTTGCTAGGAATCCTGCAGTTGCTGAGGGGGTACCCTGATACGGGAATTTTAAGCAATTACAGAAAATCTCACTAAACTTTTTAAAAAATCTTTAACCAGATTAAACTTATACAATTTTGTTATAATTTGTGTTTCTCCAGCTTCCAATTGTGGACAAGATAAGGACCATTGCCCAGGCTGTCTATGGAGCCAAAGATATCGAACTCTCTCCTGAGGCACAAGCCAAAATAGATCGTTACACTCAACAGGTAAAAGTTGTACTTTTAGGGGAAAAGAAAAAATTCACCTTAGGTTCTCAGAATACTCAGCTTGACTTGAGGATTTGTACATGTCTCACCAGCTAACCTTTGCTTAATCTGTTTTATGGTTAACAAAGATGAAAGTAATACCCTCGGGTAGAGTGTAGACTATATTTAGAACTTTATGGTGAGGCATATATCCTCTGATCCATGCATCGTTTACTTCTTTGACTATAAATGTGTCTGATATGGGTGGTATCCCTGTTTGTAGTTGATGTGTGATCTTTCATCCCTCCCACTCAGCCCAGAACGTTGAAACTATCCTTTGGAGTATAGCTGCGGAGTCAGATTTAGATGAATTGCAGTGCTTCCTCTTCCTTACTGGCCTCTTACTACCTTAAAAATGCTAGCATGGTGCCAGGGTAGGCAGATAGGAGTGCAGCCTATAAAGATGGGAATGTTTGCTGTTCTTCTTATGCAAGTGGTTCATTGGCTTTTTACTGAGCTTGTCCACTGAGATTGAAGGCTCCGTCATCTTCTAGTTCTAGCCACTGACAAAGGCAAGTAGGCAAACAGCTGGGAAGGTGGCTGTGATCTGACAGCATGCGTCACCATCTAGTCCAGTGACAGTCATGATCAGTCAACTCCATTACGGGAGGCTCAGCCACCTTCACCAGAAGGACCATATGCCTCAATGTCCCTCCTACTTTGGCGTAATCAGATAGGTAGAAGTCAGGACATTTTAAGAGCCTGCTGGCTAAAGAGCTTCATGATGGGTAGCATTGAGCTTTTCTTTAAAAAAAATCTCCAACTGCTTATTCTTTTTTGTAAACCCATTTGAAATTTTGTTAAATGCTGCCATTGCCAGCCAGGGTATTTGTTCTCCTAGGTTTGGTAAAACAGTCAGCAACTCAAAGTTCTAAATTCTTAGAATTTTCCCTGTATGTTCTTGACTTATCCTTTACAAAAAGGATTCCCAAGCGCTGCACTGTGCACAGGCATTGTGGTGAAATTTTCATTCATGTGCAATGAACCAAGTAAAATAAGGTCATTCTCATGGGGTTGGTTTGGGGTTTTTTTCCCGTGAGTTTTAAATAATGATATTTAAGACTATCATTTATTCTAATATTAAGTTTTTTCTCCTTTCAGTGTTAAAATGTTATTTCTTTTATGAAGTAATCTGGTGACAGTATATGGCATATTGGTTGGTTTTTGTTTCTGTTTAATATGCCTACTGACAAAATTTTTACATTAGCAAACCTGTATTAGTTCATAGAAATTACTTCAATATTTAACCATGTCTGAAATTCAAAATTCTGGCACCATTTCTGAAAGACAGTTGTGATTGTCGCTCAGCAAAATTCTTATCAGTATAGAAGAGTGGAGATTTCAAAAAGAAAATGGCCCCATGTCCAAGTCCTCCCTGAGTTGATAAGACTCTAAGATCTTCCAAATAGTTTTAGGCTAAGTCTTATGAAAATTTGACTAAAGATTTCATTCCCTTTATCTCTATCAAGGAAATATTCCTTAAAAGTGGTGTCTACCGGGCACGGTGCTCACACCTGTAATCCCAGCACTTTGCGGGGTCAAGGCAGAGGATCAGTTGAAGCCAGGAGTTTGAGACCACTCTGGGCAACATAGCAAAACCTCCATCTCTGTTTTTATTTTTTTTTAAGTTAGTGTCAAGTATGTGGTTGCAATGAATTAGCAAAGCCTCTAAAGGAACACTATGTGCCATTTAATCAGAACCAGGCTTCGAGGACACTGTGCTTTTTGTGAGACACCACATGTGACTTCCTGCTCTTTCACCTTTGGAACTCTGGGTCAGACATAGACTTTGGTCCTTAAAAACAAGAAGCTTAAATAGTGACCTCATCTTAGTTCTTATAATGTAATCGCAGATCAAATAGCCATGATTCATAAACCAACACAAAGGAACCCTTTGCTTCCTGACCGACTCCAGAATGAGTGAACAACATGACTAAGAGCCTCGTCGCAGAGCCTTTCTCCAGACTACCTTGCTGGGTCCCGGATATTAATAGTCTTGGAAAGTGGTTTCTACAGCTGCTGCTTTGCCTGAAAACAGCCATGCTTTCCCCAAACATGCAAATAACAACACTGCCTTCTCTTAAAGAGAGCCTCCAAAATAAACAATAGTCACCCTTGACCTGCTAAACAGTCATCACATGGAGGTGAGTTTTTATCCTCACCTTCTTGCTTCTTCAATGAACAAGTAGTAACAAGCAGCTCCTGCGTGTGCCTCGATCTGAGCCGGCATTCCATTGCTGCCGAGACTGTGTAAAGTGCAAATTGAAAAACACAGGAGACTAACATCTATATCAGTGAACACATTTTCTTTCCTTTCTTACAGGGTTTTGGAAATTTGCCCATCTGCATGGCAAAGACCCACCTTTCTCTGTCTCACCAACCTGACAGAAAAGGTGTGCCAAGGGACTTCATCTTACCTATCAGTGATGTCCGGGCCAGCATAGGCGCTGGGTTCATTTACCCTTTGGTCGGAACGGTGAGTGAGTCACATTTTCCAAAAACCTTCCCCATTCTGCGTTGCCGTGGTGCCTCAAATTGTTATGCTCCACCCGCTCTTTAAAAATCATGGATTAGGGAAAATTGGGAGTAATTAATAGTGCAGTATTAGCTGTTTTTCTAAACACTGTGTCTCACCTACCTTTGCCATTGTGGTTTGGGTTTTTCTTTTTTTACATCATGTGTTCAGGATCCTTAGAGTCATAATACTAATTTCCTTCCTAAGGCAAGTAAGAACATAACTTGGGAGAATTCGGTCTGTTATTTAAATGGTAGAATGGCTTAGGACAGTGGTTGTCAATCTTTATCACACATGGCACCCAAAATGATGTAATCACAGTAGGGTTGACTGCTCACACCAGACAGGATCTGCCCAGTCACCCCAAGGGCTGGGGAAAGCAGTCCTCACCCTCTCTCACTTCCCCAGCACGTCAGGTGGGAAGTTCTGGCTTAGGAAATTACTGAATCGTATGAGTTCTCATTTCTGATGTTGTTGTGATGGGATCACATTGCTATTGGATGATTATTCTGTTAGTTTGTGTTATCTATGGGGGTAAAGGAGATGAGCAGAGAAATAAAAGCTTATCAAAGTGCTTAAAATCCATGAAGATGAGCTTCATTTGGTATAGCTACACAGTGATAGCCTTCCGTTGGTACCATCAGTGGCCTAAATTTGACTTCTTGTCTTTGGGAGTGCTCCCGAATTTGGTTTAGAACAAAAAAGATTTCTTACAACCTGGCAGATCCCATGGCAAGCAAAGAAAAAAATATTCTAACCCGTCATTATCATCATCATTAGTGCAAAGTGATCTGAGCTTAAACAGCATACATTATAATAATTTTTGATAATAAACCATGTTGCTTTATCGTGCAAACAAGCAATAGATAGACAAAAAGTGCAGATTCTTGCCTTGATATTTACATACTTCATCTAATATTGGACACAATGTTTCTTCGATCAGCATTTTTTGAATTCTTCCTGCATGTGAGGCACAGAGATTTTAAGATGAGCAGATGTGAGACGCATGGGTTTGAATAGCACAGAGGTATCTGGAGAGCATTGTGTTGGTATTCTGAATGCCCTCAGAGCCCAGGGGGGTAACAGCTCATTATGCCTGGGGTAGGACTTACCTGGGATGTGGAAGAAGAGGGGATTCTTCAAAAAGAGCTCAACCTCTGAACTGGCAAAACAGTGAGTTTTGACTCAAAGGCACCAAAGTACTAATACATGACATCCTCTCCTAGGGTGATCCAGTGTGGCTGGAGTTGGATGAGGTGGGGAGGCTGGGGATGGGAATGGGAATGGGATTGGGATAGCAGGACAGGGTCACATGGCCAAGGATCTTGAAAACCATCTCATGGAACTTGAATCTGATCTCTACACACTGGGGAACCACGGTAGGGTGGGTTTTTTTGTTGGTTTGTTTTTTGGTTTTTTGGTTTTTTGATTTTTTGTTTTTAAATAAGGAGGAGAAGAATGCGGTCTGATGTGTATTTTAGAAAAATAGCTGTGGCAGCAATGTGGAGAATGTTTAGTGAAAAGAGAACCAGGCCCAGAGAGGTGGGTTAATTCAGCTGGGGCCAGAGGCAATCAAGGTCCACACTTTGGCCACAGAAGTAGATAACGGAGAGTGGGGGTGAATTGCAGACCTACTCTAAAAGTATCCTCCTACTGTGGGGGCCGGGGGAAGGGACCATTCTAGCTTGGTGACTCTGGCTGGTGATGCCATCGGTCATGGAAAGGACACGGGAGAAGGCAGATTGGCAGAGCCAGAAATGAGCCTGGCTTGAACAGAGAGAGCTCGGAGGGTTAATAGGATCTAAGGAACAGTCTGTGTCTCCACTGGAAATACAGACACAGCGCTCCAAAGAAAGGGGCAGGAAGGTCGCCCTGGTGGGTTTAAGGATATGGGTGAAGGTAGTCGTTAAACAAGAGACACAGGGATAGCTGGAAATCAGTGAGAAGAGAGTGAAGAAAGACACCCCTGAAACACCCACTTTAACGCAGCCAACTCCTGGCAGGGATGCCTTCCAGAAGGTGGGAAGAAAGGAGCAGCGGCATGGCAGAGAACATCCAGAAAAATCCCACAGACACCGCTCGCGGCAATGTTGACACAGGGAAAAGGGTCCAGATGAAATGGGTTCTGAATGACATTTTCAGGTCTATAGTTCAGATCAGCAGTTGCCAGGAGTTGGGGGAGGGGAAGTGTTTGACTGCAGAGGAGCAGGAGGGAACTTTTTGGGATAATGGAAATACCCTGTGTTTTGACGTGGTAGTGATTCCATGGCTATATACATTCTTCCAGACTCATAGACCTATACACTTGTGTTGCCCAGGCTGGACTCAAACTCCTGGGCTCAAGCAATCCTCTCACCTCAGCTTCCCAAGTAGCTGTGACTACAGGCTCGTGCTACTGTGCTGGGCCTGAGTATAATTTAATTACACCTCAGTTAACAAAAATGGGTACTGAAGAGCTTGCTATATATTCCTTAGAGTGGCCTCAGTCAGCCGGGCGCAGTGGCTCGTGCCTGTAATCCCAGCACTTTGGGAGGCCGAGGCGGGCGGATCACAAGGTCAGGAGTTCGAGACCTGCCTGGCCAAAATGGTGAAACCCTATCTCTACTAAAAATACAAAAATTTGCCGGGCGTGGTGGCGGGTACCTATAATCCCAGCTACTCAGGAGGCTGAGGCAGGAGAATCGCTTGAACCCGGGAGGCAGAGGTTGCAGTAAGCCCAGATTGCACCATTGCACTCCAGCCTGGGTGACAGAGCAGGACTCCATCTCTAAATACATACATACATACATACATACATACATACATACATACATACATAGAATGGCCTCAGTGATGGCCACTTTACTCCTGAGCTTTAGTTGGCGAAGGCCTTGGCTTAGGGATAAGAGGGCGGCTGGACAGTGCAGGCCCAGAGAGACTGGACCCTCAGGGGAGGTGAGGGGTGACAGAGGTGTCCAAATAGAGCATGAAATGGTAGAGTAACTGAGAAGGTTAGCCTCGATCACGATCTGTCCTGTCCTACCCTCTGCAGACTCTAAACCCCGCAGTGGTTCACCCAACAAATTCATTCACTCGGCCAGTGCTGCATAAGGCACTCAGCTCAGGGCTATAGGAAGCCCCAACCTAAGGAAGCGTTCTCTGCTTCAGGTAGTTTACAGCTGGTAGATGCAGATAGAAGTGAATTAGCTGGTAGATGCAGATAGAAGTGAATTAGCAAAGAAAATAGTTTGATATAAAAATTATGCATTTAACTGAAACCTTAATTCACTTCTGAGCATTTAATAGCCATTAAATAAAAACCAGGGCCGGCACAGTGGCTTACACTTATAATCCGAGCACTTTTAGAAGCCAAGGTAGAAGGATTGCTTCAGGCCAGGAGTTAGAGACCAGCCTGGGCAACATAGCCAAACTTCGTCTCTACTTAAACAAAAATTAGCCAGGAGTCATGGCACGCACCTGGAGTCCCAGCTACTCAGGAGGCTGAAATGGGAGGATTACTTGAGCCCAGGAGTTTGAGGCTACAGTGAGCTATGATCATATCATTGCACTCCAGCCTGGGAGATAGAGTGAGACCTCTGTCTCTAAAAAAATGAAATAAAATAATTAAAAACACAATATAATTTAAAATCTTTGGAGTCACTAAACAAATATACAATGTGAATCTCCTCCCACTCCAGCTAACGCCACCATATCCAACACCAGGTAAAGACCAAAGCCGTTCTGGAAAATCAGAATCTGTTGCCATGGCTCATGCCTGGACACCAGGCTGTCCGCTCCTGACGTCACTCTTTGAGTTATGATTGTTAGAAAATGAATGCATGGAATGGCCCTGGAGAGCCGCTGCAGCTCCCTGGGTTTCCTGAAGTGAGCCCTCTGTGTCATTATCTGGTCTTCTCAGCCCTCAGCCGAGTTCCTCCTGTGGCCACACGCGGGGTCGCAGTGAGCGTCAGTGCACAGTGATGAAATCTCCTGGAACAATCGGGTGTGGGGTGTGAGGAAGGGAGTGGTGCCTGACTACAGAAGTTCCTGGAGGTCAGGAAACTCTCACTGGAGGCGGTGGCCCTAAAGGGCTGCTTTCTATGACAGAGCAGGAAGCTGCATATGTAGTGGGACACATGCACCAGAGGGGCCAGGATCTCCTAATAAGGACTGGTATTTATTTTTACTTGACCCCATTCTGGGCCTTGCCACAGTCTGCTGAAATGCCTTGAACATTCATCACCCCTGTGGGAGACAGGATAGTAATTTCCTGCTGAGATGACTGAGGGGACAGGGAATGGGGACACCAAGGGGACTGGCTCCTGCAGGTGGGAAAATTCTAGCAAAATGAATCACTCTTCTGCTTAGTCACCCAATGTGCACTTATTAGAGTACTGCTGAAATACATATTCATCTATCCACTCCAGAAAGATAGTCCAAACTGAGACCTCAGGATCAGAAAGGCTCCCATTCTCCTGCAGGGTTCATTCATTTACTCAGTGAATTATTAAATGCCTACAGCACGCAGGGCCATCAGCCCCATGGCTATGAGAAAGACTCAGTCCTTCCCTCACAGGCCTTATGATAGACTCCAGTAAATAAAACCATACAGGCACAGAATGCGGCGGGCTTTATAACAAAGGCAGAAAGCCCCTCTTGTTGTGTCCTCAAGGGAGGCAGAGAAGCTCCCCTCTGGCTCTAGTTGGAGAATCCTAACCCAAGCAAGTCCATCCTTGAACAATAAACATCTCCAGCATTGCTGGCTTTGGAAGACCCCATGGTGAGATGCTGGAGCTTTTTTCTGCTCCAGATTTCACTTTCTAAATATTTACTTTTACTTTCCATGTTCACTTATAGGCCAGATTTTTTTTTCCTACCATTGAATTATTTCATCATGTTCTATTTAATTATTGCTTTAATTGGCATTGGTGACCACAAATGATAATAAATACTATTAACTGGCATAACAGCTTCACTAGTCTATTTCACTTCCCCATGCTGTTGTAACTGAAGCACCCAGCACAAGCATTCCCAGCTCGTGGACATCTAAGACCTTTAAGGTCATTCTTTCATGCGTTGCTAGTGTTTTCCATATTCCTTTCTGGTAGCCAATTTTTCCCTCCTAAAATAACTTTCTTCATTCCTAGTAAGCTTCATATGTATTTTATGTATTCTTCGCTCTTTTTTATGACATTATACATATTATTGAAAGCTAGGAAATAATACAAGATTCTTGACCAACATAATACCACTTAGTACATCTTTTTGTAAGAAATAGTTTCTCTAATAAAAATCTTTGATATGGGAAGAAACAAGCAAGTTGTTTTTTAAGGTTTTCCAACCCTATATTCTACTACAAATTACGCTGTTATGGTATGCTTCCAAAATTCTTTCAAAGATTATGGTTTATAGAGTTCAATAAACCTAATAGTTTATAAAACTTCTCAAAAAATAATCTTATGCCAAAAATAATTTAGTAGTAGGTGGTCTTTGTCTTGTGGTCGCATTGTTTTGATATTGTCTTTTAAGTTTCTATAATTTACAAGGGCTGTTTAATCAGTTGGCATAAATTTCATGACAAAAATACTAATATGTAAGCAAAGTATATGAAACAATATTATTGAGAAGTAAATTATATTCCATATAGAAAAAGACTAGAAAGACAACACCAAAACCCTAAATTAGACAGTGAGATTATGAGTAGCTTTTTTCTTCTCTTTTTCCATATAGATCAAATTACTACATTGGGCATATATCACTTTTATAACATGAAAATACAGCAAATAGGGCGATGATAAACTGCAAGTGCTCGGGGAGAATGCTTAACTCAGGCCAGTTGCAAGAGAGTGAGAACACACACGCAGCCTGTGGGAGCGGGCTCCGTGCCATCACCTGGCCGGTCCTGGCTGTGTTACTGTGTTTTCGCACCTCAAAAGTTGGGACAGCGAGGAAAGGCCAGAAGAGCTAGAACGTTTCCATAAGAAGTGTATTCAGTATGATTTGTCTAGCTCTGACTAATGTGTGCAAACCCCAGATTCCACTAAGCAAATGCAAGATTGTTTTTCCCTGTTAATTTGTTCCTGGGCCCTTCTTACTTACTGTGTTGGGGGTTGGAGAGGGGGTGATTGACTTCTTTTTTCTCACGGTGTTTTCTCTTTTTTTTTTTTTTTTTTTGAGTCAGAGTATTGCTCTGTCGCCCAGGCTGGAGTGCAGTAGCATGATCTCGGCTCACTGCAACCTCCGCCTTCCAGGTTCAAGTGATACTTCTGCCTCAGCCTCCCAAGTAGCTGGGACTACAGGTACATGCCACCACATCTGGCTCATTTTTTGTATTTTTCATAGAGACTGGGGTCTCACCATGTTGGCCAGGCTGGTCCCAAACTCCTGACCTCAAGTAAGCCACTGCGCCCGGCCATCTCTCACAGTGTTTTTTAAAACAACAATGCGTTTTCACAACAGTTGGCCTGAAGAGGTGTCCGACCAAGTTGGAATTCATAGCAGATATCCATTGGAAGTTAATTTTTGGTGTATTTGACTGTTTTCCATTGACTTCGCATTGAGGCAGTGAGAGAGACTTGAAGAACTTAGAATATGAACCCTTTTGTCACTGGCAAACATGGGACATAGAGGTATGTCTTTACAGCAATTTATGGCAACACTCTGGGCTGGAATCTAGGGGTTAGGCAGCCTGGCCGGTTTTGTAAATTAGATAGCCAGGCCACCCTCAGAGTCAGTTTGAGGGTTTAGTGGGAAGCCTGAATAAAAAGAGAAGTTAAACTTTTAAGAAAAGGGTCAAGCTTTAAAACTGGAATTGGGTTCTCAAATTTAATGAGTAAAAAGAAACCCCAAAACTGGAATTGTAATTGTGGAGAACTACAACTGATAATATTTGGAATATCATCTACAAGGAATGAAACTATCCAGAAGCATTTAGATGGTAGTCAGTGCCATGTAGCTCATCTCTGGGGGCAGGGTGGCTCCTGGCACTGTAGAGAAAGACCATTGGTGCTTCCTTCTCCCAGTCAGAGGAAAGGGATACCCTGTGGAGGTCCCAGCAGCTTAGAGCCTGCCCCCATGTGGTTATCTCTGTGCAGTTTCCTTCCCTCTGTCTTCCTGTAACTCCTTCACTTTGGCCCCTGTGCCCTTTCTGGGCAGAGGATGACAGGAGGCACCGCATGGGTACATTCTTTTTTTTTTTTTTTTTTTTTTTTTAGACAGAGTCTCACTCTGTCACCTGGGCTGGAGTGCAATGGCGTGATCTCGGCTCACTGCAACCTCCATCTCCGGGGTTCAAGCGATTCTCCTGCCTCAGCTTCCCCAGTAGCTGGGATTACAGGCGGCCGCCACTACGCCCTGCTAATTCTTTGTATTTTTAGTAGAGACGGTGTTTCACCATGTTGTTCAGGCTGGTCTCAGACTCCTGACCTCGTGATTCACCCGCCTCACCCTTCCAAAGTGCTGGGATTACAGGCGTGAGCCACTGCGCCCGGCCAACTACATGCTTTCCTCCTCCTGTCGGGATTGGCCTGGGCTGTACCTTTCTCATGGTGGAAGCCTGCCCAGGGACCAGGCCCTAGAAGACCAGCAGTTTATTTAACTGGGTTGGCCTTTGTCCCCGCTCCCTGTGACCCGGCCCTGCCACATCTTTACCCAGGTGCACCACTGACATCATCACTCGGCTGGACTCTGGAAAGCAGGAAACTGCTGGAGCGTGTTTGGGGCATCAGTGATGTCACCCGCTACGAATGCCGGGTGGAGTTACTGGACTGAGGGTGGCCCCGCCCTGAGGACTCACTGCCATTCTGTCCTTTCTCACGTTTCAGTTCAGCTCAGTTTGTTTTCCGTCCCCCTCCCTCTACTGTAAAAGTATGTACTCAGTGTTTCGTTTCCTGCTGGATCCGATTCAGGTCAGTGGTGAAGTTCTTTGCGAGCTCAGTGGGGAGGTGTTTCCTCCCCTTTGTACCGGCCCTACTTAGGGATGCACGGTTATACACTTGCTTCACTCGGTTAGGCATGGAGGAGAATTCATTCAGACCTCATAGGTTTAAATCAAATGCATGACCCTTCACATTTTCCAGAGATTTACGGTCAGTTACAGTGAGACAATTAAACATTCACCCCTCAAGCTGCACTTAGAGATGTGTAAGCAGTAATGTAGTCATGCACTCCCCATGATGTGAGAGTGTGCAGAACGCCACTCCTCCCAGGAGGTCCGCCAGGACCTCTACAGGGAGCATCTTGCCTGCAAAATCACCCATCCCTTTTTCCCCCCTCTCCACTTTCCCTACTTTTCCACTCCCACACCCACAAATAAACAAAGAAACCTTGAGCTTATTTTACAAAAGTCTTTGAAATGGCCCTCGTCTCTCCGATGCTCCTGGGCCCTGGTTTGGCCCCATCTATGCAATCTCTCTGATGAGTGTGAAATAAGCCAGGTTTGGCTCATGCTCTGCCCGTGAGCTTGCCCTCCCCATGAGCCTGCCCTCTCCATCTGGCCTCACTTTGTTTGTGTCCCTGTGTCCTTTGTCTTCGATCCTGGGATCCTGGTGGTTTCCTCCTCCCCGCCCAGCATGGGTCCTTTTCCCCAGGGTTCTTCCCTATCTCTACATCAGAATTTCCTGCTTTCTCCCAAATATGCATTTCCCTGGCCCAGGCATCCACTGCTTCCTCTCATCGTGAGGTCCCTGCCGCAGGCTGCTGATGGTGTTGTGGCCATGCCTTCCTCCACAACCCAGGGAAAGCTACATGTGTGTCTGTCCCATAGGGAAGGAGTCATCCCTGTCTTCTCAGTGCGGCATGTTCAGGAGGAAGGAAAGTAACTGGCATCATTCTCAATTTCCAGAAACTGTTTATCATATTAACAAGAAAAAGAAAGCTTTGTGACTCATGAGAATGCTGTTTTCCTCTCTGGTACATAAGGTTATCTAGATCCAATCCATTTGTGTAGAGGATCTTCTCTCCCCTAGTGTGATGTACACTTATTTTTAGCACAAGTATAAAACTACTTTAAATGAAATCAGCCTCAGCCAGGGAAATATGCTGAGTAATAATGTTGCCAGGTACAATACCACAAAGTTGAGTTTGTAACTCACTGCTATTAATCCCTGTGTGTTAGTTCTGACTTTTTACTCTTTGCATACATAGAAAAATGTTGTTTCTCTTCAGAGTCAAGGAGGGAAAAAAAGAAAAGATAAAAGATGCTTATAACACTTTTGTGTCCACCCCTAAAATCAGCATATTGATCTATTATTTTTTTCTAGGTATTGATGAGATATTGACTCATATACTTTCATACAACTGGTTATATATATATATATATACACACACACACATATATATACATATATACACACATATATATACATATATACGTATATATATACACATATATATACGTATATATATAGACTCATTTTTCTTCCACTTTCATCTACAGCCTACTTGTTTTCTTCCCCCCATTTTTCGTTTGGATTCATAGCATAAATTGACAACAAAGATACATCTCAATTTAGAGCTTCCAAAAGGCACCCATAAAAGTATCTGGTGCTCGTGGAATTTCTCTTTCTTCTATGTCTCTTAGTTACACTTTTCTCTTATTACACTTTTCTATCCCAGCCGTGGCTAAGAGGCGTATAATCAGAAGCAGCTAAGCAATGTATGCAAGGGAAATAGAATGAATGCAAACCAAGATACCGGTTTTGTAAATTTGATACCCAGGCCACCCTCAGAGTCAGTTTGAGGGTTTAGTGGGAAGCCTGAATAAAAAGAGAAGTTAAACTTTTAAGAAAAGGGTCAAGCTTTAAAACTGGAATTGGCTTTTCAAATTTAATGAGTAAAAAGAAACCCCAAAACTGGAATTGTAATTGTGGAGAAATATAACTGATAATATCTGGAACTCGCGGCAGTTTACAGGCTTAACTATGTATGTGTTCCTTAAATTATCCACCCGCAGATATCAGATTACAATATGTCCTCGCTTAATGTCATTGATAGGTTCTTGGAAACTACCACTTTAAGCAAAAGGACATGATGCATATGAAACCAGTTTTCCCATAGTCTAATTGATAGGAAAAAGAGTTGAGTTATGAAGCCACACGGTACCTCATTTGGCTTAAAGTCACTGTTTCCAACAACCTACCCACAATGTTAAGTAAGGACTTACTGTAAATGAAAATATTTGCAGCAAATTGCTTTTGAGAGAATTGGTTATCACACTCTTCTCTGGGTATCATTGAAAATTCAGAATGTTTAATCCCATCAGGCTATACTCACTGGTATAAAATCAGGGAGCAAGTATAAAGTAGGTGTAGGGAAATAATTTATGTTGGATTAAATGATCCAATGAAGTAGGTGAATGAATCCTTATTAAGCCCCTGGAAGTCCCAGAATGAAAATGTATAACTGCATGACTAACCCCTGTAAGAATTTGCTAGGTTTTCTGCATTAAGTACGCTTCCCAGGCCATTTGTAATAAAGGTACCGTGATCTGTTAAGGAAGAGACCTATAGCTGGGAACAAAAAGAGCCAATTCCATCCTGGACATCAGTCTCCTGTTTGACTCATTCCAACCCCAAGAATATGATGTAGAGTGTAGGACCTATGAAAGTTACCTACTGTGCTTCCCTGTACCTTCCATCATCCAGTTCCCAGACGTATCTGTGTTTTCTTCTCTGAATGCATAGTTACTTGGGATCCCATGCTGTATTAGTCTGTTCTCACACTGCTGTAAAGAACTACCTGAGGCTGGATAGTTTATAAAGAAAAGAGGTTTAATTGACTCAGTTTTACAGGCTATACAGGAGGCATGGCTGGGGAGGCCTCAGGAAACTTACAATCATGGTGGAAAGCAAAGGGGAAGCAAGCACATCTTCACATGGCAGCAGGAAAGAGAGAGAGTGAAGGGGTAGTGCCACACACTTTTAAACAACCAGATCTCATGAGAACTCACTATCACGAGAACAACAAGGGGAAAATTCACCCCCATGATCCAGTCACCTCGCACCAGGCCGCTCCTCCAACACTGAAGATCATAATCATCATGAGATTTGACTGGGGACATAGCACCAAACCATATCACATGCCTTTCCCAGGACTGGTGTTGGAGGAACGGTGCCCTTGTCACACCTACCAGAATATGCTCACCCACCTCCATACACTCCATTTCTCTTTCAAGCACACCTCTTCACTTGTGCCGCCAGCTAAGGTTTACTGCAGTTACTTCCTTTGTGTGTCCTCTTACCTTACCAAGTCGCCTCACCCACCATCTACTATTAATTAAATTACCGCCTCCCCCACTTCCCACCTCCAGAGTAGAGACTGTGTCTTTAGTTCTCTTGGCCTTCCCACAATGGGAATTCCAGTGTAGAACATACCCTAGGAGCCAACTAAATGTGCTAGTGGCCTGCCAACCCTGCAGAGGGCTAGGGAATCTTCAGGGAGTCTGCTGCCAGTGGAAACTCGCCAGTACTAGAATCCCAGGCTCCAAAGAAGTCTAGAAAAGTACATCTTTTAAGGAGCTAATGAGAGGCTCAGGTGCCCACAAATCCTGTCTGCTCTTGGCCTAGTTCTTTTGGGATCAGTGTGCTAGTCTCTGTTATCAAACCAGTTACTGAACCAGCAAGACTAAAAAACCAGGCCCAAACACATTCTATTCATGTGCTTAGATATGGACCTATGGATCAAATGTCCCACTGTAAAGCAAAAAAGCAAACTGTTTTTCCCTTGTACTCTCATACTCAACAATAGCACAGTTCTGTGGCTGGCTGTGTGGGGGCTTTTCCCTACACACCAAATATTTCTCACAAACACCAACCGGGTGTCCTCTTATTCAATTCAGTCCTGACACTGTCTACCTGGAGATCGTGTCTGATCCCACAGATTGACAGCTCAGTCCCAAGAGACCAGCCCCACTTCAGGTACTAATTGCAAATCCAGGCCACGCATACTTCTGACTGCCTGGCTAAAAACCATGTTCACGGCCGGGCACAGTGGCTCATGCCTGTAATCCCAGCACTTTGGGAGACCAAGGCAGGTGGATCACTTGAGGTCAGAGGTTCGAACCAGCCTGGCCAACATGGTGAAACCCCGTCTCTATTAAAAATACAAAAATTAGGCCGGGCGCAGTGGCTGATGCCAGTAATCCCAGCACTTTGGGAGGCCGAGGCAGGCGGATCACAAGGTCAGGAGATTGAGACCATCCTGGCTAACACAGTGAAACCCTGTCTCTACTAAAAGTACAAAAAAATTAGCCAGGTGTGGTGGCGGACGCCTGTAGTCCCAGCTACTCAGGAGGCTGAGGCAGTAGAATGGTGTGAACCCGGGAGGCAGAGCTTGCAGTGAGCGGAGATCACACCACTGCACTCCAGCCTGGGCGAGAGAGTGAGGCTCCGTCTCAAAAAAAAAAAAAAAAAATACAAAAATTATCTGGGTGTGGTAGCGGGCTCCTATAAGCCCAGCTACTAGGGAGGCTGAGGCAGGAGAATTGCTTGAACCCGGGAGGCGGAGGTTTAGTGAGTTGAGATCCTGCCACTGCACTTCAGCCTGGGAGACAGAGTGAGACTCCATCTCAAAACAAAAACAAAAAAAATGAGTTCGCATGAGCCCCCTCCATGGGTTCAATTAAGTTCCTAGGATGGCTCACAGAACTCAGAGAAACACTTATTTACAGAGGTGTTATGATATATATTGATTTTCATCCATGGTTCCTGGCTCCTGAATCCCATAACCCTTCTTACAGCCTTTTGTTATAATGTTGGGGGTGTCACGCCTCAGGGGCAGGCCTCTGACCTTCCCTGCCCTCCTTGCACTGTAATGTTTTCCCCATTTCTGATTGTGAGTCTTAAGACCCTCCCATGAGAGGGTCCCACCCTACACCTTGTGGGAAGGAATGTGGATGTCATGAAGCGTCCATAAAAACCCGAGAGGACAGGGTTCAAGGGGATTCCAGACAGCCAGACATGTGGAGCTTCCTGCAGGGCAGGGCACCCAGGTCGGGCATGGAAGTTCTGCGCCTCTTCCCCCTATACCTCGCCCTACACACCTCTTCAGATGTGTCCTTTATGATATCTTTTTGTTGTTGTTGTTTGTTTGAGACAGAGTCTCGCTCTGCTGCCCAGGCTGGAATACAATGGCATGATCTTGGCTCCCTGCTACCTCCGCCTCCTGGGTTCAAGCGATTCTCCCGCCTCAGCCTCCTGAGTAGCTGGGATTACAGGCATCCACCATCATGCCTGGCTAGTTTTTGTATTTTTGTAGAGACAGGGTTTCACCATGTTGGCCAGGCTGGTCTTGAACTCCTGACCTCAGGTGACCTCCCCGCCTCAGCCTCCCAAAATGCTGGGATTACATGCGTGAGCCACCATGCCTGGCCTGCAATATCCTTTATAATAAACTGGAAATGTTAAGCATGTGTTTCCTTTAGTTCTGTTAGCTGCTCCAGCAAATGAATCAAACCCAAAGAGGGGAGTCTTAGGAACCCCAATTTGAAACCAGTTGGTCAGAAGTTCCAGAGGCCCAGACTTGCAACTGGTGTGGTTGGGGGTGCTCAGCCCTGTGGGATCTGACACTATCTCTGGGTAGACAGGGTCAGAACTGAACTGGAAGCCACCTCACCTGGTGTCCGCTGCTTGGTGTGTGGGGAAACCCCCTACACATTTGGTCACTGAAGTCTTCTGTGTTGATGATTGTTGTGGTGCGACAGCGGAGGAAAACACGGTTTGAGGAGAGCTTTTCCAACACGCTTATGTGTACCAGTTTATTATAGAAGACACAAATGAACACCAGATGAAGAGATGCATAGGGCATGGTCTGTGGAGTTGGGGTTCGCCTCCCTCCTGGCACAAGGATGCCTTCACCGACCCAGAAACTCATCAAGTCTTGTTCGAGGATTTTTGTAGAGCTTAATCTCCACTCCCCGCCCTCCACCTTTCCTGGAGGTTGATGGGTGGGGCTGAAAGTTCCAGCCCTCCAGTCTTCTACTCACTTGGTCTTTCCATCCTGAGGCTAGCTGGAGGCCCACCCCATCACTCCATTACCTTAAGCTCAGGTGTTATTGAAGGAGCTCCTTATGAATAGAGCGAAAAACACCCCTATCAGAAATTTCAAGAGTTTTAGGAAACCTGTGACTGGAACCAAGGACAAAGATGAAATATATTTCGTATGATAGCACACACACCAGATTGGATCGTGGGGCTGTATGGCCTTTAGTGTGAAAGCTGCTTGACCACATTTTCCACCCATGCATTGCCATTCTCATTTCAGGCTGCATCCTCATCATCATCACCATCACCTGTTCTTAGCAAAGGTCACACACCTTCCAAATGCTTTGTGTAGATTAGCCCATTACTCCCCATACTCACCCTGGGAGCATAGTCAGTGATAAGAGGTAGAGTTCTAGTGCTCTGTGACTACTTTGGTTTATGGGATCTTTGCCCAGGAATAACTGGACTTTAAACATCTTGGCTTTTCTTTTCAGTAGGTCAGTCAGCATGTACTCACAGGGCATGCTGAGCATTGAGACACATCACAACGGAGTGAAAACCTGCTGCCACACACCCCCAGAGGCAGCAGGATGTTTGGATAAATAAGGCATAAACACCTGGAGAATTAAAGCAAGTACAATTAGTGCAGCCTTTGCCAAGAGAAAGGTGTAAGTGCTAAATGCAGTAGATGTTCAAATACGGCAGAGACCACAGTGGGCAGGGTAGGCCAAGAATGCTGCCTAAGGAGTGGGGCTTGGGGTGAAACTGGGGCATTTGAGACACTGCAGGCCCATCACCCTGGCTGCACCCTCCTGAGGGAGGCAGAGACTAAGGCGGGAGGCCTGGAGAGGCCTGTGCATGAGCCTGGGGGCTCATTGATAAGGAGCTTCCAGTGGGGGCAATAACACTGGAAGTGGAGAGGATGGCATGTGAGCCGGGAGACGCAGTGGAGTGGAAGTCGCCAGAACTGACAAAGGATGGGATGTGAGCAAGGAGTCCAAGTGAGTCCTGGGGACCTGGAAGGACGGACCCAGAGAGAGCAATGACTTCAAACTGGCACGGCAATGAAGTGACTGACCCGCGAGTGCCCTGCACCGAGGCTGACATTTGACTTCCTGCCAAGTTGGCCATCAGACAGTTAGAAATCATTTTTGGAGTTCAGGAGAGAGGCCAGGGCTGAAAATTGGGGAGTTGTTTACATTGGGAGTGATATACAGTCTCTACATTTCCATCCAGTTCAAAACATTCTTGCGTGTCTGCTATGCACTGTGCACTGAGGTTACCAAGACTGGAAAGACCCAATCCCTGTCCTGGAAGCTTAGTGTTGGCAGGAGGCAGACAAGCTGATACATGCAAACAAAGGGCTCACAGGTGCCAGGATGCCGAGGTATACGGAAGAAGGATGGTTGCTTCTCTACCCAGGAGTGCCCTGAGGTGTCTTAAAAAGAGGAGCATTTATGACTCAGGCAGGGTGGCACATTCCAGACGGCAGTGGGCAGGATCCTGACTCCAGAGCGCCTTAGAGGCTGCAGCTGGGAATTGAGCTGGACCCTGAAGGCAGTAGGGTGAGCCATAAAATAGGGTTAAAGAACCAAGGGAATAGGGGGATCAGACCATTGCATAGCTCCAGCAGCACCATTACTGGCAACCTGTGTGAATGATGGTCCCCTCTTACATGCCCACCATGCAAGGGCTCTGGGCCATTCTTCACTCTTTAATGCAGAAAAGCAAAACTCCCAGCTGTTTTCCCCTACCCAAACTGTGTGAGCCTGAGCCCAGCCCCAGGAAGGATCTTGTCCTAGGTAACCAAGAAGGCCTGAAGTGTCAGAAGAGGTAGCTCCAGGCTGAATAAAGGGACAAATGAAGCATTACTGCACTGAGATCGCCCATCTGGGGGTGCTGAAACAATAAGTCTATACCCATCTAGTCATTAAGCCTCAATAATTTGGTTTCTAAATGGGCTATTATTTGCTACAGATCAAAAGTTGTTGGAAACTATATTACACAGATAAGTAGAATTGTCCCGCAAATAAAGGAGGTAATCTCTTCTGTGTTTGAGATACCATGCAGTATTTGTCCAACTTGTACAAATATTTCTGATCCATGAGAATCCTCTACTTTCAACTTACTTGCTGCTATATCCCAACTATTATAAGGCCATGGAGACCAGTAGCCTGGTTTCCATTATCTTTGCTCTCTTTTTTTTATGGCATGGTTGACACTACCTCCAGTAGCAAAGAGTTAACTTGTCATCAGAGCTATAAAATCACAATGATAAGTGAAAAGTTCTCTTTTGTACTTTAGCAACCAAGAGAAGTATAATTCCCAACTACAATGCTCAAAATAAGAGACAGTTTTTACTTTGGGCCTGAAAATACTTATAGGTCAGTTCTCCTAGTTGGGTCCATGCTGTTGTTGGTGTTCCCTCCCAAGTAAATACATACTGAATTTAGCAAATTATTCATTTGTGATCCTCTGTGCCATCTAAAAAATATATAGTTTAAAACACTGGCCAGGCCCAATGGCTTATGCCTATAATCTCAGCACTTTGGGAGGCTGAGGCAGGCGGATCACCTGAGGTCGGGAGTTCAAGACCAAACTGGCCAACATGGCGAAACCCCCTCTCTACTAAAAATACAAAAATTAGCCGGGCATGGTGTTGGACTCCTATAATCCCAGCTACCAGGGAGGCTGAGGCAGGAGAATTGCTTGAACCTGGGAGGCGGAGGTTGCAGTGAGCCGAGATTGCGGCACTGTACTCCAGCCTGGGCAACAGAGTGAGACTCCATCTCAAAAAAAAAAAATGCTTATCATTGCTCAGATAGCTGTACAGTTTTTTATTATTTATGATAATGGTAACTGACTTTTTGTTAAAGCTGGTTTGGAATCTGGAGGTTATTTTGATTTTGATAACTTTATGATTTTAACTTTTAATTTTAACTTTATGATGTTTGTCATAAAGAGTGGAATGTGCTCCTATTTTGAGATGGAAACATTTTGGCAGGGAGAGAGAAGAGAGACACCAAACCACCTAACAGCGAGGTTCCAAGGGGAGATTCATTCAGCATCTTTGAAGCATTGTTAGTTTTCATTTAAGGCATAAATTGGAAACATATCTTTCTTTGGAGTAGGAAGTATTTCAGACGGAAAAAATAATGATTGCTACAATGACATCACGAAAAAGAACAGAAGGTTTCATGAAGAGTAATAAAATTAAGTTTATGAATTAGAGCTTCAGATGGGAAATCTTATTTGGACAGTAAATGGTTAATGGTACGGGGAAACCATGATGGGGGATCTTTGCAGCATTGAAAAAACACGCGTCCATAAATCCTTCTCTAGCACTTCTTTGTGATCACAGAGTCAAACTGAGGACAATGATGGAGTGCTCCGGTTCATCCGAAGTGCACGAGTCCCCTTTGCAGCAGACTCTGACATTCCCGGCCCCTCTCTGGAGTGTTATCAACATGCAGTCACTGCTCTCTACGTCATTACTTTAAAAACAAAAACTCGGCCAGCAGCAGTTCAGTACATCTTCAAAGATCTTGACTTGTAATTTTTTTCCCTACATCTTCTCTATTGAGCACATGAACCAACATCTTTCTACCCCCAAATAATCAGTTCTTTCCCCCTAAATAAAATGGGTAATCCAAAAAAGACTCATCAAAAGGAAGTTAAAGATAGTAATGCCTAGGTAGTTTCAGGACCAGAATGATTGTCTCTAAATATGTACATGTACAGTGATTACGTGTTTAAAATGTTTAATGACTTGGAGAAATAGTGTGTTGAGTGGAGAAAAATGAGATTTAGTAGAGCATAATGTCAACAGTGTAAAAATACATAGAAAAGCAAGCAGGAATAAAGGAACGTTTAAATAAATTACAAAGATAAAAATTAAAACCGTAATTCAGCCGAGCCTGGTGGCTCATGCCTGTAATCCCAGCACTTTGAGAGGCCGAGGCAGGCAGATCACTTGAGGTCAGGATTTCGAGACCAGCCTGGCCAACATGGTGAAACCTCATTTCTACTAAAAATACAAAAATTAGCCAGGCATGGTGTTGGGTGCCTGTAATCCCAGCTACTCGGAAGGCTGAGGCAGAAGAATCGCCTAAACCCAGGAGGTGGAGTTTGCAGTGAGCCTAGTTCGCGCCACTGGACTCCAACCTAGGTGACAAAGGGAGACTCCGTCTCAAAGAAAAAAAAAACTTAACTAGAACATTTATTGAGCACTTGCTAGGTGCCAGCTAGTGCTCTGAGTGCTTTGTGTGTATTAACTCATTAATGCCCCCAGCACTTCTTGAGGTAGATTAAAATCTCCATCTCGGTTTTACATGCAAGGAAACCAGAGCACGAACAGCTTCAGAAATTTACCCTCCTCGTAAAGATAGAAAGTAGCAAACCCAGGATTCAACCCAGAAATATTATACCATGTTTGTGCTGAATCTTTTTTTTTTTTTTTGGAGATGGAGTTTTGCTCTTGTTGCCCCCAGGAGTGCAGTGGCGTGATCTTGGCTCAGCGCAACCTCTGCCTCCCAGGTTTAAGTGATTCTCCTGCCTCAG
Source organism: Hylobates moloch (assembly GCF_009828535.3). Lineage (NCBI taxonomy): Eukaryota > Metazoa > Chordata > Mammalia > Primates > Hylobatidae > Hylobates > Hylobates moloch. The sequence goes on along the minus strand of NW_026652303.1, from coordinate 2,602,962 downwards.
CCTCCCAAGTAGCTGGGATTGCAGGCGCTCACCACCATGCCTGGCTAATTTTGTATTTTTAGTAGAGACAGGGTTTCTCCATGTTGGTCAGGCTGGTCTCAAGTTCCCGACCTCAAGTGATCTGCCTGCCTCTGCCTCCCAAGTGTTGGGATTCCAGGCGAGAGCCACCGCTCCTGACCTTTGTGCTGATTCTGTAGTCTTATTTTCACATCCTATGAGTTACTGTAAGTAATTCTTGATTCCAAGAACTGTATAATAAGAAAGGGTAGCTTCCAATTATCTACTCTTGCTTGATAATGCATTAATTCCACATAGCCTTTAAAAGTTTAGTAAATTTTAGGATACATTTTCGAGCTGTTATTTCCTATTGGCTGTTAGAAAACTGTGTTGCTCAAAGGGGAACATGTCTAGTGTGCCTTGTGGAGATTTTCCTACAGCTTTTCTGGCTGACCCGTCACTTGCACTCTGGAACTCTCCTAAACCAGGTACGGCCCACCACGTGGCATGGTGTGGCTCCTGGACTTACTGTCATCCGTTAGGTTCATATTCTTCAAGCAAGTCTAGAACTATTTTCTGAGAGATTCCCTGGCTGTTGTTTCTGTGTTTGGGGTGGGTTAATCACCTTTTTAGGTGAGAGACTTGTTTTGGGTCCACAGTTTCACAAAAGTATTGTCAACCCTGCTGGCCAAGTGACTGAGGTGCTGGGCATGGGAGCACACTCCATCGGCATGGCAAAGTGGATTCACTCCGTGCCATTGCCAGAGAATAGGACTTTGAACCACAGCCACCCAGCTTTTTCTGAAAGGCCCGCTTGGGCAATGGTGCCTGGAGAATTATCTGAAGAATGCAGTCTGTCCATTCCTCTGGAGATGGTCTAGTTTTTATCCCCAGACCAAGCTGAACCTCTTAGAGCTGTGCATTTATATTGTGTGGAATTGCTTTCAGCGACGTGTCCTATAACATCGTGTTCTTGTCACCTTTTGAGGGACACTGGTGCTGTGGGGAAGATCCTTACCAATACGCAACAGCAGGGCCCTGTTCTCTCACCTGCCATCCCCTCTGGAAAGCTCACAGAGAGTTGCCTGGGTTGCTCCTTTTCCAAGCAGGACTTCTGCTGTAGACTTACAGCTCCAGTTACAAGCCTGTGTGCTTGTCTGTTTCCCCACAAGGTGTTCTGACCTGGGAGGCATCTCTGAATCCTAAATTACAGGCCTAGCACTTGGCACACAGTGGGTTCCAGTTGTGGAATGAATTTCTTTCAGTCCTGACAATAGATGTTGGGGTTCTTTACTTTGTTTGTTGTTATTGTCTGTTTTGCTTGTATTTTGGGGTTTTTTGCTTTTTCCCCCAGGGAATGAAAATGCCTTCTCCATATGAACCAGACATATGCTTGGGCTGGGGCTGAGTGTCCTTTGTTGTTTGCTCTAATTATAACTAATGAACAGCTCAGCTCTGGTAATTGTAGGCTTGCTGGACCCAGTGCCTGCCTCCTAACTGAATCTTGACTCTGCTCCATTATGTATTTTCCGTGATCCTGATTTCTGTCAATCTAATTTTTAAATTTCATTCTAAGGCAAACCTGCTCATGTTCTTTGCTGAAATCAACCTCCCCTTTCTGGAACAGACATATGGAAAATTGGAGGCAAAATATAATAATGGTGGAGCCTCAGACTGCTTTAAGGCCTGACAGACCGGCCAGGTACTGTGGCTCACATCTGTAATCCCAACACTTTGGGAGGCTGAGGTGGGTGGATTGCTTGAGCCCAGGAGTTTGAGACCAGCCTGGGCAACATAACGAAAACTCATCTCTACAAAAAGTTAACTGGGCTCAGTGATGTGCACCCGTAGTCCCAGCTACTCAGGATGCTGGGGTGGGACCATCGCTTGGGCCCGGGAGGTCAAGGCTGAAGTGAGCTGTGATTGCGCCACTGCACTCCAGCCTGGGCAACAGAGTGAGACCCTGTCTTAAAAAAACAAAAAGACCCATGAGACCTAGACTCCCCCTGTCAAAAATCCACACACACACACATATACAATAAGATAGTATTTCTACCTTTTCTTTCTCAAAACATTCCACAGAACAGTCTTACCTTCGAGGAGAGCGGTACGCATGACCTTTTGTTTGTTTGTTTGAGACAGAGTCTGGCTCTGTGGCCCAGGCTGGAATGCAGTGGTGCCGTCTCGGCTCACTGCAACCTCCGCCTCCCAGGCTCAAGCGATTCTCCTGCCTCAGCCTCCCGAGTAGTTGGGATTACAGGCGCGTGCCACCATGCCTGGCTAATTTTTGTATTTTTTAGAAGAGACAGTTTCACCATGTTGGCCAGGCTGGTCTCAAACTCCTGACCTCACATTATCTGCCTGCCACCACCTCCCAAAGTGCTGGGATTTCAGGCATAAGCCACCATGGCCAGCTGGAGGCCTTATTTTTACTGCTATTCAGAGAAGCTGTGGCTTATCCATGGAGGGCTTGAGCTTTGCCTTTTCTCTTGCTCATTTCCATACCTAGCAAGAGCTTAAGCTGGTTTATTGCACTGACGTTCTAATGAAATATAAATAGCTTCTCAACAGAGAGATAAGAAAGAGGAGTATCTAGTACAGCAAGACCCTCTGGGTGGGTCAGGGCCAGCTGGGGCCGTGCTGGGGCCCGTGAAGGAGGTAGCGTGGGAGCACTGATGCTCGGGCTCCGTCACATCCGTTTTTGGCATTTGTCCTGGCAAAGGCTGCGTTTCTGATCTTTCAGAAAGCTGTGGGTACACTGTACAGAAATGTGTTTTGCTTGCTTTGAAGGATGACCTACTGGCTGACAGCCAGCCAGAATTATTAATTCCATATACATTTGCAGATTTTCAGCATGAGATGGCAATTAGCCTACAGAAACCCATTTAACCCCCGAGGTGGAGCTGTATGGTGAAGACTGTTATTTATGGGAGTCTGTGTAATTTGCCTCTGTGACAAGGGACAGCCATGGCCCACACCACCCTCCTTTTCCAGGACTCCTGCCTCTGCCTCTGCCTGAGTGGCTTGGCCTGTCCTGGCCGCGTGAGTCTTGTGGACATGTGCATATCAGTCAGGGACCCCTGTGGTATGGAGCAAAGGGTTGTTTTTTACTGTTTTAACTTACTTCATAGCATCTCATCAGTATTACAGGCATGTGCCGCCACGCCAGGCTAATTTTTTTTTGTATTTTTAATAGAGACGGGGTTTCACCATATTGGCCAGGCTGGTCTTGAACTCCTGACCTCAGGTGATCACCCCGTGTCAGCTTCCAAAGTGCTGGGATTACAGGCGTGAGCCACCGCACCTGGCCCACAGAGCTTCTAAAGGAAGTGTGTTGGTTTTTTAATCAAAGTTGAGGCAGCGCCTCAGTGAGGGGCAGGCTGGAGCAGTGGTAAGCGTGCTGAAGGAGTCAGGCTCTCTGGGCCCAAAGTCCTGCTCTGGCCACAGAGCGGCTCCCTTCCCTCTAAGGTGGGATGATGTTCTCCAGGGCCTTTTAGCTCCGGGCTGCTACAGTTCTAAACTGGTGGTGGTGGTGGTGGTGGTGGTGGTTTTAGATGCAGTCTTGCTCTGTTCCCCAGGCTGGAGTGCAGTGGCATGATCTCGGCTCACTGCAACCTTCGCCTCCTGGGTTCAAGCGATTTTCCTGCCTGTGCCACCACGCACAGCTAATTTTTGTATTAGTAGAGATGGGATTTTGCCATGTTGCCCAGGCTGCTCTCGAACTCCTGACCTCAGGTGATCCACTCACCTCAGCCTCCCAAAGTGCTGGGATTACAGAAATGAGCCACCGCACCTGGCCATGATTGTTGTTTTTATAAAATCAGAATATAAAATTTGAAAATGTTCTTTTTTGATGAGAAATGAGAACTACCAACGGAGTAAAATGCTCTAAAAGCCATCAGGTCCTTCCCACAGTATTGAGGCTCTGCTCTTACCATTTTGTTAAATAAGTTTTGTTCCTAACACTCTTTGTGATATGAAGTATTCTTGCTAATCAAGCTGCCTGGAGACTGGCGTTTCCCAGAGCAGTTTTGAAGGTGGAAATGATGGTGCATTTCCTACCCACAGTCTGGAGGGTGGCTGTGCTCTCTGCGCGGTGGGTCTGTGCCGCTCAGTTACGGGTTGGTGAGGGAAGGCTCTAACTCTGTGTCTTACACCATGCGCTAGGGAGTCGCCTGCTTTATTTACGAGTGAGTTGATGCTTTCAGTGGGTTTTGGCTTTGCCTGGTTCCAGACTCAAGCCCTTCCTCTAATGTAGGGCGGGTACAAGAGAGACGTGAGCAAGGACATTGGGATTTAAGGGAAGGGCAGTGCAGGCCAAGGTCAGCAAGAGGACGTCTCTAAGATGAACAGCACTGCATTTGTGGGAAGCAACCCTGCCGTAAACAACTCAGTGAACGTTTACATAGTAAATAATTGCATTGCCTTGGGTTGGAATAGGGACGCCAGAAGGTATAGGACCACGCAGAATTTAGAAAAGGGAGCCCTGAAGAGTGAGATTTTATTGTTGTCACCAAGAGAGTCCAGGTGCTAGAGTTCTCTCCTTGTAAGTGACTAACCTTCTCCCTTTTGGTACACAATCCTCAGGCGAACAGAGATGATTCATTAGGCCATTCTAGCTTAATGGATGCATCACTGTGCAACCACGCAAATGCCTCATTTCTGATTCACTCGTTTAATATTTATTGAGGAGTGCTGGGTACTAGGCCATTAGAAAAACAAACAACAACAAAATAGGCCTGGACCTTGCACTTGCGGAGTTCACAGGCTAGAGAGGCACGCAAGTTAAATATAGAGACAGATGAAAGAGCTGATGTCTAGGACAGAGGGAGCCCCCTGCTCCAGGAGCCAGGGAGCAGACGCCACGGGGGGCTGGCAGGGATAGGGAAGTCAGGCCAGGAATGGGGTTACCTAAGCCGGATCATGAAGGATGAGAAGAGACTCACGAGGGGTCGAGGGACAAGGAGGCAGCAGGTCCGCAGCATGAAGGCAGGAGAGAACATTGCTGTAAGCCTTTACCGTGGCCACTGCATGGGGAGGAAGCGGGAGATTTGGAATGAGCTATGACACCGGGCAGGAAAGCAAGACCCAGGTCTTGTGAGGCCTTGAGCGTCAAGCTTTAGGAGTCAGGACTTTATTCTGCAGGACCTGGGGATTTTAAATACAGCAATATCATAATTACATTCATGTTTCAGAGAGATCGCTCAGGCAGCAGTCTGGAAGGTAGAGTGGAAAACGGAGAAATTAGTCATGAAGACCTATTTAGAAAGTAGTAGGCAAGAAATACCCAGGGCCTAACCTGAGGTGGAGGCAGGGGGTAGGGATGAGAGGAATTGCAGAGCTAGAATGAACTAAACTCAATGAACAGGAGCGGGGAAGAGAGAATGCAGAAATGTCTCTCAGATTTCTGACTTGTTTGCTTAGTGACTGGGGTTGTCATTTATTTAGATAAGCAATAAAGAACCTAGAAACAATTTTAGGAGGAAGATAGTTGTGTTGGGAGCCCCTAAGACCATGATTTATTACAGCACAAGGATACAAAGCAAAATTAGCAAAAGGAAACAGCACATGGGGTCAAGTCCAGGGGAGCCCAGGCGCAAGCTTCCAGAGTACTCTCCCCATAGAGTCACACAAGATACACTTAGTTCCTCCAGCATCGAACTATGACGACACCTGAAATATTGTCTGCAGAGGAGGCTCATTAGAGACTCAATCCCCAAGGTTTTTATTGGGTAATGGTCACGTACCAAATTTCAGTCTCTCAGAACAAAAGCAAATGTTCAGCATAGACCATTTTGTTTGTACAATTTAGGCACAGTGAGCCCCTCTTGTCAGTTAGAGGATAGCTGAAACCCTCCCACAATCCAGGTTCTCAGACTCAGGCCTGCTGCATTCTTTCTTTCCTACACAGTAGTGGATTTGGTTACTAACATGTTGGATCTGAAGCATTTGTTATAATTTACAGTGAAGATGTCCACTGCACAGTTCAGTATTGAGTCTGAGGTTCACTGGAGACATCTGTGCTATCAATGAAAGTTTCTGGAGTCATTACCCCTCAAAGGGTCGTTAAAACCAGGTCTTCTAGAGAGACAGTCTAACCCTGTATTCCTTTAAACCACCATAGAGACCATCTAGTTCTTCACATTATAAAAATGAGAAAACTGAGTCCCCAACGATGTGGCTTGGTTGCACATTTTTCTATTTCAAGTCTGTTACTCCTTCCATCATACCAGACTGCCTCACAAAATGACCAAGTCAGGCATTGTTCATAAATGAACAAAATGGCATTTAGGTTATAAATCAGGCCCTTGTAAGTTTGGTTAATACAACTTATTTCCCAAATATCCTGGTCCTCAGACCCTCAAAAGGAGAGCTGATCACATCAAGGCCTCTAGCTGGAAGGAATTTCTAAGCAGCCTGTAAGTCAACTGTTCATGTTCAGTCCACCTTGAATTACAAAGAACAGTGTATCATTAAGACCTTTCTCTCCAAGGCCGGACGCAGTGGCTCAAGCCTGTAATCCCAGCACTTTGGGAGGCCGAGGCGAGCGGATCACGAGGTCAGGAGATCGAGACCATTATATGGTGAAACCCCATCTCTACTAAAAATACAAAAAAAATTAGCCGGGCTTGGTGGTAGGCGCCTGTAGTCCCAGCTACTAGGGAGGCTGAGGTAGGAGAATGGCGTGAATCCGGGAGGCGGAGCTTGCAGTGAGCTGAGATCGTACCACTGCACTCCAGCCTAGGCAACAGAGACTCCACCTCAAAAAAAAAAAAAAAAGACCTTTCACTCCTCTTTGCTCTTGTGTCTGTTTAACAAATTTTTATGTTAGCAGGCACTCTGTTTGCCACTAGGAATAAAAAGATAAATGGGACAAAGTCTTTGCCCTCAAGTTACTTATACTCTAGAGCCAAGAAAGAGATAGATGAAGAACACATCTTATATATTAGGACTGTGTTGGGGGGAGGAGTAGGCAGAGTAACCCTTTGGATATGGGAAATGAAAATAAATCAAACTCAAAACAAGTTTATTATTTGCTTGAAGCTGTGGTAAAAGATAAAGTGAAACCTGCAAACTAAAATGAAGTTGCTGCTACACATTTCTCCAGTTTTGGATTTCGTTCTTGGATGGCCTTTAACTTGGATAGAAGGGTACGAGACAGCCATACATATATACAGCTGTTGCTCTTTAAGATATCCACTTCACCCTGTCGTGGGGTGGGGGGAGGGGGGAAGGATAGCATTAGGAGATATACCTAATGTAAATGTCGAGTTAATGGGTGCAGCACACCAACATGGCACATGTTTACATATGTAACAAACCTGCACCTTGTGCACATGTACCCTAGAACTTAAAGTACAATTAAAAAAAATTTTTTTAAAAATAAAGAGATCCACTTCACTCAGCACATGTGATTTGGCTTTGGTCTTTGGTGTTAACTTGGATGCCTAAAGAACTGACTTTCCTTGATGCTCACTCCAGCCTTTTTAGGACTAGATTGGATACATTTATGTGTTTGCTGGCTGTTTTTTCTACAGTCACACATCCCACCCATAATAATAATAGGCAACTTTGCAATATTCTAAGTTGTCTTGGAGGATATCATCAAGTAGGTGTCAAGTCAAACTTAATGGTAGACTGTAAATTTTAAAACAAGTTACAGGTCATTTGTATAGTCTATATATATATATTAAAAGAAACAAAACTTTTCCCTCTTGAATCTTTATTCCTATCTCAACTTCATTTATTGCCTCGTTTGTCATCTAAACGGTCTTTGTTCTTTCAGCTTTCAAACATGATTAATTGACATTGTGCAGCATAGCACAGGGAAAAGGCTGAATATTTTGTATGATGAGTAATCTAGTTAAACGCCCATCTTTCTTTTCAACTTTACCAACAAATGTGTCTTATGCAGATGTAAGGGCAGTTTGCTTATTTCCCTGTTCAAAATTTTATGCTATTAGCCTAGCATAGCATGTTTATTTTCCATTAAGCTAGCCAAAAATAATATTGACAAATTCATGAAGCCTTGCATCTGATACTGTTGCGAACTTATGCAAATGTATTTTAGACAGTTAAGGGAATGTAAGAATTAAATAATTAAACATCCAAATGTCAAGAATAGGATAGGAAGAAGTAACTGGCCTCATGTTGGAAGTTAATGAAGTGTTTGAAAATATACCTTTAAAATCAAAGACGTGAATTTGTGTTTTGGGTTTTTTTTTTCAGATTTGAATAAAGCAGAGTATAATATTATAGTTGCTGCAGGAAGTTATGAGCATTTCTGGAAGTGCTTATTTTCAGCACATGCTACTTAGGATTTTAAAAGACATTCAGTGTATCTTTGTCATGAATCTTTCTACTGGGACCAGGCCACTCCTGGATGAACTCACAGATTGAGAGCTTCTCAAAATGTAAAATCAAATTGTCTTTTAAAATACGCTATTTTAAAGTTCTGGAGAATCAAAGCATGAAAATCGGCCAATACTTGGCAAAAACAGTCGATTTGAGGAGTTGTCTCTTTATAATCTCTGATTTCACTTACAAAGCTTGCTTCCAAAAAAAGTACTGTGTATGTCATAAATCTAAAATGTTTTGCTTTTATGCCATTTTTAAGTCCTGATAAATATTCTTGAAGTGTTTTTTATTATTATTATTATTATTATTATTATATTATTATTTGATATGGAGTCATTCTGTCACCCAGGCTGGAGTGCAGTGGTGTGATCTCGGCTCACTGCAACCTCCGCCCCCCGGATTCAAGTGATTCTCCTGCCTCAGCCTCCTGAGTAGCTGGGATTACAGGTGCCTGCCACTGCATCTGGCTAATGTTTTGTATTTTTAGTAGAGATGGGGTTTTACCATCTTGGCCAGGCTGGTCTTGAACTCCTGACCTTGTGATCCGCCTGCCTCGGCCGCCCAAAGTGCTGGAATTATAGGCATGAGCCGCCATGCCCGGCGAGTGTTAAATCATTTTTAACTTGCTAGAAATAATTGTCCCACAACTTACTGAAGATTGGTTTAATATTCACTATTGTTCCCAAAAAACTCTTAAAATATTAAACCAACTCATAGCTTATAACTTTTCAAGGTAGCAAGTGTTTGCTAATCTTAAAATGTGTTACTATTCTTTTTTGGGGTTTTTTTTGTTTTTTTGTTTTTTTGTTTTTTTTGAGATGGAGTCTCCCTCTGTCGCCCAGGCTGGAGTGCAGTGGCGTGTACTTGGATCACTGCAACCTCCACCTCCTGGGTTCAAGTGATTCTCCTGCCTCAGCCTCCCCAAGTAGCTGGCATTACAGGCGCGCCACTATGCCCAGCTAATTTGCTTGTATTTTTAGTAGAGATGAGGTTTTACCATGTTGGCCGGACTGGTCTCGAACTCTTGACCTCAGGTGATCCTCCTGCCTTGGACTCCCAAAGTGCTGGGATTACAGGTGTGAGCCACCCCCACCTGGCTACTGTCCTTAAATGACCTTCTGCACATCTCTGTAGTTTTATTCCTGGTGATAGCGTTTAATTTAGGAGTATCTGGAATGCCACTCCAGTCTGACAGCTAGGGGCATGTTAGCAAAGGGGGCATTTTTCTGGTGAGTGGGTGAGCATAGCCATGCTGACCATCTTTCCTATCCAAAGGGAAGGCTTGGCAGGGACTCAGGCCATCTTGACTCCCTTGCCCCAGGCTCCCTCTCACTGCTCCCCTGGCCTCTTCCTCTTCTCCAGACAATGGGGCCTTATGCTCGCTGTGTTTGTCAGAACTCTCTTGTGGTTGTGGCTGCGGCTGCAAGTAAGAGAAACTCAACTCGATCTTATTCAGAAAGAGGGGATGGATTGACCCAGATAACAGAAAAGTGCTAGGCTAGATCTGGCCTTAGCCACAGCTGGATCCAGCCTTCTGGCATTTGTGCTCTGTTCCTCAGCCCTGCCCCCCTGCCCCCCTGGGAGTGATGCCTTCTGTTCACAGTGTGATCTGCTTCATACTCAAAACTCCCTATCCAGAGGAAAAGGAACCTTTTCTCTCCCACCATCTGCACAGCAGGATTCGGGAATCCCCTGCCAGGCTCTGTTGGCCTCATGTGCCCTGTCCTAATCCACCACTGTGCCCAGCCAGGGGGTGACCACACATGCCCATCCTGTGCATAGGGCAGGAGCAGACCCACCTGCACCACATGCAGTGGCCGCGGTGACCACAAGACCAGGATAGGAGTGCTGATGAGGCCAGACCCCAAGGGCTGCTGCTCAGACCATACCTGGCCTGTAGAGTAGAAGAACTAAATGTCTCACACAGGCAAAAACTACTCTTCAGTTCCTTTAATTGCAGGTGTAGGTTGGAGTCCATGAAATACAAAGTTATTTAGAAGCATAACTAAATTTATAGTAGCTCCTTCTCATTATATATTTTCATGTTGATAGGATTCTGCCCCCATGGGAATTAATTTTATTCATCAAAAGTGATCTCCATACTCACAAACGCTGAATAGCTTTGGGCTTTTAAAAACAATGTTTTGGCTTTAAAAGAACCACAGGAGGCTGGGCGGTGGCTCACACCTGTAATCCCAGCACTTTGGGAGGCTGAGGTGGGTGGATCATGAGGTCAGAAGATCGAAACCATCCTAGCTAACATGGTGAAACCCTGTCTCTACTAAAAATACAAAAAAATTAGCCTGGTGTGGTGGCAGGCACCTGTAGTCCCAGCTACTCAGGAGGCTGAGGCAGGAGAATGGTGTGAACCCAGGAGGCAGAGCTTGCAAGTGAGCTGAGATCACGCCACTGCACTCCAGCCTGGGCGACAGAGCAAGACTCCATCTCAAAAAAAAAAAAAAAAAAAAGAACCATGGCAAAAGTGTCCTTTAGTCTATTGTTGGTTCTTCCAAAGAGCCATCCTTTCGCTGGTGCTTTAGGAACCCCCAACCTGGGTCCTGTCAAGGATAAGCTCTCATTCCCACAAAATTCCTAGAGTTACTCATCGTTTTCCTTTCATATTCAGCTCATTAAAGTAGTTTGTAGGCCTCTGTAGTCCCTATTAGTAAGTGTTAAAAACGTATCAATTTGATTTTTTTTTTTTTTTTTTTTTGAGACAGAGTCTCACTCTGTAGCCCAGGCTGGAGTGCAGTGCTGCAATCATGGCTCACTGCAACCTCTGCCTCCCGGGTTTAAGGGATTCTCCTGCCTCAGCCTCCTGAGTAGCTGGGATTATAGGCGCGCACCACCACGCCTGGCTAATTTTTGTATTTTTAGTAGAAACGGGGTTTCACCATGTTGGTCAGGCTGGTCTTGAACTCCTGACCTCATGAGCCGCCGCTCCCGGCCATCGATTTGATTATTATAAAATCAGGTTATATTAGTTTGACCAGTTAAAAACATCACAGGTTATTTAATCTTTTTATTTATTTATTTATTTACTTATTGAGACAGAGTCTGGCTCTGTCACCCAGGCTGGAGTATAGTGGTGCAATCTCAGCTCACTGCAGCTTCTACCTCCCACGTTCAAGCAATTATCGTGCCTCAGCCTCCTGTGTACCTGGGATTCCAGGTGTGCGCCACCACACCCAGCTAATTTTTGTATTTTTAGTAGAGACCAGGCTTCACCATGTTTTCCAGGCTGGTCTCGAACTCCTGGCCTCAAGTGATCCACCCGCCTTGGCCTCCCAAAGTGCTGGGATTACAGGTGTGAGCCACTGTGGCCAGCTAATCATTTTTTTAAACCACAATTTGTGTTACATTCACGAGTAATAGGTGCCAGAAATAATATTGTGTGTCAAACATAAGTGTAGATGGGTAACCATGTATACAAATGTATATCTCCTCTATCCAGAGAGTGAAATTTTTCCACCCCAGTGACCCTGCCTCGCTGTATGGTTCATTCTTCTCCAGGAATTGAAACATGGTGGCAGCCTGCCAGCTTGGCATTACCATTAATTCTTATTTTCTTCCCCTGCCGATGTCATGGGGACACCAGCCAAATGAACTCTGATGTGTCTCACGTAATGCATGTGGACTTCTGGTGCATGTAAACAGAGGGTGGTTATTCTTGATTGCACATTCGTGATTTTTAGTGAGGCTCTAAGGGAGAAGCAAGAGGACTTGAAAGTAGCATTTGAGTAAAATTTATTCTCAGGCACGGCTACATGAAAGAGATGAGTGATGCCAAACAAATAACACAATTCTGATTCACGCCATTGGCAATGGAGGAGACTTCTGGGTAATAAAACCAAAGTCACAGCTAGAATGCAGATCTGATCACAGCAGTGTGTTTTGATTCAGTCTAAAGATGACAAAGAAAAGTTTCTGCTGGTCCTATCTGTAGCAACAAGGGCATGCCCGCCTGACCACACTGCAGTGGAATAGCCACATTGTGATTTTGCGGGCCTGAAGCCTTTTGTCTGATGACCCATTAAGAGGAACTTGAGCCAAGATCTTATCAGTGATGGAGATGGAGACACCTCAGGATTTTCCAGTATCGTTTTTCACTTTTTGTTCTTGGACATAGTTAATAACGCTGCCAGATCTTTCAAATGCTGAGGCATTTCCTCATAGCTCCAAGTAGCTGCTGCGGGTCAGATTCTGCTTGAACCGAGGGTTCAGTTACAACATCCATATGCTTTCCAGCCCACTCTCTGACCTTTGTTCTTTTTTTCAGTACTTTTTCAGGCTTTTAATGTTTCCATCCACTAATCTCAGGAGACTCTGTAAATATTCTGAGTATACATAGCCCAATTACTTTTCAAAAGCTAATTTAATAGAAACTTCTTGATATGAATTGAACAAATTTTTTAACTTAAAAATCATTTACTTACAACTTAAGACAGTTAAACTTGAGAGTATTTGAAAGCTAGTAAATTTCAGAGCTTTCTTCAGTAGGCACGAACTTTACCATTTTTCTGACATTCGGCACAGTCAGCAATGACACATTCATTGGAGGACTCATCAATATCCCTAAAAATAGTAGCAGTACTCGTGCACAGCCTGATTTCTTTTGAACTTGGCTCAATTTCTTGGAAGCATTGATCATGGGATCCCGCTTTTATTCCTTTTCTGTAGACTAGTGTCGGTTTGCCCGATTTCATTACATTTTTGGAAAGAGCTAAAACTCTTTGGTATCGTTTTATTGCAGCCCTCACATCAATCATAATTTGGAGTAGTCTTGGTGAAAGATGAGGAATTCAGACTGGGAGCCTGGGGAAGGCAGATCCAGGGGGCAAGAGGGATGGAATGCAGTGAGTACTTATTTTATATCATAAGTGCAGCCACCTCATCTCATGATTTTTTAGCCACGGCTTCATTCCTAAGTGACCACAGTCATAAGGCCCAAAACTATCTTCTCTCCCTTTTTCTCTTTCTCTCTCTCTCTCTCTTTCATAGGGACCTCCCTAATCCTCCAGGTTGTACAGCCAGGAAGGGTAAGGTATTGTCAAAAGCAAGTGAGGTACCCCCTTGATAGCTTAGTGGGCCAGAGGACCTCTGGATGCTGGCTGATGGTGGCAAAAACTAAATACAGAATCCATACAGTAGATTCTCTGTGCTTTTTCTCTTCACCCCTCCTTACCCTTGACCAAATTTCTGTGTTATTTTCTTACTGCAGTCCTCCCTGCTAGATGTACAACTTTGACTTTCATCAGAAGAAAGTGCTCCCATTGCATTATTAGCTAAACCATGTTGCTGTGGCAACGCTCCTTCTTCCAGCTTGCCTCGGTGTTTCTGTAGTTAGCATCAGGTGTCCTTGGTTCTGTTTACCAGCCTGTCCAGGGATCACTTCCCTGGTGGCATCTCTGGTGACCCTCATCTCAGAGCTCAGCGGTGCTTTTGGGGCTACTTGCGAGACAACTCCATGTGACAGAGGGCCAGGTCCAAGTGCTCGATCACCCCAGCCACCATTTCAGAGTTCTCAGATTATAATCCCTCAACGAGTCCCAGTGAGACACTGAACATGCCATAGAAGTTGTGTTTTTCTATTTCAGCACACAGTAAAACACTACCTCTTAGACATCGATGAGTACATGCCGCTTTTATGTTGATGCAGTGGACCTGTGTTGACTCTTCATCGGCAAGGTGTCTTTTTTTTAAGTTTCAGCTGACACACACCACCTCTGGCCCAAGTGGACCACACAGTTATGCATGCGCTTTGGTGCAAGATACATCACGTCTCCAAGAACTCGGGTGTTTTTCTGATCATGGAGATTAGATTCTGCATATAACTTCTATTTAGGATCTGCAAATTAGGTTTTATAAATTACATTTGGCAAATGATAATCCACAAAGTAGATTCTAAGTTAAAATACTATAAAGTACTATAATTTTTGTTTAAATATCTTTCCACCTGAGAGTTGCTCTCCCTTAGAAGTCCCCAAAAATACTGAAACCACACCAGGTTGATATCTGACCTGTCACTTTTGGAAAATGTACATATTATTGAACCCCCAATCTAGATTCGGACACCATCACCAACCAGCCTCTCTCTTTCAGTTGCCATCTATACTTTACTGTTTAGTTTTTGTTGTCTTCAGGGAAAGTTGTAAAATAACCACATCTTCTCAAGTTCTTCAAGTCTTCTAGTTTTTAGTAAACCCTTTTGTGACATTGTCTTTGAGAACAGAGGTCAACAAACATTTCTTTAATTGACTAGATAGTAGATATATCAGGACTTGCAGACCACACGGTCTCTGTCCTAACTACTCAACTCTGCCATTATAGCACAAAAACAGCCGTACTCAATATATAAACGAATGACCCTGTGGCTGTGTTCCACTAAAACTTCATAAAAATAAGCAGCTGGCCAGATTTGCTATGTGGGTCTTAGTTTGCCAACCCCTGATCTAGAAGAAAAGAGTTTTGTGTAATGTTTGGGTAATAAAATAAGCATACAAAACCATCTCAGGAATCCTAACCTTTTCCTCATTGGGAACTATTTTCCCAGTATCCCCAAGTACTGGTGGGAATGAAATATAAAGGGCCAGGCATGCCATTCCCTAAAGCAGATAGCCAACCCTCTTTCTTTCCCTGTGGAAATCCCCTCTGCCTACAGGGTGGAGAAGCAACTGGTTTGGAAGCTGCCAGCCAGTCCATTTATTTAGAAAATTCTAAGCCCTGTTCCAGGTCACTTTGTGTCAACTCCAAAATACAGCAGCAAATGAAATAAATGTTGTTTGTAATCCTACCAAGTCTAGTAGATGTGTATGTGCTTGAGGTTAAACTTTTGTGTAAGCTCCAGACTTACTTTAGGTTTATAGAAAATTGCATCGCAATTGGTACAATGGTTGTTTCGGGGGATGGAGACAGAAAGAGGGAGAAGAAGTGAAAGTGAAATTTTGGTCAAAATTGGATACCACCCTAATAAGCCGGGAGATAAGGGGTGCTACAGAACTGTTTTCTGTGATAAAGTGCATCTACATTGATAATTTGTGTTTTATGTACTTTTAAAATGAGGCTTTATTGGCTTGATTTCTGTGAGAAAAATCACTAATGGGCTGATCATACTGCTCTACTTCAACATGCAAGAGAATTGCTCAGACGCTTGTCAGATGCCTGAACCACATGCTCATTTGAGAATGTGCCATCATAGGAAGCTTTCATTCACCAAGGTCACCGAGAGGGCAGCACAGGGAAGCACGTTGAACTTCACATGGTTCTGGCCACTCATGTCAGTAGCAAAGCAAGGAAATAAGGAGCTGACTTGCCCAAAAATTAAAATTTCAGAGAAAACGGACTTGTTTTGTTTGGAAAAGGCAGATAGCAGAGCAGTAACTAAAGAATCCTCTTTTTTTAGTACTATTGTTGTTGCTCAATTTATAAACCCAAACAGAAAATGTGTGTTGCCTTATTTCCTCTTCTTTTCTACAGATAACTTTCTTTTAAAACATTGTAAATATTAAGCAACATTGTAAGCACAGAATTTTTTTTTTTTTTTTTTGAGTTGGAGTCTCGCTCTTGTCATCCAGGCTGGCATGCAATGGCACGATCTTGGCTCACTGCAGCCTCCACCTCCTGGGTTCAAGCAATTCTCCTGCCTCAGCCTCCTGAGTAGCTGGGATTACAGGCACCCGCCACCACACTTGGCTAATTTTTTGTATTTTTAGTAGAGATGGGGTTTCCCCATGTTGGCCAGGCTAGTCTGGAACTCCTGACCTCACGTGATCTGCCCACCTCAGCCTCCCAAAGTGCTGGGATTACAGGCGTGAGCCACCACGCCTGGCTAGTACAGAATTTTTTATGGCCCCTTTTAAAGACTGCAAACCTTTTTATACCAAAAAAAAAATATTTTTCCTGTATTTATTTTACACATTAGTAAATGAATGAAATTTTAGCTCTAGGTTTAGAAAGCAGTTTCATTTTAAGCTCATTGTACTGTGTCATTGGACTTTATTTGTTAATTTTATTCTTGAACTACTTAGCTGAAAATTGAATTCTGTCATATGTAATCGTATGCTTCTCATAATGTTATACTTTAATTAGATACAGTTGAATAATAAACTAAAAAATCTTCATAGCCTATAAAATTCACACTTATATTTATAAGACAATATTATCTCACCCATTGATACATAATGCTACGTTAAAAGTACACAATATGGCCAGGTGTGGTGGCTCATGCCTGGAATCCCAGTACTTTGGGAAGCCGAGGCGGCGGATCACTTGAGCCCGGGAGTTCGACATCAGCATGAGCAACATGGTGAAACCCCGTCTCTACCAAAAATTAGCCAGGCATGGTGGCGCACATCTGTAATCCCAGCAACTTGGGAGGCTGAGGCAGGAGCATCACTTGAACCCAGGAGACGGAGGTTGCAGTGAACGGAGGTTGCAGTGAGTGGAGATTGTGCCTCCTCTGCACTCCAGCCTGGATGACAGAGTGATACTCTGTCTCAAAAAAAAAAAAAAAAAAGAGTACACAGTATTATCTCACCCATTGATACATAATGTTATGTTAAAAGCACACTGCGTTCTAGAGAAGGTAGACTAACAGGGTCTTACCCTCCCACTTGAAACAAGTAAAAAACTGGACAAAGTATATGCAAAATACATCACTCAGGGCATTGGACACCAGGCAGCAAAAAACAGTGGCCCCTGAGAAATTGGGAACAAACAAAGTGAGTCCTGTCATTGTCCTTATCTAGAAAAAGTTTCCCTGCTACTGTGTAGAGACAAGGAACCCAGGAGAAAGAGCTCAACTGTCTCCCTGAGTTGAAGACAGAGCTGGGGATACATCAAGGGAAACCAAGGCAGCTAGTCTGCAGAGGCAGAGGACCAGAGAGGAGAGAACTGCATAGAGAGAGTTTTGCAGGTGTACAGAGTCCTCCTTGAGTATGCAAGTGTGTACTGATCAAAGTGTGTATGTGAGAAAACTACCCATCACCAGAGAAATGATCACCCGAAAGAATGAGGGAACAGTGCCTGCCTCCCACACAGTAGCCATGAAGAGGTGCCTGTTTCCAACAGCTAGAGTGAAAACCTCTGAATGCAGGGGCACTGGTTAGAATACTAAGAAGGGTATTGCCAGACATCCAATCCAAAACTAGCAGGCATGCAAAGATCTAGGAAAATACCACCTAAAATGAGAAAAGTCAATCAAAACTAACTCATTATACAGATGATAGAATTCGTAGACATGGACATTAAAGTAGTTGTTGTGACTGTAGTTTACATGTTTAAGAAACTAGAAGAAGGATTTAACATGTTAAATAGAGACGAAGATGTAACAAAGATAGAAATCAAACTGAAGAGATGAAAACTGCAGTGCCTGAAGTGATTAAAAAAAAAAAAAAGTACTCTTAATGGCAGATTAGAGATTGCAAAAGAAAAGCCTAGTTAACTTAAAGACATGCAGTAGAAACTATTTGAAATGAAACAGAAAAAGGCTGAAAAGAAGCCAGAGAGCAACCTTGAGCTTTGGGATCATTTTAAGTAGCCAAAAATATATAAAACTAGAGTCCCACAAGAGTGGAAAAAAGGAACTGAAAAATATTTAAAGAAATAATGGGCAAAACATTTTCAAATTTGATAGAAACTATAAACTCATACATTCAAAAAATGAGAAAATCATTTTAAAAAGAGGATAAATGACATTATGTAGAGAGGAACAAAGATAAATTGGCTGATGATTTCTTGTTGGAAACAACACAAACTAGAAGGCGGTAGGTCAATATTTTTAAAGCAGTGAAAGAAAATTCACAGCCTAGAGTTTTTTTACCTAGTTAAAATATCTTTCCAAAACAAAGCTGAAATAAAGACTATTTTAGACACGTAAAAGCTGAAAAAATTCATCACTAGCTAGCCTGAAGTACAAAAAATGTTACAGAAAGTCCTGCTGGCAGAAAGAAAATGATACCAGTTGGAAACCTGAATCTACCCAAAGGAATGAAGAACACCAAAAATAGTAACCACATGGATAGAAAGACTTGTTCTTACTGTTTATCTTAAAAGCTATTACTGTATACAGTAATTACTGCATAAAGCAAAAATAATAGAAGTGTAGTATAGCGTTAAAAACATTTAGAAGCTAAATATATGGCAACAATAACACAAAGTCTAAGAGGAGAGAAATGGAAGCATGCTTTTGTAAAATTCTTAGACTATATGTGAAGTAGTATAACTACATGTGGTGTAGTAGTATAATTATATATGAAGGTAGACTGTGCAAAGTGAAATGTATATATAGCCGTGTGCTGCATAATGATGTATTGGTCAAAAACAAACCATGTATACAACAGCAGTTCCATCAGATTATAATACTGTATTTTTTACTGTACCCTTTCTATTGTATGTTTACATGTATAAATACTTACCATTCTGTTACAGCCACCTACTGTATTCAGAACAATAACATGCTATGCAGGCTTGTAGCCTTGGTGCAATAGGCTGTACCATACAGCCTAGGTGTGTAGGAGGCTATACCATCTAGGTTTGCAAGTACACTCTGTGATGTTCACACAGTGACAAAATCACCCAATGATGCATTTCTCAGAATGTACCCGTCTTTAAGCAACACAGGACTGTGCCATAAATGTAAGGTAACCATTTCAGTAATTCAACAACATTATAGTTAAGAATTGTAACCTTGTTATAGTTAACAAAGTTAATATATAGTTATCTACAAAGTAGATAAAATGAAATCATTAAAAATAATCCAAAGAAAGCAGAAAAGGGAAAAAGGAACAAAGAACAGATAGGACAATACAAAAAAGAACAGCAAAATAGTAGATTTAAACTCAAACTATATCAATAATCACACTAGATATGAATGTTCTAAATACACTAATTAAAATGCAAAGAATGTCAGAGTGGCTAAAAATGCAAGCACCGACTATTATTGTCAACAAGAAACCCGTTTTAAATATAAAGACATAAGTAGGTTAAAGGTAAAAGGATGGAAAAGCGCTAATACTAATCAAAACAGAATTGAATTGGTATATCAATATCAAAGTAGAACTAGAGCAAAGAGTAGTACCAAGGATATAAAAGAGGCTTGTTTCATTATGACAAAGGGGCCATTTCACGAACAGGACATAGCAGTTCTAAGTGTTTAAGCATATAATAACAGAGCATTAACATAAATGAAGAAAAAAAGATAAAATTACAGGGAAAAATAGAAAATCCACAAATATAGTCAGAATTGTTTAAACCCCTCTGAGAACAAGTAGAGTAAAAATCAATGCGGATTTAGAAGACTTAAACAATGCTACAATTCAACTTGACTCCACCCAACAACAGCAGATTACGCATTCTTTTCAAACGTACACAGAACATTTGCCAAAATAGACCATATTCTGAGTCACAAAATGTCTTAATAAACTTGTAAGGGCTCAAATCATACAAAATATGTTCTCTAACCACAGTGGGATTAAATTAGAAATCAACACTGAAAGACATCTGAAAACACTCCAAATATTTGGAAATAAGCTACAGAGTGGGAGAAAATATTTGCAAGTTATCTATTTGATATAAGGATTTGTATATGGAATACTAAAACTCAAAACTCAATGAGAAAATAACCGTTTTAAAAGATGACTGAAAGATTTGAACACACATTTCTCCCAAGAAAATACATGAAAATATGCTTACTATCACAGGCATTAGAGAAATGGAAATTTAAACCACAGTGAATACTGCTACATAGCTATTAGAATGTCTACAATTAACAAGATTGACCAGCTGAGCACAGTGGCTCATGGCTGTAATCCCAACACTTTGGCAGGCAGAGGCAGGAGGATCGCTTGAGCCCAGCCTGGACAACATAGGGAGACTCTGTGTCTACAATAAAAGAAAAAGAAAATTAGCCAGCTGTGGTGGCCTGTAGTCCTAGCTGCTCACTCGGGAGGATGAGGTGGGAGGATTGCTCGAGCCTGGGTCGAGGCTGTAGTAAGCTGTGTTTGCACCACTGCACCCCAGCCTGCAAGACAGAGCAAGACCCTGTCCCAAAGAAAAAAAAAGATTGGGCTGGGCGCGCTGGCTCACAGCTGTAATTGCATCACTTTGGGAGGCTGAGGCAGGTGGATCACTTGAGGTCAGGAGTTCAAGACCAGCCTGGGCAACGTGGTGAAACCCTAACTCTACTAAAAATACAAAAAATTAATCGGGCATGGTGGCACATGCCTGTAATCCCAGCTACTCAGGAGGCTGAGGCCCGAGAATTGCTTGAACCCAGGAAACAGAGGTTGCAGTGAGCCAAGATTGTACCACTGCACTACAGCCTGGGTGACAGTGATACTCTGTCTAAAAAAAAAAAAAAAGACCATACCAAATGTTGGCGAGGATGTGGAACAACTGGAACCCTCATACACTGCTGGTAGGAATATATAACAGTACCACCCCCTTGGAAAACAATTTTGGGTCGTTTCTTAAAAAGTTAAAGTGCACCTGCCCTATGGTCAAGACATTCTATTTCTAAATATTTACCCAAGAGAAATGCAGTATATATCCATATAAAGATCTGTGCATGAATGTTCATAGCAGCTTTTTTGTAATAACATACAGTAAGCTTTACACTTTGACATGTACAGTTTATTGTATGTCATTTGCCTCAATAAAAGTTTTAAATAATACAATTTCATCCAAAATAAAGTTGTGAAAAGTAGAAAAACGAGGAAAGAGTTTCAAAGTTTAGAGGTTCAGTACAGGAGACCTAACATCTAACTAATGGGAATTCCAGTAAGACAGAAGAAACCAGAAGGGAAGAAATTATCAGAGAAATAATCCTCAGCCTTCTGCCCAAAATTTTCTCTCCTAGAACTGAAGGACTCCCAAATCAAAAGGGTCAGCAAAATAAATATATAGACTCACACCAATGCACTTCATCATAATAGTAAAAAGAACAATAGAGTCAAAAAGAGGATACTAAAAGCTTTCAGAGGAGGAAAAAAAAAAACATGTAAATAATCTGGAACCCAAATGGCATCAGACTTTTCAACAGTAGTACTGGGCTGGGTGTGGTGGCTCATGCCTGTGATCCCAGCACTTTGGGAGGCCAAGGTGGGTGGATCACCTGAGGTCAGGAGTTCAAGACCAGCCTGGTCAACCTGATGAAACCCCATCTCTATTAATAGTACAAAAAATTAGCTTATTTCTTAAAAGCCAGCCATGGGGATGGTTTTTCTCTTGGGCTGATGGCACGCACCTGTAATCCTAGCCACTCAGGAAGCTGAGGCATGAGAATTGCTTGAACTTGGGAGGTAGAAGTTGCAGTGAGCCAAGATCACGCCACTATACTCCAGCCTGGGCGGCAGAGTGAAACTGTGTCTCAAAAGAAAAAAAAAGTAAAAGTTATCAAAAAACAAAAGCAAAACAGTAATACTGGAGGCTAGATTACAATGGAGCAATATCTTCAAAATTCAAGGAAAATAATATACCCAGCTAAACCATTCATGAAGTGTGATAAGAAAAATGACGAAGCCAGACATTTTAGAAAAATCTACTCCCAGCACCCTTTTTCTCAAGAATCCACTAGAGGAGTATTTCACTCAAATGAGTAAGCAGAGGCAGGAGGATTGCTTGAGCCAGCCTGGGCAACATACGGAGACCCCGTGTCTACAAAGAAATAAAAGAAGAAAATTAGCCGGGTGTGGTGGCCTGTAGTCCTAGGTGCTCACTCGGGAGGATGAGGTAGGAGGATTGCAAGTAAATGAGCAAGTAAACCACGGAAGAATATTAATTTTCTCTTTTCTCTGCTGCATAACGAATGAGCACACATTTAGTGGCTTAAAACAACTCACATGTATTATCTTCCATTTCTCTGGGTCAGCTTAGCTGGGTTCTCTGCTTCCGACTGCGAAAATTGTCTCATCTGAGGCCTGGGTTCCTCATCAAAGCTCATTTGGCAGAATTCCATTCCTTGGAGTTGTAGGACTGAGGGCCCAGCTTTTTGCTGGCTGTCAGCTGGAGGCCACACCCAGGTCCCAGAGGCCATGTGGGTTTTTGCCATGAGACCTTCTCCTTTGTCCGCTCACAACGTGGCAGCTTATTTCTTGAAAGCCAGCAGGGGGGATGGGTTTTCTCTGGAATCTGTTAGATGGAGTGACCTCCCTTCACTGTCACTCGTGCCATATTCTGCTGGTGAGAAGCAAGTCACAGGCCTCACCTGCACTCCGGGAGGGACTCACTGGGAGTTGCCGCCACAGTGTGGCTCCAGGAATGGAAACTACCACAGTGCAGAGGTGCAGGGAATCCCCAGGATTATGGTCAAGAAAGAGCCCACTAAGTGTTTTGTTCAGTAGGCCTGCAGGATGAAGGGGGCCAGGAGGATGGCTCCATGAAAGACTGAGCCTATACGTGAACATATTGAAAGCTGACTTACAGTTCAGCCAGCATGGTGGTATGTGATTGACAGCTCCATAGAAAGATGAGCAAACAAAGATACAAGACTCCAGCTGAAACAAGCTGCAGAAGAACAGGAGTGTAATCAATAAATCAGATGGCCTTGCTGTGAACAGTTACATATCTCTAATAAATCCTGATCTAACCAAAAGTCATGACAGCTCGATATTTGGGAGCTGGAGCGGGTGGGGAGTAGGGGTAGTAGGATGTGAAGGAGCTAAGTCCCCATTGTTGATATTAGAAATCCAGTGGGTAACATCTAAACGGCAAGACCAGGACAGCAGCGAAAGGCAAAAAGACACCACTGAGTGTTGACAGTGGCTGCCTTTCAGGAGTGGGAATGCCACTGGGGGCAGGGCAGTGGGGGTCAGGGAACAGGTTTTTTTGTTTGTTTGTTTGTTTGTTTTGTTTTGAGATGGAGTTTTAATCTCGTTGCCCAGGCTGGAGTGCAGTGGCATGATCTCGGCTCACAGCTGGAGTGCGATGGCATGATCTCAGCCCACCGCAACCTCTGCCTCCTGGATTCAAGCAATTCTCCTGCCTCAGCCTCCCAAGTAGCTGGGATTATAGGCACGCACCACCACGCCCGGCTAATTTTATATTTTTAGTAGAGACGGGGTTTCACCATGTTGGTCAGGCTGGTCTCGAACTCCCGACCTCGTGTGATCTGCCCACCTTGGCCTCCCAAAGTGCTGGGATTACAGGTGTGAGCCACTGCGCCTGGCCATGGGAACAGTCATGTTGTATAGTAAGCCCTGAAGAGCAGTGTGATCTCTTAAGCCAGCACATGATTTATTTTGGTAAAAATTAAATTAAAAAAAAGAAATTAGGCCAGGCGTGGTGGCTCACACCTGTAATCCCAGGACTTTGGGGAGCTGAGGTGGGTGGTTCACTTGAAGTCAGGAGTTCAAGACCAGCCTGGCCAACATGGTGAAACCCCATCTCTACTTAAAATACAAAAAAAAATAGCCGGGCGTGGTGGTGCACATCCATAAATCCCAGCCACTCGGGAGGCTGAGGCAGGAGAATTGCTTGAAACTGGGAGACGGAGATTGCAGTGAGCCGAGATTGCGCCATTGCACTCCAGCCTGGACAACAGAATGAGACTCTGTCCCAAAAAAGAAAAAAATAATCCTATTGGTCTCGTAGTGTTTCTCTATATTTTTAATGTACTGTGTATGTGCTTATGAGAAACCGAAAGAAAGAGAAGTGATTTGTGAACGATTTGAGGACGTTTGGTCCACGGTTTTTTCTCCCACTTGTACTTGTGGCATAATCCAGAGGAAGAAGGGCAGCTGCGGAGTCCCAGCAGTGTTGGGGGTGTCAGGGCAGCCAGTGAGAGGATGGAGGAGACACCCAGGAGAGGGCAGAGGAGGAGGGACAGCTGTGCCCACCTGGTCCTTTCATTGTTGTCTGCCTCTGCCCTTGCAGTTAGAAAAAGAGTGTTCTGTGTATAGAAGCCTTTGCAAGTAGCATAGTTCGGAGTCTTGCAGTCCAGGAAT
Organism: Hylobates moloch; assembly: GCF_009828535.3. Taxonomy (NCBI): domain Eukaryota; kingdom Metazoa; phylum Chordata; class Mammalia; order Primates; family Hylobatidae; genus Hylobates; species Hylobates moloch. Next base: position 2,578,666 of record NW_026652303.1, on the reverse strand, counting down.
TGAAGGTGCTAAAGTAGGAGGAAAATATACATAGAAGAAAGGAAATGTCCACATTAAGTAAGGTGTATTAGTCTGCTAGGGCTGCCATAACAAAAGACCATAGATTGGGTGGCTTCAACAACAGAAGTTTATTGTATTTTCTCACAGTTCTGGAGGCTGGAAGTCCAAGATCAAGGTGCTGGCAGGGCTGGTTTCTGCTGAGGCCTCTCTTCTTGGCTTGCAGACAGCCGTCTTCCCTCTATGTCATCTTTGTACACAAACATCCCTGTGATCTCTTCCTCTTCTTTTAAGGACACCCAGTCCTATTGGATTAGGGCCCCATGCTTATGATCTTTTGGGGTTGTTTTTTGTTTTTGTTTTGAGATGGGGTCTTGCTCTGTCACCCAGGATGGAGTGCAGTGGCACAATCATGGCTCCCTACAGCCTTGACCTCCTGTCTCCAAATGTAGTCATATTGGGGGATTAGGATGTCAATTATAGGGGTTTTGAGGGGATGCAGTTCTGTCCATAATATACAGTAAGCCACTTCTAGACCCAGTCTGAAGTCCTGAGCATTCAGCTGATATCTGGACTGGATCACCTAAGAAACATTACAGAACAATGTAGGCCTCTGGCATTTAAAGTAGTTTAATTATGTCACAGGGTAGTCCTGAATTCTTTCCTACTTCAGCCAGTCTTGGCCAGCCGAGTTTCAGGGTAGTGATGAGCACTGATGAGGTGACTCCCACTTCTCCAAACTCTTCCTTTGCCACTGTCCCAAGAAAACCATAAAGGGGAAGTTTAAATAATGGATATAATTTCCCTGACTTGGGCTGGGTGTGGTGGCTCACACCTGTAATCCCAGAACTTTGGGAGGCTGCGGTGGGCAGATCGCCTGAGGTCAGGAGTTCCAGACCAGCCTGGCCAACACGTTGAAACCCTGCCTCTACTAAACATGCAAAAAAAAAAAAAAAAAGTTAGCCAGGCATGGTGGCACACGCCAGTAATCCCAGCTACTTGGGAGGCTGAGGCAGGAGAATTACTTGAACCTGGGAGGCAGAGGTTGCAGTGAGCCGAGATCTTGCCACTGCACCCCAGCCTGGGTGATAGAGACTGTCTCAAAACTAATAATAATTCCCCTGTCTTATGTTTTTCTACTACACAGCTTATTATTTCTGGGCAGGAGCTTTCCCAGGGTCAGGAGGGGCAAGGGTCTAGTTGCGAGGGAGAGAGGTGAAAGCAAAAGGGAAATGCTAAATGACATGGCACAGCAAGGTCTGGGCAGCTGCGCCTTTGATAACAAGCTCCTTGAAGAGAAAGACCAGATCGGCTAAGTGAAAGCACTGTCCATCCTCCCCACCCCTTCCTTCCTGCTTCCTCCTCTTCCCATCTCCTCCAGCTTCTCTCTCCTTAGAGGGACTACAGAATGATGATTTCCTTGCCAGTAGGACCTTGACATAAAACCCAACCCACAACATCACAGTTGATTTTCAGGGGATGAGCGTCTCAGAAACCAGAATTTAATTACTTAATATTGAGTTTCCAAACAATAAAATATATTATTAAATTGATTTGTTTTGCCACACCTAGTGGAGATTTTCATGGTGTGCCACCTGTTGGTCAAACAGCTGATGAATGAGTATGTTGCAAAAACTCTAGGTGGGAACATGACACATGAGGAATAGAACATGTGCTTCTGCTCTTCCCAGCATCTTCTTTGGCCGCACAAGAGTTGGTAGTCTTTCATCTCCTAAGGACTGAAGGGCCATTTAGAATCACACCTGTTTTGAGTTTATAGTCACACTTCTGAAGCTTTCTCTCTTACAGCCTTATCTGACCTCAATCAAGCTACCCCTGTTCATTTAAATACTATAGATCTTGGCTATTGGTTTAGCTTAACATTTGATTGCCATAAATAAGAACTACAGAAAGCATGACTTGTAAAATGATAGACCCAGAAAAATTAGGGAACAATCTCATAATACTAATGAAACTTTTTTTTCCCATAAAATAAATACATAATTCGATATAGAAGATTTTTTTGTTTAAGCTATCTTTTCCTATTTCTATCTTAAATAATTGACAACTCTCCTTGCATCCAGGCAATTATCAATTCTATAATAAAATAACAATGGGCACTGTGTATTAAACTCTAAACTAGAGGCCTTCATCTCTTTTGAATTTTGAAATGACTCCATATATATTGTTATACTCATGCTGTAGTTAAAGAACCAGGGCTGACCTTTGACAATCACAATCAAAAAAACGAAACAAAAGAAGTGAAGGCTCGGTGAAGTAAGTCACCCAGCAAGATGCAATTCATATAGGGTAGAGTCCCCTGTCTCCCGATAATGCTTTCCCCCACACCTCAAAGTCTTAATCTGGTTCCCATTACCCCTCAGACTTTGGGTCCCCAGTAGAACCTTTGCACTTGCAGTTCTCCTTCCTCATTGGCTCAGGGAAATTCACATGACTGCCTGGAGGCTGTTTCTGCACCTGTAGATGCAAGTCTCTCCCGCCTCACTTGTCTCACAGGGTTGTTGAAAGGCTCAGGTGTGATCATTACAGTGAAATAAGGAAAGGCAGGGAAGAATCTCCATCGTTCTCCAAATATGAAGAATGAAATGCAATTTTTTTTTTTATTTTTGAGACGAAGTCTCACTCTTGTCACCCGGGCTGGAGTGCAATGGCGTGATCTCAGCTCACTGCAACCTCTGCCTCCCAGGTTCAAGCAATTCTCCTGCCGCAGCCTCCCGAGTAGCTGGGATTACAGGCCCCTGCCACCATGCCTGGCTAATTTGTGTATTTTTAGTAGAGATGGAGTTTCACCATGTTGGCCAGGATGGTGTCGATTTCTTGACCTCGTGATCTGCCCACCTCGGCCTCCCAAAGTGCTGGGATTACAGGCATGAGCCACCACGCCTGGCCCCAAATAATTTTATACCCCTGTAGTGATGACCTTTCTGTTATCTTTCCGGTAATGAATAAAAATGAAGCATATAAGTGACAGAGAAACCAGCTACTTGATCAATAGTGGCATTGTTTTAGAATTGTCTCTATTGGATTTTGCCAACCCACTAGAGAGTTACCAAAGCACATTTCTGACGTAACTGATTGATTTTTTTTTAACTTTTGACTAAATATGTTACTTTGACTAAATTGGTTACTTCGTTGCATAATGGTGACCATTTACACTTTTCAGATAGGTACAAATAATCTGTGTATTATAGCTGGCCATGAAAGAGTAGCAAGCCTGTTATTTTTAAGAAAAAAGCTCGAGTAGTTACTGTATTTGTATCATTTTGGAAATCTCTCATTTTTCTAATCAGCAAAACGGGGATAATGTAAATAGCAATAACCCTGACCTCGCAGGGTTCTTGGGATTAAATGAGATATGGTACATACAACGTGCTTAGCATGGTGCCTAGAGTATGGTCAGAACTTAACAAACACAAGTTATAAATGAGGTCCCGAAATACAAGAAATTCACTTCCTCAGAAACCTTCCTTGAGCCTGGCTACATCTATAGCTACATCTATAGTGACATTTTCTGCATGTTAAATGCCTCCCTCAGAAGTGTCACTGTTAGAGTTGCCAGGGCACCAATTTATTACTTTGAAAATAGATAAATAAAAGAATCAAGACAAAAGAAAAAGGTGCTACCAAAGAAGACATTCTTTCTTACACTGGATCTCACGAGATGTGGGTATTTGGCCCAGAACTGCTCACATGGGTCAGCAAGCCTGAGAATGACGCCAACACCCCACGGACCGTGGGGAGAAATGGCTGGGGCTGCAGGACTCAGCCAAACCTGGCGCGCCTGTCTTCCAGGCACCGGAGCAGGACGTTGTCTGAAAATACGAAGAATGAAATGGAAGTAATGTAATACCTGGGGTGGAGGGGGGGTTTCTGTATCTTGGTAATAAATAAAAACAAAGCAGATAAGTGATTGAGAAACCAAGTAGCTGATCAACAGTCATGGGTCAGGAGGAACCTGGTAACCACAGGTGAGAGTAACCAAGGAGATGATGTCCTTAGAACAAATAAAGATAAAACAGTTATCTGGGGAAAAGACTTCTCAAATGCATCCTAGTCTTTTAACTTAAAACTGTTAGTCCTTTGTGATACCTGATTTCTTAAACTTACGCTCAAAGCACTGCGAGAAAGTTGGAGAACTTATTTTCTTTTGTCTCCATCTGGCCAGTCAGGGCCTCCTGCTTCACTTCCATTTTTCTTTCCCTCTAAAAGAACTCCCTTAATCTCTCATTTTTCAAGAACCAGGCTCCTTGACTTTACAAAAAGAATGTCCCAGTGACACAGCTCTTCTTCGCTGTGTCTCTCCAGTGCCTTTCCTTGTTTAGAAATTACTCTAATTACTGATTTTTTTTTTTTTAAGTACAGACTGGGTCTTGCTATGTTGCCCAGGATGGTCTCGAACTCCTGGCCTCAAGCCATCCTCCCACCTCGGCTTCCCAAAGTGCGGGGATTGCAAGTGTGGGCCACTGTGCCTGGCCTAATTACTGATTTTAAATATTAATCTTTCTAAAAGTCAAACTCCAGAACTGTGCATGTAGAACTATCCAATTTCTGTATGTAACTATAGAAATATATATTAGACGGGCCGGGCGTGGTGGCTCATGCCTGTAATCCCAGCACTTTGGGAGGCCGAGGCAGGCGGATCATGAGGTCAGGAGATCGAGACCATCCTGGCTAACACACAGTGAAACCCCATCTCTACTAAAAATACAAAAAGTTAGCTGGGCGTGGTGGCGGGTGCCTGTAGTCCCAGCTACGTGGGAGGCTGAGGCAGGAGAATCGCTTGAACCCGGGAGGTGGAGCTTGCAGTGAGCCGAGATCACGCCACTGCAGTCCAGCCTGGGTGACAGAGTGAGACTCCGTCTCAAAAAAATTAAAAATAAAAATAAATATATATATTATATATACACATTAGATAAGCACATTGCTTATATAGGAATCAAAAATTACTTGTGAGTAATTTTTATTTATGTAATTTAATAATTACATAAAAATTATTTGCAGAGATTACCTCTGGAAGCAGTATTAGAAGTGGAGGACTTTTTTCTTCCATGTTGAAAATATTTTAAGTAAATTTTTAAAAACGAATAGAAATTTAATCAGGAACAGGCTTTCTACCATTAAAAAATTTATAGTCTTCTTTACAAAAGAAGAGAAGTAATTGTACTTGTTCAGTCATTCAAGGCCACTGAAATAATTGGCATAGCTTGAGCTGTGTAGTACTGTCACAATATGCAAACACAGTGTGGTAATTTTTATAGTAATTGAACATGACTTAACATCTTAGTCATAAGTTAGGAATTTATTCTGTTCGTTCTTTTGATGTGAAAAGTAAAGAAAGCAAAACATTTTTTGGCCGGGCGCGTTGTCTTACACCTGTAATCCCAGCACTTTGGGAGGCCGAGATGGGTGGATCACCTGAGGTCAGGAGAGTTTGAGACCAGCCTGGCCAACATGGCAAAACCCCGTCTCTACTAAAAATTCAAAAATTACCCAGCCGTGGTAGTGGGTGCCTGTAATCCCAGCTATTCGGGAGGCTGAAGCAGGAGAATCACTTGAGGCCAGGAGGCAGAGGTTGCAGTGAGCAGAGATTGTGCTACTACACTTCAGCCTGGGCGAAAGAGCAAGACTCTGTCTCAGAAAAAAACAGTGACTTTGACCTGAATGTCCCAAGGGTCTGCTTTACGTAGTCTGCCCCTCTGCAAGCAGGGACCGGGTCCTGGTCACCTGGTGTCGTTGTAGTAAGCTCTTAGCAGGGACTGGGTCCTGGTCACCTGGCTGTCCTTGTAGTAAGCTCTTAGCAAAGGTTGCTGAGTCGAATGAACTTCACCTTTTCAGTCCTTTCGTACAATAACAGGCACTCACGAGAGTCCACACTATAGGGTTGATCAGCCACCACGAGAGAGAAGTATACTCTAAGAGCACACACTATCAACCCCAGAGTATCCCTGCTGACCAGGAATGCAGTTACAGTGGTGCAGGTTCCCAGCTACCCCAAAGAAATCCCAGGAGATGGAATCTCCTGGGATTTCTTTGGTACTAAGTCAAGCAAATAGAAATTGCAACTGTAGCAGCACAATCTATTTTCATTATATAGTGTGTGTCTCTCTCTCCCCCCATCTCTCTCTCTCTCTCTCCTTTCCCCTCAGTCACTTGACATTGATACTGGGCCGTTTATCCTCATGCATCATCTTAGAGTTACGTTCATATAATTATCAACATGGCCATTTGATATAAACAATTCTGTCCCTCACATCCAAAGAAAAGGGAAGAAACAGAAAAGGCCTAATTTCTGAGCAATTTTTTTGTTGTTTGTTTCCTATTTTCTAATTGTCCTCCATCTTTACTCATCTGTTTTTTTAAATATTAATTTTTTTTGAGACAGGGTCTGGCTCTGTTGCTCAGGCTAGTGTACAGTGGCGCACATGGCTTACTGTAGCCTCGACCTCCTGGGCTTAAGAGATCCTCCCACCTCAGCCTCCTAAGTAACTGGGACCACAGTTGTGCACCACCACACCTGGCTAATTTTTGTTTGTTTTTTGTAGAGATGGGGCTTTGCCATATTGCCCAGGCTGGTCTTGAACTCCTGGGCTCAATCCGTCCTCCCACCTGAGCCTCTCAAAGTGTCAGGATTACAGGCATGAACCACCATGCCTGACCAAAAATACTTTTTTGAGGATCTAATATTGCCAGGCACTGTGTTAACAATTCAGGAAATACTCCTGCTTAATAAATAAAGACTTGAATTTTTTTAGTTACTTCACTGAAAAGAAAATCTTTTTATTTAAATTATATCATCAGCCAGCTGCAATTGCTCACCCCTATAATCCCAGCACTTTGGGAGGCCGAGGCAGATGAATCATTTGAGTCAGGAGTTCAAGACTAGCCTGGCCAACAGGGTGAAACCTCGTCTCTACCAAAAATACAAAAATTAGCCAGGCATGGCGGCGGGCGCCTGTAATCCCAGCGATTTGGGAGGCTGAGGCAGAAGAATCGCTTGAACCCATAAGGCGGAGGCTGCAGTGAGCTGAGATCACGCCACTGCATTCCAGCCTGGGCGACAGAGCCGGAGGCCATCTCAAAAATAAATAAATAAATAAATAAATAAATAAATAAATAAATAAATAAATAAATAAAATTGTGATGTAGTTAACCAGTATAATCTTTTCAGTTATTTTTAAATTTTTGAAACAACATGCTGTGTATCAGCCATCCATCAGAGAAGGAGAGAAATGTGTAGAAGGACTGTCTTCTGCTTCAGATCATGAACTGTAGGAATAAAATAGGTATGTGTAAAAATGCTGCTCCTTTTCTGAACCAAAATAAAATTAGATTTTTGTTGTTGTTGTTGGAAAAGGTAGTAGATTTCAGGAGAAATCAGAAAATAAATTATTTCAGAAACAGAACAAAACTAAGTACAATGATATTATGGTTAGAAATTGTGATTCTAACACTTTATGAAACAGAATCTTTAATAATTTTTCAACTTATACCAAGGATATTCTTTTATTTTTTAATGACTAGTTTTAAATATATGACTATTCTCTCTGTACTGATTTTTAATTAATGCTCATAAAGGCTATTGATAGAACTCATTCTTTCTCCAAAATGGAGTTAACCCGAAATCAGTAGAGATTCAGAAGGTTCATTGTAGTTAAAATTAGGGTCATGAAGGGCAAAAGCCCGTGTATTTCAGCCTTTGTAGAAGAATCCATTAATGCAGCATTACAAGTAAGTATAATTTAGTGGCTCCTTAGTTATTTTAAGCAAGAGACCTCCTTAAAGGGCACACAGATAAAGTCAACATAGATCTCCACTGACCCCAGGCGTGTGGCCAGAGGTCAACTCCCAACGGCTGTCTGGGCTCCTTTTTCCCTGCAGTGCTGTATGTCTGGGGGGTGACAATCCTTTGATAACGGTTTTTTTATTGGGAGAAAATTTGTGGGAATGCATAAGGTCTTGCTAACATAATTCCACATTATGCTTGCTCAACAGGAGAAGTTTTAGTTTAAACGTAGACTTATTGGAGATGGCTGTGTATCCACAGGTCAGGGAGTCTCGCGTCTGCAGATTCTTTGTGGTTTCTCGTCTGTTGTCGCTTATCCCAAATAAGTAGCTGCACTTCTTGGAAGAGATGATTGCCTCACTGGAAGGGGTCATGGGAGTCTACTGATTGAACTCATTTTTCTCCCATCTGAAAGAAAGAAAAGTTGAAAACAAGAGGAAAGACATTTCACACTTTCTGACATTTAATACTCTGGCCAGTTTTTGTTTGTTTCTTTTTTGAGACAGCTTCTCACTCTATTGCCCAGGCTGGAGTGCATTGGTGCACTCTCGGCTCACTGCAACCTCTGCCTCCCGAGTTCAAATGATTCTCCTTCCTCGGCCTCCCAGGTAGCTAAAATGACGGGTGCTCATTACCACACCCAGCTAATTTTTTTTTTTTTGTATTTGTAGAAGAGACAGAGTTTTGCCATGTTGGCCAGGCTGACTTCAAGTGATGCGCCCGCCTCGGCCTCCCAAAATGCTGGGATTACAGGCATGAACCACTGCGCCCGGCCTGGCCAGGTTTAGATCCTGGTTTTGTGATAGAATCAGAATGACTAGAAGATTCATGTTCCGATCCACTGCAGCTAACAAATACAGCTCCAGGAACCGCGCAAATCCTGCACCGCCTTTCATCAGCAGATAGTTAAAGACGGAGAATTGGGTTTTCTTGTTTGTAAAGATAGTGCGTGTAAACAAGCATGCAGTAAATTATGTTATCTGCAGTAGAATCTTCCATTGGTAGCTTTGGTCAGATGGGCTGAAATACACTGCCTTCAGGGTTCTTCTTGGTTTGTCACCGTGAGTAGAGATTTCAATTTACACTGCCTCATCCGTACTGAATTCTGCCCTTGCTGCGAATCATGTCACAGTCTCAGAAGCAGCAGCAGCTGTAGAGTCCAGTGACATCCTTACCAGTAAGATGCCTTTGACCTAGAGAGTTCATTTCAGGGGTGGGGCAGCATCACTGTGGCTAAATATAATTATTCATTTCTTTCTCTTAAACTATAAAATGCTTGTTTTTTCCAAATCCATAGCTATGCACAGATTATAGAGCCATCTTAAAAAGCCTTCTATAGCTGGGTGCAGTGGCTCATGCCTGTAATCCCAGCACTTTGGGAGGCTGAGGTGGGTGGATCACTTGAGGTCAGGAGTTTGAGACCAGCCTGGCCAACATGGTAAAACCCTGTCTCTACCAAAAATACAAAAAATTAGCCAGGCATGGTGGCGGGTGCCTATAATCCCAGCTACTCGGGAGGCTAAGTCAGGAGAATCACTTGAACCCGGGAGGTGGAGATTGCAGTGAGCCGAGATCGTGCCACTGCACTCCAGCCTGGGTGAGAGTGAGACTCTGTCTCAAAAAAAAACCCTCCTATAAATGCCATAAGATGCCCGCAAATGCCATCTCAAAATGCAGTTAGGCAGGAAAATTACCTGGTATGAGTTGTAACCTAGGCAACTGGAAAAAAATACGTGTCCACCAGTTACCCTTGTGTTTGATGTTTCAAGTAGTGGAACAGTAAGTGTGGTTTTCTTTCTGGGGTCTCCCCCATTATATGCACTCACTGTAGTAACCAGAGGAAAATGTTACCTTCCTGCCGGGAACTTTAACTTCAGAGGCTGTGATACCCATCTTCATACCTGAAGTTTTAACATATAGCAAGTCCCCACCTACAAGCAGGTCTTATGTCAAAAGTGTAGTTGCGGTTCATTGTTTGGAACCTGGAATGGATTTTCCCATAGGCGTGTTATGAATGGCAACTGTATTCCAGGCAGCCGCGGAGGCCTTTTTAGCCCATTTATGTACCTGAAGTGCAGTCATGTGCAATTAACAAGACAAGAGCCAGCCATCATCCATCACAATGTTTTATGTGTTCCCCCAGCCTCCCCACTCCCACTCTCAGTCGGCCCAGCCAGGCAGGGAAGGGGGTGTTAATGAGGCCTGCAGGTGCACAGATTTGCTCCCCACCTGCTGCATCTGCAGGGGTTAAACAGGCTTTTCCCTCCCCTTCACTCTCACCATTCCTCCTCTCCCTCTCCCCACCCCCAGTCTCCCTTTCCCTGTGCTGAAGGGGCTGGGCAGTGAAGTGAGGAAGAGTGGCTGGAGCCGTTGGGGGCTGAGGCCACATTGTGCAGTTCACATCAGAACCCCCTGGGGACTTGCTCCAGTTGCAGATTCCAATGCAGCAGGTCTGGGGTGGGCTCTGAAATTCCGAATATCTAACAGGCTCCCAGGTAATGCCCATGCACAGGCCCACAGGCCCCATTTGACTAACAGGAGTCTCTAAACACCATGCAGGGAGGAGAGGCTGGTGAAGAGGGAAACCTCAAGTCACGACTGAAAGGCAGTGGAGGGTGAGAGCTGAGTTCTATTCTCTAGGCCTCAGGGAGGTCCCTTTTACGCTGAGAACTTTTTGCCACGTGGGAAGAAGCAGGCAAACTCTGGATGCCATCAGGTGCTGGCACATTGCAGCCTCATCTCATGCAAGGCGTTCTTGGCCAGGGCCTGTGGAGGTTCTACATGATGTGGCATTAACCCTTGGGAGGGCAGGCACAGTAGAACCCAAGTGTCTTCTCCAAGCGACTGGGTGCAGCATCGCTCCGTGCGACCGTGTGCAGCATCGCCCCACGCGACGGGGTGCAGCATCACCCCACGCGACCGGGTGCAGCATCGCCCCACGCGACCGGGTGCAGCATCGCCCCACGCGACCGGGTGCAGCATCGCCCCACGTGACCGGGTGCAGCATCGCCCCATGTGACTGGGTGCAGCATTGCTCCATGGGCATCATTTGTATGAAACACTCACTATTAAAGCACAGTAGGAAATGCTGAAATGGAAAAGGAACGGGTCATCTGGGAGCCCCAGGATCTAGACCCTGGAGCAGTGTTTCAGGGCCTGAGGATCTGTCAGGGGTGCCAGCATCAGAAGCCCCAGCACACAAGGGGCTTCTGATGCAGGAGGAGAGTGTGCGGTTTGAAGATCTTTCAACCCAACACAGCAAAGCGGTGAAGAACCAGTTTTCATCCTGTCTCCACCACTAACTAGCCGTGTGTCCTTGAGCTCATACCCTCATGCCTAAATGTCCTCTGTCCTCATCTGTAAAGTAAGGCTAAAATGAGTACCTACCTCATTAGGGTGCTGGGAAGCTCAATGAGATTATTTCTGTAAAACCCTTAGACTGTCCATCCAGTGTCACAAAAGCAGTAGTAGGGGTGGCTGTGGCGGTATGGTAGTGGTGAAATGAGTAATTTGAGATTATAGGCCTAAAGTCAAATTTCTGGTTTTGCAACTTATTACTAGTGTGACCTGGGCAAGTGACTTAGCCTCTCCAAACCTCAGTTTCTTCCCTTGTAAAATGGAAATAATAAAAGTTCCTACCTGCTATATTATTGAAAGGATAAAATGAGGAAAGCACATAGCACAGTGCCCATCACAAAGCAAGCTCTCAGTACATATCAGTTACTGTTGTTGAGAGAGACCAGGGTGATGACTGGCATCTGAACAGGAGTTTTCCAGCTGCGCTCCAGGAGCTGTAGGTTTTACGAAAATGTGTCTTGAGGGTGAGAAGGAGGCCATTATTCACCCTGCCCACACCCGCTGCCCCCTTCAACCTGATGGGCTTGTCTTTGTTGGGGTTCAGCATGAAGATTTTATTGGGAAGAAAAGGTTTGGAAGATCACTGTTTTGTAGTTCGGGTGTGTTGTGGGGCCACAGGGAAGGTGAATGGTCTCAATTTTCAGGAAGTTGACATTTGCCTTTTCTAATTCATTTCCTTAAACAAAAATTGAAATATCAGATGACAAATTTGAAGAGATATATCCCATATAAAACCTAAAGTTATATGAGGCTGTATTGAATGATAGAGTTAATTTGCATCATCAGATGTTGTGGCCACTTTGTAGCATTTGCTAATCTGTAACGCTTGGTTTTCTCCCCCAGATGAGCACCATGCCAGGACTGCCCACCCGGCCCTGCTTTTATGACATAGATCTCGATACCAAAACAGAACAAGTTAAAGGCTTGTTCTAAGTGGACAAGGCTCTCGCAGGACCCGATGCAGGTAGGCTGATGTGCTTCAACTTTTTCTCTCTTTGTTTTTTCCCAGTTTGTATCCTTTTTTTGTCATATGTTTTTTTCTGATACCACAGAAGTGATCTGATAAATCCTTTCCTTCCTTCGTTACTCAAATTCCTACCAAATGATTTTCCGTGACTGGAGTTCACTCCTGGGTGTGGATGTGAGTTAGATGCTCAGATGCTCAGTACACAGCCCTTAGTGTCCTGCGCTCAAGTCCAGTGAAAGCCAAATTATGTCATCCCTGAAGATAGATGTGTTTAGAGCATCTCTGACCATAACAGAACTCTGTAAACTCATTATTTTCCAGGATTAAAACCAGCATCTGTTACAATTTTAAAAGAGTAACTTCCTACCTTCCTGCCACATATCTCTTGGTACAGAGTTAGAATCATGTGAAAGAGGAATCTTGGTGTATCCCTTTCCTGGGGCTGCCATGATAAAATATCACAAACTGGGTTGCTTAAAACAGTGGAAAGTTTGAAACAGTTCTGGAGGCTAGAAGTCCAAAGTCAAGGTGTCAGCCAGGCCATACGCCACCTCGAGACTCTGGGTGGAATCTTTGCTGGCCTCTTCCTAGCATCCGGTGGTGGCTGTCACTCCCTGGTGTTCCCACCTTGCAGCTGCATCACTCCCATCTCAGCCTCTGTGGTCCCACCACGTTCTCCCTGTGTCTCTGTCGTCACATGATGTTCACCTCTCATAAGGACCCTGGTCCTATTGGATTAGGGCCCACCCTAAGAACCTCCTATTAACTTGATTACTCTGCAAAGACCCTCCTTCCAAATAAGATCACTCTCGGCCGGGCGTGGTGGCTCACGCCTGTAATCCCAGCACTTCGGAGGGCCAAGGTGGGTAGATCACGAAGTCAGGAGTTCAAGACCAGCCTGGCCAAGATGGTGAAACCCTGTCTCTACTAAAAATACGAAAATGAGCTGGGCATGGTGGTGGGCGCCTGTAATCCCAGCTACTCGGGAGGCTGAGGCAGAGAATTGCTTGGACCCAGGAGGCGGAGGTTGCAGTGAGCTGAGATTGCGCCACTGCACTCCAGCCTGGGCGACAGAGTGGGACTCTCCTAAAAAAAAAAAAAAAATCACTCTCACAGGTGCTCAGGGTTAGGACTTAAGCATATCTTTTAGGGGACACAGTTTAACCCAGAACACTGGACTGTGGCACAACAGGTGTGTTCGGCTCTCATGTCCCTGGACAGACACGTAACAATGGGACAGACCATTTAACTAGAGGGCCCCATGGGTCCCAGGAAGGACAGGACAGCAGAAAGCAGGCCACTTGATGACTTTGGGTCGGCAGTCTCAGGTTGGGCTTTGACTTTGAGCTGTCTTAGGCAGCCCAGACCTGGGGACTCTCGGTCTTATTCATGTCCACCCCACAGCACTGCAGCCATACCTGCTGGCTTCTATCCTGACTCCCCATCGTGAAGAAAAATGACCACATTCCTAAACCTCCTCCCTGGGAGACAACTCCTAATCAGAAGTTTGAAAGGCTCAGGGCTGCTTCTCCTAACCTAGGGATCAAACATGTCCTTACCATATTCTAAAGACACATTCCTTCCCCGCAAGCACCCTGCCTCCTTCTCCCAACGGACTCCCGTTCCTGAGCCCAGAACCTCTCCCTCTTGCCAGCATATTCTCGGCCTTTGCAGATGAGCTTCCATGACCTAAAGACACTCTTCTTCAACTGTCTCTGAGTTACGGCTCCAAGCCAGGCATCCAGGATTCTCATTTCATTTGTTTCACTACCAGGAGCCCACTTGAGGACTTGTTGTTGTTGTTTGAGACAGAGTCGCGCTGTGTCACCTAGGCTGGAGTTTAGTGGCGTGATCTCTGCTCACTGCAACCTCCGCCTCCTGAGTTCAAGCAATTCTCTTGCCTCACCCTCCCAAGTAGCTGGGATTACAGGTGTATGCTACCACGCCCCGCTAATTTTTGTATTTATTTATTTATTTATTTGAGACAGAGTCTCACTCTGTTGCCAAGGCTGGAGTGCAGCGCCACTGTGTCAGCTCACTGCAACCTCTGTCTCCTGGGTTCAAGCAGTTCTCCTGCCTCAGCCTCCCGAGCAGTTGGGATTACAGGCGCCCACCACCACGCCCAGCTAGTTTTTATATTTTTAGTAGAGACGGGGTTTCACCATTTTGGCCAGGCTGGTCTCGAACTCCTGACCTCAGGTGATCCACCTGCCTCGGCCTCCCAAAGTGCTGGGATTACAGGTAGGAGCCACCACGCCCAGCCTAATTTTTGTATTTTAATAGAGATGGGGTTTCACCATGTTGGCCAGGCTGGTCTCAAACTCCTGACCTCAAGTGAGCCACCTCGTCTGGCCAAGTTTTTTTGTTAAGCCTTTGTTGCTAAAACACTAAAGACCTAGGCTATGGTGAGAAAGATAAGGGAACCATAAATGAAATTACATTAAAACAAGGTGTGAAATCATTTGTTTTGGGTTGTGGATGTTGTTTGGGGGGTGTTTGCATGTGTTTTTTGCTGAGGAGCAGGAGCTGTGTTAAGTTTGAGCCATAACTGCATCTTTTATCGTTGTCATTTCAGAAAAAAGAAAACTCTAGAAAATGAAGTAAGTAAGGGAGACTAGTTTAACAAAGAAACCCATAAACTCAAGCGTTGATAAAATGTTGTTTCGTCTTTTGGTGTGAGCTTGTGTGTTGCAAATGTCTTGCATTCCCCAGTAAGGCCGTGGGGAAATAATTGCTATTTCCCCAGTTGCTAGTTGGCCTAGCAATACCAATTCATCTCTCTTTTTATGTCAGGAACCCATTATGTTACATTTCTGCCATTTGTCATTTTTCTCCAGAATAAGTGTGTTCAATTCTCCCATCTCTCTTGGACAGTATTTTTCCAGCTTTTCGGTGAGTTTTCACATGCTCTCCAAGTAGGTCATATAAGTCCAATTATACCTTAATCACTGTAGTTAGGACTCAGGTAATGCTAAGGGACACATCCTTAGCTTTATTAATGCATACCCTTAAATCTTTTATTACCTACTCCCTAACAAGAATTCCTCTAGATCTTATATACGGGGACTGCAGGGCAGGACACGGTCCTGTGGTAATTACCTCCAATGTATCAGGCATTGTGCTAAGCACTTTGCATGGGTGGTCACAGCACCTCCGGAGCCAAGTGTTGTCCCATAAGGGCCACAAGGCTTCAAGAGGACCGAGCCTACCCTTTGGTCACCGAGGGGTGGCCCTGGTCTGCAAGGCTACAGAGCTGCCTTGCCACCCTGTGGCACTGCCTCTCATTTCATAGCTGGCACATGACATTGTGCTACCCCCATCACATGTCATGCTGGCATCAACCCAGGGAGGTGGATAGTATTTTTGTTGAAGAGCTGCAAGAACTCTGCCCAGAGAAGTCGACAACCTGCTCAAGTTGTGCAGCTAATAACTACAAAAGCCAAGACTCAACTCAGATCTGTTGACTCTCAGTATTACCCCAACCTTTATGCCCCAAACCAAAGGATGCCCTTTTCATTTCAGTCACAGGTAAAATGAACTTTGGCCCATTCCGAAAGATGATACCAGCTATTTGAACAGACAGGTACTTGAGGATAATGGGGTAATTTTTTTAAATAAGTAAAGATAATTGTTTGGGTATTTGATTTTGTCATAATTCTTTTTAGTCCAAGTATAATAGAGCCAGCTCTTTCCTAATTCTCTAATGGAATGGCATTTCCACTCCCTACCCACCCCCCAATCCACGGCCTCTTTCTTCTTTGTGAATTGCTAAATACTGTTCTGAGCTAGTGGGCAGTGGTTCAAAACCCATCGTTTGACCCTGCTTGAACAATCAAAAACAGATCCAGTGTCCTAAGATAAAACCACTATACAAAGCAAACATTCCCTCTCAGTGGCTCCTCAATGACCCAGCAAGTATTGTCTGTTTCCCGTGCCTCTCACTATAGCCATCAGGGACCACTTCTACTAATAATCAGAGGTCTGTGGCTATTCAAAATGCATAAAATAAAAATGTTAAAGCTTAAGCGACAGTCAGCTTGGACAAACGTGGGCATCCGAAAGGAAATGTCTGGCTTGCTGACGTTGCTCCTTCAGGGATCACAACATAGATGGTGCCATACCCAAGTACTGAGCAGCACACTCATTATTCCCCCAGGAAAGTGTTGAAGGCACGTCCTACTCAGGAAGAAGATTGTACTTGGTTGATGACAACTTTCTGTCCTTCCCTTCCTCACCTTTCTAGCCTGTCTCACCTCCTAGGTAACCGTGTGAAACCAAAGGTGAACATTATATGCCAAAAAAGCACCAGAATTTGAGCTCTCATTGCTCCCTCTTCCCAAGACTTCCCTGTAGTGCCTTCACTATGGTTAGAATAAGGGCATGACTCATTCTTTTGGATGTCACTAAATAGAACTAATTAAAATAGGTTGTTTCTCCCAGTGAAATTGATCCGGCTGTTGAGTCTTTTGTTTAAAGATTATTGGAATGAAGGATTTGATATTTTTCCCCCCTATTCTTTTTTCTCATTCGGAAACTATCATATTTCTGAGCTTTGGCAAGATTCATTCAAATGAACACACAATAAAGTCTGGCAAATTTCCTGAAGAATGAAGAATTTCCCTTACTTCTTGATTCTACTGTGCAAAGTTATGTTGAGTACAGAATCAGATTCACTCCAGTCCTGCTATAAATGTTTGTTATTTACAAAAGAATTGCTTTTTCTTGAATTACATACGCAGAAATAAGTTCAGGATAGAAATTAGTTTCTTTCCTAAACTGGCTTTAGGGCATCAACAGACAAATGGTTAAAGAAAATGTGGTATGTGTAGACAGTGGAATACTATTTAGCCATTAAAAAAGAATGAAATAATGTCATTTACAGCAGCATGGATGGAAGAGGAAGTTATTATGTGAAATAAGCTGGGCACGGAAAGACAAATGCTGCATGTTCTCACTCTCATGTGGAAGCTGAAAAGCTTAGCCTCATAGACAGAATAAATGGTAGACACTAGAGGCTGGGAAGGATGGGTGGCTGGGAGGAGGGTATGAAGAGAGGTTGGTTATGGGTACAAACATACAGTTAGACAGAAGAAATAAGCTCTAATGTTTGATAGAAAACTAGGATGACTATACTCAGCAACAATATTTTGTATACTTCAAAGTAACAGGAAGAGAGTACTTGAAATGATACCAACATACAGTAATGATAAATACTCAAGATAATGGACACCCCAGATACCCTGACTTGATCACTACACATTCTAGGCATGTAATAAACACTCATATACCCCATAAGAATATAAAATACTAGGCCGAGTGTGGTGGCTCATGCCTGTAATCTCAGCAATTTGGGAGTCTGAGGTGGGTGGATCCCTTGAGCCCAGGAATTCGAAACCAGCCTGGGAAACATGGCGAAACCCTGTCTCTACTAAAAATAGAAAAATTAGCCAGGCGTGGTGGCGTGCACCTGTAATCTCAGCTACTCAAGAGGCTGAAGCAGGAGAATCACTTGAACCCAGGAGGTGGAGGCTGCAGTGAGCTGAGATCATGCCACTGCACTCTAGCCTGGGTGACAGAGCAAGACTCGGTCTCAAAAATATATATAATGTATCAATAAAGGGAAAAATGGGCAGAAATTTTCAATGGTATTTAATAACCATAAATTAATCTTGAGTCGGGTTGCTGCCTGCCAGCCCTTCTGTGACCATGATTTGTTCAGTCCCAAGTCACAAACCACAAGGTTACAAAGTGCCCTGGGAGGGCGCCTGAGCTCTGTGGTTTTAGTCTTGAAACTTTATCTTTTCACAGAGCAATTCAAAAATTGCTCATCACCATTGTGTTCCAAGAAAAGAGGCGCCAACGCATCACCCTGAGCCATCCGAGGAGTGCTGTGTGCCTTCTTCCTTTCCGCTTCCAGGCAGGGGCCAAGTAGGATGGAAGCTCCAGCTTTACACTTAAATAATCCTCATCGACATCTAAAAGATAGTGATAATTAAATCTCTCCTATGTTGCTAAATTAAATCTCTCCTAACTAAAATGGAATGTTTTAAAGCTTAGGTAACAATTGTGAAATTCTTAATTCCCCCTAAAAGAAACTTTTTCTGAGCACATTTTGATTTCTTATTCCCATGCCAAAATAGAATGTTTTGTATATGGTATCTTCCAAAATATTTTCCCACTGAGTTAACTTCTGAAATTGCTTCTTCCAATGCATAAGCAATAAACAACAGATTGGTTTTTATATTCTCACCTTAGCTATTGCATTTCTGATTGTTTTCATCTATAATGATACTTTCTATACTTTGGCCAGTCCTTCTGTTTTTCTTAAAATGTGGGACCACAGGCCAGGCACGGTAGCTCACATCTGTAATACCAGCAATTTGGGAGGCCACGGCAGGCGGATCACCTGAGGTCAAGAGTTCAAGACCAGCCTGGCCAACATGGTGAAACCCCATCTCTACTAAAAATACAAAAATCAGTCGGGCATGGTGGCGGGTACCTGTAATCCCAGCTACTTGGGAGGCTGAACCCCGAGAATTGTTTGAACCCAGGAGGCGAAGGTTGCAGTGAGCTGATGTCGCATCGCTGCACTCCAGCATGGGCAACAGAGCAAGACTCCATCTCAAAAAAAAAAAAAAAAGTGGGACCACAAACTCTAAGCACCTTTAGACACAAAACCACAGGATACAAATGTAATGTGGCTAATCAGCTGGTCTTCCGCCACACACCTCTGGAGCATGAAAGGCCTTGTCCAGCCTTGCCTTGCCAAGCCAAGGGTCATCTCTAGTCCACTGAGCCCACCCACTACCCTAGCACCCCTCTTGTCCCAAGAGTCATTGACCCTCAGGTCAAGGGATACCAGAGCCACTACAGTGAGGCTGGCCGTGTCTCTGAAATATTTTCTTTTTTTTTTGCCCTTCTCTCTTCCTCGGCGCTGCCTACGGAGGTGGCAGCCATCTCCTCCTCGGCATCTCAGCCACCCTCAGACCCCTTGTGAAGCCCAAGATTGTCAAAAAAAGAACCAAGAAGTTCATCCGGCACCAGTCAGACCGATATGTCAAAATTAAGCGTAACTGGCGGAAACCCGGAGGCATTGACAGCAGGGTTCGTAGAAGATTCAAGGGCCAAATCTTGATGCCCAACATTGGTTATGGGAGCAACAAAAAAACAAAGCACATGCTGCCCAGTGGCTTCCGGAAGTTCCTGGTCCACAACGTCAAGGAGCTGGAAGTGCTGCTGATGTGCGACAAATCGTACTGTGCCAAGATCGCTCACAACGTTTCCTCCAAGGACCACAAAGCCATCATGGAAAGAGCTGCCCAACTGGCCATCAGAGTCACCAACCCCAATGCCAGGCTGCGCAGCGAAGAAAATGAGTAGACAGCTCATGTGCACGTTTTCTGTTTAAATAAATGTAAAAACGGCCATCTGGCATCTTCCTTAAAAAAAAAAAAAAAAAAAATTTTTTTTTTTTTTTTGAGACGGAGTCTCGCTCTGTCACCCAGGCTGGAGTGCAGTGGTGCGATATCGGCTCACTGCAAGCTCCGCCTCCCAGGTTCACGCCATTCTCCTGCCTCAGCCTCCCGAGTAGCTGGGACTACAGGCGCCGCCACCACACGCGGCTAATTTTTTTGTTTTTTTTTTAGTAGAGACGGGGTTTCACCGTGTTAACCAGGATGGTCTCAATCTCCTGACCTCGTGATCCACCCACTCAGCCTCCCAAAGTGCTGGGATTGTAGGTGTAAGCCACCGCGCCCAGCCTGAAATATTTTATTTTTGTTCATCTTTGTTGTGCTTATAATACTCTTGTTTTCTGCTTATTCCCCTGACTTGAATCAGATGTTAGGGGAGTATTTGAAGCCCCTCGTTCCCTCTCTTCATCAATATCTTCTGTCTAGAAACTAACCAAGCACCCTATCTGGCTCCAGACCACTCAGTGATCTGTGGGAGGCCAACTCGCAGGATTTCAGCAGAGTTTGCACTTCCTTGGCCTAAAAGATAAGTCCTTCCATGTGTAAGTTCAGATGAAAGGCAACATATTGCATTTACATTTTAGAGAGGTGAACACATTTTTTTCTGGGACTTAAGTGTTGTTTTGTTTCTTTTTTTTTTTTTAATGTAGTTTGATTTATTTCTCTTTCTAAGAGATTACAGGATTCAAGAATGGCAACAAATCTTAATAGCCTTTGAGAGAAAGCAGCAAAGCTTTAATACTAAGTTCCAGGACCATGAACTTTCATGTTGTCCTAAATGCATTTTTCAAACATTGCTTTCTGTGCCTACTCTATAAAACCCAAAAATCCAAGGTGACAGGATTCCTTATCTAATATCCTAAACAAGGCTGGGCGTGATGGTTCATACCTGTAATCCCAGCACTTTGGAAGGCCGAGGCAGGCAGATCACTTGAGCCCAGGAGTTCAAGACCAGCCTGGCCAACGTGGTGAAACCTCGTCTTTACTAAAAATACAAAAATTAGCCGGGCATGGTGGTGCACACTTGTAATCCCAGCTACTCGGGAGGCTGTGGCGGGAGGATTGCTTGAACCCGGGAGACGGAGGTTGCAATGAGCCAAGATCTCGCCACTGCACTCCAGCCTGGGCAATAAGTGAGACTCTGTCTCAAAAAATAAAAAAAAATTTTTTAAAATCCTAAATATTCTCATTCCACAGGATCCTGCAAACTGTAGATCCCAAACTTGGAAGTTCTGGGAATTCTGCCAGTATCCCCAAGTAAATCTCTTGGGAAGTTTAGAATGCTGCATGGCGTAGCTATGCCTGCTCTTGCAGAGCGGTGCAGACTGATTCTCCACGTCTGCTAAGTAAAATATTCCAAACACAGATCAGCCTTATCTGGTGAATAGAACCATCGCTCTGCTCTTGAATTTTCTTTTGGCCTCAAACTTCAGAGCTATAACATGTTAACGGTTTAACACCAGAGGAGAAAGCTATTCTTAAACTACACAAACATGGTTTTTTTTTTCTATTTTTCAGACTCCTGAAACAGACTACTCTTTGCCTTTTTGCTGCAGTTGGAGAAGAAACTGAATTTGAAAAATGTTTGTTATGCAGTGCTGGAGACATGGTGAAATAGGCCAAAGATTTCTTCTTCGTTCAAGATGAATTCTGTTCGCAGCGGAGTATGGTGTTCAGCAAAAGGACCTCCACCAAGACTGAAAGAAACTAATTTATTTCTGTTTCTGTGGAGTTTACATTATTTCTACTGCTTACACTTTAGAATGTTTATTTTATGGGGACTAAGGGATTAAAAGAGTGTGAACTAAAAGGTAACATTTTCCACTCTCAAGTTTTCTACTTTGTCTTTGAACTGAAAATGTAACTCCTCATGGGAGGCAGCTAGGAGTGTTACCTGACACCGATTTCCTAGAAAACTGTGAATGCAACCAAGCTTTTTAAACGTGACAAGCAAAGCAATAACAGACGTCGAGAAATACCTGATCAAGCGGGAAATCTTCTGACTGTCGGGGATCTCTAGTAAGATCTCTTGGAATGAAGTGCACTGTGTATCCAAAACGATTTTCCAGCGCCAGTGAAGTTGCTATCTAAAACAAATGGGTTTATGCTAGTTTCTCCCACCAAGGAATGAGTCTCAATGGCCATTAAACTTTCTAAGGCCCACAGGGCTAGGAAAAGTCGCTCTTAAAGGTCAGGTGTTTGGAAAATGTTTTTCCTTTTGCCCAACCCTTAATTAGTAGTAGAGAATGTTCTGTGGCCTATTCCCCTCGCTGGGAGTTCCTGACCCTTCTTTGTTTTCCAATTTTTCCTACAATAATATAAAATTACGTAAAAGTTAAAACAAAACCAAGGATTCAGGAAGAAACAAGCAGTGATTGTCCTCTAGGCAGCGTAAGGAAAATAGTCACCATAAATATCTTAGATGTCCCCCAGGCACATCCTGCAGGATCTTTTCTGCATCCTCTTGTCCTACACCCTCCAGTGACCCTGCTCAGCCATTGCTCAGCCCATAATGCATCTTTATGCACAATTTGTCCCAAAACACTGTTTAGTAACTCAAAAGCCTCCCACTCAAAAGCTGTCCGTCCCAAGAATAATTTCACTTGGCAATTCTGAAGTGTCCTTCCCCATCCCTGCCCTTTATTTGGGAGTACACCTCTCCAAATATACAGTTAGCTGATGTTTTACTGTTTATTTGGAGAGGTGTACTCCCAAATAAAGGGCATACCCCTCTCCCTTTATAGTAAATTTGTAAGCCCTTATAATCTTCAAATAAATGTATACATTGAAAACCCTATATATTCCACTCAGAGAGCTGTCTTTTTTTTTTTTTTTTTTTTTTTTAGATAGGGGCTCAGTCTACTGCCCAGGTGGAGTGCAGTGGTGCAATCATGACCTACTACAGCCTCGACCTCCCAGGCTCAGGTGAAGCCCCCACCTCAGCCTCCTGAGAAGCTGGGACTACAGGCACACACCACCCAGCCCAGCTAATTTTTGTATTTTGGTAGAGACAGGGTTTCACCATGTTACCCAGGCTGGTCTCAAAGTCCAGGGCTCAAGCGATCCGCCCACCTCAGCCTCCCAAAGTGCTGGGATTAGAGGCGTGAGCCACTGTGCCTGGCCGTGAATTGATTTTTAAGCAGTTGCCTTCTGCTACTCATGTTTTTATTCCTTTCCTGTGCATTGAAAGGTTAAGTTTCTATTTTTGAAAACATTTTTAAATAAATATTTTAGGAATCTCTATTCAAAAAGCTTTAGCCTAGGGACTCCTTTCCTTACCTACTTTTACCAGACAACTCCTCAACTCAAAAAGTAAGTAAACATCCTGCACACCAGCGTGGGAGAGTTTTCCACCGCTCACTTTGGAAGGACTATCATCCAGGTGCTAACTGGAAACCGCAAACTGTTTCCCATCGTGTAGACTCATTCGAAGTCCTCTGGGTGTCATAACTCGGGCTCTGATGGATTTGTTTTTTGCTCATTCACTACCCTACTGATGGTAGAATGTATTTGACTCCATCTGAGTGATATGCAGTCTCCACCAAGAAGAAACGTTAATTAATGGGCTCATCAACTCCTGATGACCTGAGGTATTCCTAGAGAAAAAGAAGTATTATTATGGGGAGTACTGGGAAGAGCCATTTATCAACCATCTCTTCTGAGGCCACAGCATGAGAAAAGAAAAATCGCATAACCTTTGGCATGGTGGGTTTCAGTTAGAAATCATCCCAAGAAGAGTGGATATTGATTTCTTTCTGCCTTTAATTGAAATGTAAAAAACGAATAGGCCAGAGATGGTGAGTGGCTCTAATTACCCACTGTGGCACACAAATGTGTGATCATGCCCCCTCTCTGCTTGAGGACTAGCAGTAGTGACACCTGCCAAGGTGAAGTCCCAGATCAGAAGAATCCTCTGTGAAAGCTGCCCAAAGAACACACTATAGGTAACTGAGGAAGAGATGCATAGGGACTTGGGAAAATAGCAGCAAGGCAGTGAGTCAACCCATTCATTCATATTCTTTTTTTTTTTTGGTCTTTTTTTTTTTTTTTTTGAGACCGAGTCTTGCTCTGTCGCCCAGGCTGGAATGCAGTGGTATGATCTCGGCTCACTGCAACTTCCACCTCCCGGGTTCAAATGATTCTCCTGCCTCAGCCTCCCAAGTAGCTGGGATTACAGGCATGCACCAACACGCCCAGCTAATGTTTGCATTTTTAGTAGAGACGAGGTTTCGCCATGTTGGCCAGGCTGGTCTCAAACTCCTGGCCTCAAGCCATCCACCCTCCTTGGCCTCCCAAAGTGCTGGGATTACAGGTGTGAGCCACCACTCCCAGCCTCATTAATATTCTTTTTATTCCTCTATTGTCAAGGTTATTTTGTTTAACTAGAGTGTGTATGTTTAATACACTTAAAGCTATAAGGAGTATTTTTCACAATAGATATTTAAAGAGAATCCTAGTTCCCTCCCATCTGATAGTAGCCACGGTTTTGTTTGTTTAACTAGAATGTGCCCAGCCTGTTTTTATCATAATTTACACATGCCCACAAATAAGATTGTGGCATGTGTAAGTTATGATAATTTACCTTATATATTCCCAGAAAATCCACATACTACATATTTGTACATTGCTTTTTCATAAATGTGTTCGCACAAGGGAGTAAAAATTCAGTAACAAGTGCATTCTTTTTTTTTTTGGAGAACGAGTCTCGCTCTGTCGCCAGGCTGGAGTGCAGTGTTGCGATCTCGGCTCACTGTAACCTCTGCCTCCCGAGTTCAAGCAGTTCTCTGCCTCAGCCTCCTGAGTAGCTGGGATTACAGGCGCCAGCCACCATGCCCAGCTAATTTTTGTGTTTTTAGTAGAGATGGGGTTTCACCATCTTGGCCAGGCTGGTCTTGAACTCCTGACCTCATGATCCACCCACTTCAGCCTCCCAAAGTGCTGGGATTACAGGCATGAGCCACCACGCCTGGCCAACAAGTGCATTCTTACAGCATTTGTTACAAACCTATAACCCATATCCTCTGAAAAAGTCAAGCATTATGACAAAACCACTGGTCAATCAACAGATCTTCATGTAGCACCGTAAACTCTAATGCAGCCATTGACAGACCCAAAACTCTAACAGCTACACTTCAGAACAGCAGAATGGACAAGAATTCAGGGGTCTGAATTTGAATGGGGAAAAAAATGTAACAACTTTATGGCTGTAATGTAGCATTTCCTTCCCTATGAGTGTCAGCAACAAAACACAGCACTATCGACAGTGCTGTGTCTTTTTTGTTTGTTTTGAGATAGGGTCTCATTCTGTCGCCCAGACTGGAGTGCAGTGGCACAATCACAGCTCACTGTAGCCTCCATCTCCCAGGCTCAAGCAATCCTCCCACCTCAGCCTCCCCAGTAGCTGGGACCACAGGCATGCCACCACAAACAGCTAATTTTTATTTTTTGTAGTTACAGAGTCTTGCCACATTGTCTAGGCTGGTTTCGAACTCCTGGGCTCAAGTGATCATCCCACCTCAGCCTCCCAAAGTGTTGGGATTACAAGCATGAGCCACCGTTGTGTGGCTTTTTTTTCTTTCCTAGCCACTAGACCTCCAGGGAAACAGTAGCTATGTCTTTGTCATAGATATTTTAATATTACATGACAGTTTCTACAAATACTCACAATAGCATTTATGCTTCTCACTGCATCAAAATTATAGTAGTTATTAGATATCCCACTGTCTTTGTATCCATGTAAATAAAGCGGCACATACATTGCTATAACCAAATGTGGTACCTTTTCTATACTTTAATAATTGCATTTCAGGCTGGGCACGGTGGCTCATGTCTGTAATCAAGGCGGGTGGATCACTTGAGGTTAGGAGTTCGAGACCAGCCTGGCCAACATGGTGAAATCCCATCTCTACTAAAAATACAAAAATTAGCCGGGCGTGGTGGCACACACCTGTAGTTCCAACTACTCGAGAGGTTGAGGCAGGAGAATCGCTTGAGCCAGGGAGGCGGAGGTGGCAGTGAGCCAAGATCACGCCATTGCACTCCAGCTGTGCAACAAGAGCAAAACTCCATCTCAAAGAAAGCAACGAGCATTTTACTATCATTGGTTTGTTTTATAATCATAGTGTTTTCATTTAGGCATTTAAAAAATATTATTCTAAGAAGGGGGTCCATGGGCTTCACCAGTTTGTCCAAGGGCATCCGAGGCACATAAAAGGTTAGAATCCCCTGTACTAGATGAGATGCTAACAGCCTAGGTCCTGGTTCTATGGCAGCATTACCTGGTATCCAATGTTGCTACCTCTACATCTGCGCCTGAGTCCGTCCCTACAGGTCCCTGATCCAGGGTGCCTGGTATGCCTATAATAGAGCCTTGGTATGTATGTAATGGTAACACAGGCAGCAACTGTCACCAAAGTTTCTCCAGCCTGATTCAGAGGATGCACAAGAAGCTCTGGACACTGGAGTGCCTAAGCCTTGGTTAGCAACTCCACCCCCGAGCCATCCCCTGAACTCCCACGCCACCCTGCTCTGAGGCCAGGCTTCTGCACATGGTTTTAGATGCTGCCCAGCAATGGAGTTCTCACCTGACCTGGTTCCTCCCTGTAGCTCACACAGGGCCACAGCTTACATATTGGTGGTCAGACGCCATTGCTCACGGTAGATGGGACAGAGCTGAATAGCCAGCGTCCATTCCTGAAAGGCCAGAGTCCAGCTACTTGGCAACTGTGGGTGGAATGCTGCCTACGAGAGCACCATGTCCTAAACATGCACGTACATGACCGTGGAGTCAGCGGATTGTCCAGGGAACTGCAATTGAGAAGTGCTGGGCCTTCCTAAAGGTCTTGGTAAAATAGTTGGTTTCTTGGACAAAAGGCATATCATGAACCACAAAGGATGGGGAAAATACTTCACGAATTGGAGTAGGACCATATAGTTAAGCCTTCAATATGAGTAAGAAAGAATGGATTTCTTTTTCTATTATTATTATTTTTTTTTTTTTTTGAGATGGAGTCTCAGTCTGTCACCCAGGCTGGAGTGCAGTGGCCCGATCTTGGGTCACTGCAACCTCTGCCTCCCAAGTTCAAGCGATTCTCCTGCCTCAGCCTCCCGAGTAGCTGGGATTACAGGCATGTGCCACCACACCCGGCTAATTTTCATATATTTAGTAGAGATGGGGTTTTACCATGTTGGTCAGGCTGGTCTCGAACTCCTGACCTCCGATGATCTGCCTTCCTCTGCCTCCCAGAGTGCTGGGATTACAGGCATGAGCCACTGCACCTGGCCAAAGAATGAAATTCTTAACTGCACCACCCTCCTGTGATCTCAGCCTTGTCAATATAGGTCATCACCTTGGGTATTTTTTATTGTTCTTTTTTGGGGGATGTTGGGGGACCAGGTCTCACTTTGTCACTCAGGCTGGAGTGCAGTGGCATAATCTTGACTCACTGCAACCTCCGCCTCCCAGACTCAAGTGATCCTCCCACTTCAGCCTCCTGAGTAGCTGGGATTACAGGCAGGCACCATCACACCTGGCTAATTTTTTATATTTTTTGTAGAGACAGAGTTTTACCATGCTGCCGAGGCTGGTCTTGAAATCCTCAGCCCAAGCAATCCTCCACCTCTGCCTCCCAAAGTGCTGGGATTACAGGCGTGAGCCACCAATCCAGCCACCCTAGGTATTTTAATCCTTATTCTTTTGTGCTACTTAAGCTCTGGGATAGCAATCTCCCCAGGTCCAAAGTGTGGCCACCTAACTGAGGTGCTTTCTTGTGTCCGAGGCTGTGGGTGCCCTGTTTCGACTATAATGGACAGTTTTCATGAGGCGGCACCTGTAACTGGCCACATCCAGCGTATTCAAGTTAAGCAAAACCATAGGAGCCAGTTGCCCGTAGGAATCCTCTATGGGCAATTAATAGCAGGTCCCCAGGCATTTAGGGTAGTTTTTACTCGTAGGTTTTAGAATTGCAACTTAAAAAAAAAAAAAAAAAAAAGTCCCAGGAGCTGGACATGGTGGCACGTGCCTGTAGTCCCAGCTACCCTGGAGCTGAAGCAGGAGGATCACTTGTGGCCAGGAGTTCAAGGCTCCAGTGAACTGTGATGGTGCCATTGCACTCCAGCCTGGGTAACAGAGCAAGACCCTGTGTCTTAAAACAAATAAAAAACAAACAAACAAAAATGGCCCTGGGATCATCTTCATTAGAATCACCTGAGAAAGTTGTTTACAAAATGCAGCTTCCTGTCTCCATATAGATCTAATCAACTGGACTCTCTGGGGATAATCCTGGGAATCTGTGTTTTAACGAATTCACAAGGTCATTCTTCTGCATACTGAAGTTTAGGAGTTAACCTAAACTCCACTTTTGTGTCACCATTTGCCTGGCACAATGCTAAACACATGCAAGGTGCTAGAGAAATGCTCCTGGAAAGGATGAAGAGATGTTGAGAGCTGTCAACTTTCTGGCCCAGTGTGTCCCACCCACTGCATATTTATGCACCGCCCTGCAACGGCCCCATTAGAGCCCCTTCAATTCCTTGTATTCCTTTGGAGACAAGTCGTTTAAATTTTTTCTCATGGCATTTCTCCCCTACCTTTCTCAGCTAAGGCTTTGCTAGGCTCCCAAGCTCCCCAACTTTAATTCTTACACCAGCTCAGCAACCAGTGTCCTCTTAGGAAGGTGCAATTGGCAGCAGAGGAGGGAAGTGTCATCTGAGCTCAGAAGCTCCCTTTCCAGGATCTTGTCTAATAATCCTTTAAGAGTTGAGTGCCTCCTAGGCCAGGCATCACACTAGGCTCAGTGGATGAAGAAAGATGAACAAGTTTGGGAAGGGGTGCTTCTAAAATGGTCTCAGAACCCACTGAGAGGATCAGTGGGTGGGGGTCGTGGTGGGGGCGGTGAGACTGGGCTGGCAGGAGCTCCTACAAGCAGCCTGAGGCCAGTCCTGGGGGATGGCTTTTCACCTGCCTGCCAGAGGCCTTGTATCCACGCTTTAATTCTTTTTTTTTTTTTTTTTTTTTTTTTTTTT